>NC_092518.1:127093547-127401240 GCF_047511675.1 Marmota flaviventris
TAGTTTACAAACAGGCCACTCTTTCCCAAATTTTACTATCTATTATCTGATACAGAGATTTCTTAAATGCAACTTTTCTCATCAAATAAAACACAGGTGTGGATTTGGGGCCAAAATAGTATGTAATGACCCCCCTTTATTTTGAGGTTATTTCAGCCTGACTAGTTAGGAAAAAGAACTCCAGGGGTCTAAGCTTGCTTATAGGATCTTGTTGACATCTTAGCTGCTGCCTATTGGAGCACTCCCCATCTCCATTCCTTCTTAAGAAAAAGTTCCTTGTGTTCATATAGGCATTCCTTAAGTGATTCAAAGGAGAGTGATTTTGTCACTAGCTCCAAGAGTAAATCTTGATTATTCTAAGACTGTGTTTAATAATGAGGTTGCTACTAATATCTTGGAGGAAAAATCTTTGTTATCTAAGACTACCTCAAACATTTCT
Source organism: Marmota flaviventris (assembly GCF_047511675.1). Lineage (NCBI taxonomy): Eukaryota > Metazoa > Chordata > Mammalia > Rodentia > Sciuridae > Marmota > Marmota flaviventris. Next base: position 127,093,987 of record NC_092518.1, read on the forward strand.
GGTTGTTCAAATAAATTATTATGACAACCAAAATCACCTTTATACATTTCTTAAATCTCATAGGGTAGTTGTTGATAACCTCTGGCCATTTATTAGTTTATGGATAGATTTGTAACCCTATCATGGCCAATAAATTACTGAAGAAGGATCTTCTTGGGTATGGGGAATTTCTAAAAGTTATATTTTTTTAATTCTTAAGTTACACCGGAGAAGATGGTCTCTTCATTCACTTTTAGACTATGCTATGACTGCATGGGATATTGGAAAGTATTGAAGCTGCCTTTCCACTATCTAATGACACCATCGTAGCCCAAGAACAGCAGTGAACAAGGGAGAAATAAATTTGCATTTATAAATATGAAAGTATATGACTTCAACTAAAATTATTTGATAGAGTGTTCAGATATAGGCCTAATTTTTTTAATGGACAATCATATTCACTGGGCTTAGGCAGATGTTGCCACATCCTACCTCTGTCCTAATGATTCCAGGAATGTGATGTCAAATAAAAGAGTGATTGTTTGCCCTTTTAGTTTACCTGATGGATCCATTATATGTGAAATATTTCAACTTTCTCTAGTTAATTCAACAAATATTTATTATGTGTTGACTATGTGATAAGCACTATGTCAGATAATTTCATTCAATTCATGCAACAAGTGTTTACTAAGAGCCCACTTTCTGTCCAGTATAGGGTTATGTCGTCATTCATTTATTCAGTACATATGTATGGAACAACTATTATGTGATAAGCATTGACTAAAATGCAGTTGACCACAGAGGCAATAGATTCAACCCTAATGGATTTTGTTTCTTGTATAGGAAAATAGAAAGTAATTAAATACTGAAAAAAATTAACACACAATTTCTACTAAGGAAACAATATATAGTGGTAAATAATGGGAGCTAAGGAGGTAGTTGTGTGGTGTGGCTGAAGGTTGTGAAAATGGTAGCCATGTGAGAGTCAGGGATATGGTTTTCCATTAAAGGAAACAGAAATTGATGTAATAAAGGAATTGAAATGAAGCACAGTAGGCATTGGTAAAAATGAACCTGATAAAAACGTAGGGTAGCCATCATTGGTTGATATTATGGCATGGTTGCTTGTGGATATTTTTCTTAGGTTAGGCTCCTAACAAAGGCACCCTCATTCATTTTAGGTATCTTTGTAAGAAGTGAGAGGGTGGGGCAGTGAAGCAGAATGGTTAAGAATGTATATTGAGTCTGGAAGCCTGGGTTCAAATTCTGACTCTGCTACTTTGTGACCTTAGGCATGCTACTTCTACTCTCTGTGCCTGAGTTTCTGGATCTGTACAGTGAGGATAATCATCGGGCCTAATCCATTTGGGTTTTGTGAGGATTAAATGAGTCAATGTATACCAGGTGCTTAGATTAACATGTAGCACAGAGTAAGTTCCTAATAAGTTTTGTCTTAAAGGTTGGAAGGAGTCAGTGGAGGTATAGATCATGTTTCAGAGTTTGTTTGAGTGTATTTTATGCATGTGAACCTCATCAGTCATATGGGTTCATCAAAAAGGAAAACCTTAATGCTACTTAATTCTGCTTTGGAGTAAGTAATCTGGTAGCCAAGAACTGAATTCAACAGACATTCATGCATACACTAATTATATTAACAACTCTAACAAGAGGAGGCATCCCTGCTTCCTCTGAAGTCTGGTTCAATTGAAAAATAAAGAACAAGATAGAAATCTACATATCAACTTTATTTTGGCAAAACTGGATCCAAGATAGAATCTTGTGGTTTAAATTGGGTTTCTTATTCCTTTCTCTTAATTTCTCCACTTTGTCTCAGGCATTGAAGCTCCCAGAAGACAAATGGGTTTTGTACAGTCACAAGCCTATTCCTAGAATTTAGCTTCTAAAAAACCTGACAAGTCTCCATTTTAAATAGTTTTAATTATGTATAATTTACATACAATAAAATTCACCCATTTTAAATGTATGTTCAAAGACAGTACCTTTACAGCATAATTTATATCACCATAATTTAATTCCAGAACACATTGTCACCCCCAAAAGAAATCACTTCTCATTCCTTACCCCCCATCCCCTGGCAGACACTAATTCATATCTATGGTTTAGTCTATTCTGAACCTTTCCTATTAATAGAAACAGATAATAAATGGCCTTTTGTGTCTGGCATTCTTCTGCTTAGCACAGTGTTTTCAAGATTCATGCATATTTTCATGTGGATAAGCACTTCATTTATTCTTTTTATTCTTGAATGACATTACATCTATTATATATTATGGCTATATCATATATCTTTTTAACCACTAACCAGTGGTTAAACATTTGGGTTATTTCCCCTTTGTGGCTATTTTGAATTATGCTGCTATTAATATTCAGGTGTTTGTATAGATATGTTTTCAAATTTTTTTGGTAGATACTTAGGAATAGAATTGCCTGATTGCTTAACTTTTTTTTGACTGAGGATTGAACTCAGGGGCACTAGACCACTGAGTCACATCCTCAGTCCTCTTTTGTATTTTATTTAGACATAGAGTCTCACTGAGTTGCTTACCACCTTGTCATTACCGAGGCTGTCTTTGAACTTGCAATCCTCCTGTTTCTGCCTCCCATGCTGCTGGAATTACAGGTGTGTGCCACTGCACTCAGCTATGATTGTTTTACTTTTTAAGAGTATGACAAACTGTATTCCAAAGTGAATGAACCATTTTACATTTCTATGCTTCTTCCCAAATAGGATAGGAAAAGCCTGGAGCAGTGGTGCCCACCTGCAATATCAGGTCCTTGGGAGGATGAGGCAGGAGTATCATAATTTTGAGGTCAGTCTGGGTAACTTAAGAGAGACCCTCTCTCAAAAAAAATACAAATAGTTGTGAATTTAGCTTAGTAGTACAGCACCCTTGAGCTCAATCCTTAAATGCATAAGAGAAAAACAGGAAATGAGCAGAGAGAAAGGGGGAGGTTCTCTTTTAGTTTTAGACATTCCAATAGAGATGACAGAGTAACCCATGGCTTTGATTTGCATTTCCCTAATGACTATGTTACTTTGAACATCTTTGACTATTGACTATTTGCTTATCTTTTTTGATGGTCAATTCAGACTCATTTGCCCATTTTTAATTTGGGTTATTTGTCTTTTTATTCTTGAGTTGAAATAATTCTTTGTATTTTCTGGATACATATTCTTATCAGACACATAATTTGCAAATATTTTCTCCCAGTCTGTGGTATGTATTTTATATATTTCTTTCTTCTGTGATGCTGGTAAAGGAACCCAGGTCCTTGGTACTGTACACAATCATTCTAACACTGAGTTACATCCCCAGCCACTGTTTTTCCATTTCTTACAAAGCAAATTAGATTTTAAATTTTGATGATGTTTCTTTATTCTCATCAGTATGTCACTAAGAATAAACGCTTTTTATCTCTTGATTTTTTTATCTTCTTAATCATGCTTTGCATGTGGGATGTTATAGTTACTTCCCTAACCCAAGGCCATGAAGGTTTTCTCCTAGGAGTTATATATTTTATCTCCTACATGTAGGTCTTTGGTTGATTTGAACTTAATATTTGTATGTCATGTGAAGTAGATGTTCAGACTCATTTGTTAGCATGTGGATATCTACTTCTCTCAGCACAATTTGTTGAAGAGACAATTCTTAAATTGTTAATGTGTCATGGCACTCTCATGAAAAAAACAATTAATGCAGATGTATTTCATTTTATTTTTGTACTGTAAATTCTGTACAACTGATAGTGTGTTTCTCCTTGTGACTGTACTATTATTTAGTTGTATTTTATTTTTAATTGACATACAGTGTTATAAAAGCTGAGACATATGATCAACATAGGTGTCCATCAGTCAATGAATATTAAATTAAATTCATTAAAGATAGTGAAATAGATTGTCATTTTGTACCAAAAGCACATTTTTCTTTCTTTATTTTTTAGTTGTGGATGGACACAATACCTTTATATTATTTTTTTATGTGGTGCTGAGAATTGAATTCAGTGCCTCACACATACTAGGCAAGTGCTCTACCACTGAGCCAAACCCCAGCCCCAAAGTACATTTTTATAGTAAAGATATTAATAAAATTTTCACATATTTTTCAAGTAATGATCCGTTTCTGTATATCTCCATTATGGCAAATGGTTCTCTAAGATGAGAGATTTGTATAAATGATGATGAAAACCTGACATGGGGTCGAGGGAGTTAGGAGAGGAAGTGGAGTGAGGAATTAAAGATGGAGAAAACAGAGAATAATATAAAATAGTTCTATTTTAAAGGGAGCAAAGAAAAGGGACAAGATTTAGAAGAGGATATGGGGACCAAGAGAACATTTCTATTTTAAAATGATGGGAGCTATTATATAAAATCTGCATGCTAAAAATTGTTTTCTGGTATATAGAAAAATACTTGCCCCCCAGGGACTGGAATTAATTGCAAGAGCAAAGTCCTTGGCTAGATAAGGGGACATGTGAACAAGTGCCCTGATGGAAGTGTTACTTCATGTAGGAGCCAGGACAGATCATTCCTGGAAGCAGTGGAAGAGTAAATTTACAAAGGAAATATGTTCAATCTTGAGTAGACCTGAGTATACATTTGAGAATTGTGACCCTAAATTTAATATAAGAAGATCCAATATCATCACTGCTTATTTGCAGCGACATTTTGCTGCATAAACCAAAGCTTCAGAGCTTTGGATTTGAGCAATATTAGCATGTGGATATCTACTTCTCTCAGCACAATTTGTTGAAGAGACAATTCTTAAATTGTTGTCAGAAGAGATAGTAGAGAAGGACAAGGGAGTTTAAGATGTATGTGTATTCATTATGCCATATTCATGCATACATATGACATAAATTGATCAATTTCATTTCCCAGTAACATAATAAATCTCACTATTATGTATAATTATAATGAACCAAGATTTTTTTTAAAAAAGATGCATGTGTTGGGCTGCAATTGTGGCTCAGAGGCAGAGTGCTCGCCTAGCACATGTGAGGCACTGGCTTCGATCCTCAGCACCACATAAAAATGAAATGAAGATATTGTGTCCGCCTACAAAAAAAAAAGATGCATGTGTGTTAAAGGTCACAGATGCTAAGCTGTGGAAGTTACAATGTGTAAGAATAGGAGTGTTTTCAAGAGTGAACAGTTTAAAAAATGATGGGTTAATTGTGTTAGGTTTACATAGTCACAGAATTCCTGGAATGCATGTAGTAATATAAGTAAACTGGAAAATCAGGAAATGATCAATTACTGGGGTACCTTAAAATAAGATCTTAAAGTAAATCAGGTGTGCTGGCACATGTCTGTAATCCCAGCGACTCAGGAGACTGAGGCAGGAGGATCACAAGTTTGAGGCCAGTATTGACCATTTAGCAAGACCCTATGTCAAAATAAGAAAATAAAAGGATTAGGGATATAGCTCAGTGGTAGAGGGCCCCTGTGTTCAATCCTTAGGAACACAAAACAAACAAACAAAACAAAATGAAAAATTTTAGATGCAGTTATTAGTGATGATGAAGTTTAAAAGTTAGACTTAAAATTGAAATGATCATATAGGCCACATAAGCAGTCAATAAAATGTAGATGACTAGTTAAACATCATAAGTTTGGAAAATTAAAAACACATGGTTAAATAATCCATGGATTAGAGAGGAAATAATAATATTAACTAAAAAATGCCTAAGTGCATTGAAGAACATATTTACTTAGTGGCTGGGTGTCGTGGAGCAATCCAGTAATCCCAGTGACTCAGGAGACTGAGGCAGGAGGTATGCAAGCTTACAACTAGCTTCAGCAACTTAGACTATAAGCAAATTTGTGATATCGTATCTCAAAATAAAAAATGAAATGAAAGAATAAAAGGGACTGGAACTATATCTTAATTGTCAAGCACCCCTGGATTTAATTTCCAGTATCAAAGAAAAGTAAAAGAAGGATTTAATAAAACTAAATAAGGAAGTAAGAAGACAGAGACATTTAGGATAAAAATAGGAATGAATTAAGTAGAAACATACAGAAGAGAGAATCAATAAAGCCAAATATATTTAACCTATGAAAATAAAAGTGATAAACCTCTGGTCAAATTTATCAAGAAAAAATAAAATACTCAATAGTAATGAAAAGGGGATATGACAGATGCAGTAGGGATTAAAAGTATAAGACAATATATTGTGAACAATTTTATGACAAAATTTTTGAAAATGTATGGTGTATGGACAAATCCCTAGAAAAAATGACATTACCAATTTACTCAAGAAGAAATGGAAAACCTGATTTGTATCATAAGTATGGAAGAAAGGAAATTTGAGCTTAAGTAATACTTTCCACAAAGAAAACATCAGGCCTCCAAGTTTCTTTAAATAGAATTTTACTGATCATTTAATTTGATATTTGCAAAATTCTTCGGTAAATCAAATAAAGAAAAATACCTGCATTATTTACATTAGGCTGGTAGAACAATAATAGCCAAGCTAGACAAGAGTAATATGAAAAATGATTAACACAGACCAATCCCACTCATGAACATAGAGGCAGATGTCTTGAAATATTGAAGGTCATCTTCAAATAGATCCTACATCAAGAATTGAATAGTTCTCAACACCTGCACCACTACCTTCTAGATAAAAGCCACCATCACTTTTACCTAAATTAGTATAATAATAAGTTTGCTGTCACATTTGTTTTCCCTTCAACTTAGCAAGCCAACAGGATCCTTCTAAAATGCAAAGCAGGCCAAGTCCCTCTGCAGTTCAAAACTCTTCAGTAGTTTTGCATCTTAATAAATGAAAGTGAAAGCCTCAGAGTAAGGGGTTAGTAAACTGGACCATGAGTCACTTGTAGCCTGTTGTCTGTTACTGTTTGGCCCATATTAACTAAGAATTCTTCTTGTATATTTTAATATTTAAAAAATAGATTTTATGACATGAAATTTTATAAATTTAAAATTTTAGTGTTTTCAAGTAAACTTTTATTGGAACAAAGCCACACCCATTTATTTATATATAGCAACTAGCCCACCAGCATCTTTGTTCACTGAAATGGAAAGCATTGAAATTCAAGGTATGTCATTGCCCTTGCTATTCCCTCAGCTTGCATTGCTGTTCTACTTAGCAGCAGAGCTCACTCCCTCCTCACCTCTCTCAGATCACTTTATCACTGAGCCCATACTGGTACCATGTATATTTCACTTATTGTTTGTCTCATGATGGAGAGAGATTTTTGTCATTCATTGATCACTGGCCTGACATATAAACTGCTAAATAAATGTTGGTTAAATGAATAGATGAATTGGTGAATAATAAACAACAGGCTGAATTGTTGCATACTAACTATAAGGTAGACATCATCTTTTAAAATAATTATCTAATTTGTATAACAACCATGCAAAGTGGGCATCACTCACCCCATTTTGTGAAGCAAGTAGCTGAGGTTCAGAGAGGTTTTGTGACTTCATTGAAGGGCTGAGGAGGAACATAGTAATTCAAGTCACTGGGGAGCATTAGGACTTAGAAGAAGGGCATTAAGGCTGAAATGACTATCATAAGGATGTCTTAGTCTGAACAAGTCACTCTGGTATCCTGGAATATTTACATATTTAAGTAAAGATATTGCTGGTTTGAGAAGTGATTTCAACTGGGGCAGTCATCATTATTATATTTGCAATGAAGCAAATCTGATTCTGTAGCAATTCAAGTGGAATTTAAATTCAGAAAAAGACCTTTGAATAAATCAGCCACTAGGCACCAAGATGGCAAACATGCTTATCATGTTTACATAAGTACCACCTGTCATGGTCATATCACAGATGATGGCTATAAAATAAATATCACATGGAGTTAAAAGGAGCTATGGAGACAGAATGCATTGCTAAGACTAATAACTCGTGCAAGTGAAATATTCTGTAGTATAAAGATGAAACTAATAATAGTCATTATGGACCAGTACTGCTGCACTTAGGGACTAAGATTCCATTTGCACTGAGGATTGAGGAGTCTAATTTTATAGTTGGTAATTTTGTAGCTGCACAAGGTTCTTTTATGAAACCATGTAGCAATATTTAATGCTTCAGAATCAAATATTGTATTTATTTGTTTCTCTTTCTTCTGGGGCAAAATAAAGTTGCAATTATTCTTTCCTAGGATATACCAGGGTTGCCAAAGTGAAGTTTTATGAACATGATTTCTATATCATCTCTTGGGGTTCTACAGTAAATATCCATAAAGCAATTCAAACAAACACAGGGGGTTGGCCCAGTGACTGATTCTTTGCATCCACTTGAAAACTTAAAAAGTACTTATGCCTGTGTCTGACATCCAGAGATTTTTGTACAACTATTCTATGGTGCAGTTTCCAAAAAGATCCCAGGGAGAATGAATTCTCTGGAGATAGACTTCCACATCTAAGAATTATACCCCCATCTATATGTATTTATGGACAGACCTATCTATAAAGCACAGTCCTAGTATTTGTGGCAAAAAAATGAGTTTCCAATTACTCGGTGTCCTTGGAGAGCATCTCCAACTAACTCCCAATTCATTTTTTTTTTAATTCAAGCATCCACTCATTGTGTGGTAACCTATCTAATATGAATGTCCAGAGATTAAAATGAAAAGTAAGCAATACATGTGTTTCTTAATTTGTTCTCCAAATTGCCAACAAAAGAACAACAATATTCATGTGAGTCCATTTTATTTCAAGTGATATTGGATGTTGGAAGGAACTGACTCATGGTGGTAAAGAGCATCAACACTATAGGCAAACTGCCTGATTTCTGTTTACAGCTAAGCCACTAATTAGCTTTGTGAATTGTGATCGGTTACAGTTATTTTCTCTGTTCCTGGCTTCTTATGTTTTAAATAGTGCTAGCAGTAATTTCTAGCATAAAAACAATAAATGTGCTTTCCAACAAATACTGTTGTAGTTGTATTGTGCTAGGTGGAAGCTAGAGCTGAAAGGTCTATTGACTTTATCATTACAAGAAATGTGTGGGTCCTGGATCCAGGACAACTATAATATTTTTCCTAGGTGATTTCATTGACTACAATTAAAATAATTCTCACTTGCATTTAGATGCTCCCAAATAAATAGTCATAGACTTGACCCTTTCCTAAATTCAAGTTCTATCCTGACAATTTTCTTTGAGTCAACTTCAACTGGACTTCCTATCAAAGCCTCAGATTCACCATGAATAATCTGTCATGTTCTCTGCCACACTCCCCACTCTCCTCTTCTTAGTATGAATTATAGCCTCACCATCCACCTCAAACAAAGATTATACTATTCATTATTAACCTACATGTCTGACAAGTTGTGCTCACAGATTTCCTAGTTTTGTCTGTTTTGCCCCCAAATGTCTTTTAAGTTTCCTACTCCTTGCCATCAAAAAATTTTGTCTTTCCAATGGAACCCATGGCCTCAAATTGCTAGGCATCCACTCTACTACTAAACAACACTTCCATACCTCTTTCTCCCCATTTTCCCATTCTTATTGAATCTATCGTAACCCAGGCTTGGAAAGCAGCATGGCAGAATGAAGAGAGAGAGAAGTTTCTTATCACTTGTAAAGTCATCCTGTAAAATCTCTCTTTATCAGCCAGGGAGACAAAGCAAGCAACTAAAAGCCCTCTTTTTATTCCATTGTCACCTCTACTGTTTCTTACAGGTCCATTCATCTTCTCGCCTAGAATGTAGTCCTCCTTAGGCTTTAAGAGAGAATAAAGTAGAACAAGTGTCTGGGTGTTGGAGTAGGGAGAGAGGATTTCATGATACTAAGAAGCCAAATGTAAGACTTTCTTTGTCCTGGAGATCATGAAGCCTGTAGAACTTCAAAAGACACCAGTTTTTAATCTGTCATAGAGTTATTATTCAAGTCATTGCCATCTTTTGCATCTGTTGCAAATGCCTCTTAACATGATCTCCATTACCCTTATCCAGTCTTTTCCATCACCAATCCGTCCTTTATACTGCCAATATATAAAGTAATTTAAAAAGATGCTGTCACCATAACAGTATACAAGGTGATGCACAATTCTTTCTTTCCTAAATGTTTTCTGTCACTTCTCTAGTTCTCCAGTCCCACGACATTTTGCCTTTCCAATCTACCATTCACTCAGGATACTAACTGGGGAGAACACATTGTCCTGTTCCATGTCTCAACAAATCTATACATGTTGCTATCCCTGACTGGAAGTTCATCGTTTTTCTTCATGTGCATGTTTGTATTTTCATACCAGAACACACTGAGAGGCATGAGGGTTTTCTTCTTATCCATCCCCAGGAGCATTTACTTCTGGCATTTTGTAAAATGCATTCATTAGAAAATAAATAGTTATCAAGGGTCTCCATGTTCCAGGTCACACAGATCTGCTAGAGCAGATCTCTTTGCCATTCAGTTCTGTGTTCTTTCCACTATTGCCATGTTGCTTTCTAAGTGCCAGATGCTGTGTCAGGCATTAATGATGAAATTATCTTGGAATACACAACTGTTATGAAAGCCTTTTAGAAAACATAATGTCTGCCTGACTTGATTTGTAAGTAGAGCTTTCTGATGCCCCTTAGTGGCATCAGGGAGCAGAGCTGTAATGCTGTGTTGTGTTTTTCTATAACTGTGTCTCACCCTATTAGACCACATAATTAACCAAGACCAAGACACAGTTTCTGGCTTTCTTTTTTACTGGCAGTTACATGCATCCCTTGCATGACCATTGAAAATGCATCCACAATTATACTATCCTTTCTAGGCAAAGAAACTTGAATGACCTTGCACAGCCTCGGGGAGGGGAGCGGATGAAACCCCAGCTGTAGCAGAAAGTTCCAATTTACTGCCACTCTGCTGATTATATGCTTGTATATTTCCTGAAATAGTGAAAAGCTGTTCAGGCTATAAAACAAATAGAAGACAGACAAGATGGCAGACAGTAGGGGTTTTGTAATCTCAGGGAGCATGATGAAGTGAGAACCGGGTAGCTGTATTGGTACTCTAAAAATATATTAGGCATGCTTGTATCACTTAGGAATAAGAAAACATAGAGTAAGGTATGTTTTATTTTTGAAGTCTTCCTATTTCAAAGTGAAGATGTAAGGGTGGCTAAAACTATATTGGCTATCAGAAATGAGATCCAGAAAGAAGGATATAATGTCCAACATCACAATATTTGGAAGGTCTGTACTTAATGGCACTCATGTTTTTAGCTTAACAGGTGCTATTATAAGCTCTATTAATTTGAATCTAGTATTGAGTATAATGTAAGGGAGGGCAATGATAATTTTCACCATTGTCCCATGAAGCAACTGAAATGCAGAGTGGAGATGTGCTAGCCAAAGTCATTGAGCATATCAATATTGGAACCCAGGTATGTTACTTCACAGCATCACACTGCCGATTTTGTCCTAAATAACAACCAGCTTGGAGCTTCCACTGTGAGGTATATGCCATGCTAGCTGCTTTTCATTTCACCTCATTTCTACCTCACAACGAATCTGTGTAGTTCTTATCTTCCTGGGACTGAGGGTATCCCCAGTGTGCCATACTTTCACATCCAAAACCAAGAAGTTGTAATCAATTAATATTTTGCATTGGAAACACAAAAGCTGGACTTAATTTTAGGAAAAAAGTCTTGGTTTAAAAATAGGTTCAATTAAAACATGAACCTGAATAACGTTTTGAATCTGATGTTTATTTGCAGTTTTACAACTTGAATTATAATAATATAATGGGCTGGGGTTGTGGCTCAGTGTTAGGGCACTTGCCTAGCATGCGTGAAACACTGGGTTCAATTCTCAGCACCACATTTAAATAAATAAAGGTCCATTGACACTTAAAATATTTAAGAAGAATAAGATAGTATAGGAAAGCATAATAGGAAAATTAATCTTTAGTAGGAGAAGTGGTAAAACTGAAAATATATAAAGAATAAAATGTAAGTTTTAATATAGTAGCAATTTAGCTGGATGAAGAAAAATTAGGAAAATGAGAAGTCTTATTAAATAATCAACTGAAAATATAATACAAATCCTGGAAGTAGTTACTAGGAAGAAGGAACTAGCTAGAGTGATTGAGGAATGACTTGGCACAAAAACAAGACTCAGTCCAAGAAGTGGAAAAGAAGCTGGTAGAAAATAAGAGTGCTGCTCAATGACCTGATGACATACCTTTTGGAGGGTGACATAATCTGCAAGGACAAGTTTGGGATCAAGACAGTTTTTTTTTTAGTAATGAAAGTCCTATTTGCTTGGCTTCATAGTCACTGCAAACATTGATGGTTAGAAAACAAAAAAGGCACAGAACTAACAGATATGCATACAGACTGAAATCCCTGACATGAAATACTTAGCCAAAACCCACAGTTTCTTAGCAGGGTCATTCATTGATTTCGGACCTGATTTTAGTAATGTTTACTATAACTACTAATTCTAGGGTTCCTGCCACCAGGAATCTTATAAGAGTTTTAGTAGCTTTGAAATAGTCTGGGCACTTGGGGATTTCATACAAAATTGTTTTCTAAAGGAATTCATGTAGGTGACAGGGGGGCTGTCAATTTACATCAGAAATTGAGCTATTTATAAATTCTAAAATGGCATTTAAAATAATAATGGCTTCAATGATACATGAATTAATTATTTTCAAATACATTATGAATAGAAAGTATTTTGTAGACCTAGTTTCAACATGAGATAATCAACTATACAAAGTAATGGTAAGGTATTTAGTATTCTCTTCTTTTTTTCTTGTTTCCTTTAGAATTGTGGGTAAAGCTGTGACTGCTCACAACCTTATGTATAAACTAAAGGCTTTTTTTTTCCCTCCAAGGACATTCTGGCAGCTACCTACATGTCCCTGAACCTTTAAAATGTAGACACTCCTGTAACCTAATTAAGAATACATTAAGTTAATTAGGTTATGTATAATATCCTTTCCATTCTAATCAACCTCAAGCCTCAAGATTTTCCTTCTCTCTGTCAGAATTTCTGGCATTTTCTTTACCTGTCATCTCTCTTGAGAGCTCCTGTCAGTTTTCTTCATTCTTTGTTAGAAAATGGAACTCTACCTCCTCTTCCTTTTCTTTATCTAATTGTACACTCAACATAATTTTACACAAGGCTGTACACAGCTTGTGCCATTGCTTTCAAACAATTACACCATATATTAACAAATGTTTTTGTTACCATTCTTTGCATGATGAAAAAGCTCAATAAATATTCCTGGACTGTATTCTTATTGAATATAAGAAGATTTCATCTTGTAAATTGTACCTTTAGCATCCTGAGAAACTGAGTGGATTTTTATAGATGCTGACTTACCAACCTGGCAATATAAAAATAATAAGACATGTAGCTTCCCTGTTGAAGGATTGGATATGGAGATGCCCTAAATCTGTAACATGCTAATGGGAACTTGAAACAAATGCACAGGATATTGCTGAAGTTGCATAGATAAATGATCAGATTCTGAGTTGTTTCTGTGAGTTTACAGTAGAGCACTTGCTTACAACTATCATATGCATATTTCTTCTAGAGTATAATCCATTTTAATTCTCTATTTCAAGTTCAATGAGGATAATGTAACATCATTATAGATTGTACCTGGAGCATAGTGGAAACAGGTTTTGACTGAGTTACCAGATATGGCTAGAAAGAACACTATATTTCCTAAGATGATTTCTGTAAATTCATACCGTGTATCACTAATAAATTTGAAGAAATAGATGAAGATACATCAGGCACAGAGTGATCTGACTTTCTCAAAGCTATGTAGCTACTTAACAAATCCACTTGGAATAAATGAGAACTGTTGTGTCTTTATTGCAGTAGATGACTTCTACATGGATCAGTCTTTTATATAGTTTCAGGCTCACAATGTTTTACAAGTAAAATTGTTCTTAAGAAAGAGTATATACTGGAAAAATCCTAGACATCTGTAGCTCCTACTGCTGTGTTTAAAAATGAAATGTAAAATATGAAATTCAGTATAATTCAAATCCTTCTTTTCCCATTCTCAGACATTATCTATGACTACTCCTTCCTTCTTGCATAGGCAATCAATGCTCTAGCCCTATATTACTTGTTTTCCCACTGTAATCTTCTACTTGACTGTATAAGTGATAGGATAATTATTAATTATCATTGTTTGTATTTATAGTAGTAGTTTTAAGCTTAGTCCATTGTTAAAAGTGTTTTGCTGTATGTGTTCTCTGCCTTCAAATTAATTAAATCTTGATTCTAAATTAGATAAAATCCAAGAATGAATTATCTTCTATTTGTTTGTTTGTTGTTTGATTTGGTTTTAGTTCATCTTGCTGGTTATGCTTAGAGTTCAGAAGTTATGCTTGGATAATGTTTGGTCAATTGTTACATGAATATTCTGTTCAGAAGCTGATCATTTTTTTCCATTATGAAGATAGACTTTTTACATTTTACCTCTTCCCGTTTTTCTGCACCTCCAGAGAAGGGATGGGAGTAATTGGCACTATGTGTCAGTTCTATTTTTATTCTTTCTACTCTGTTAGGACACAAAATTTTCCAAAGTCCATCAGAATTTTGTCCATAAGATCCAAATATCCCTCTATTCCCTCACACCCCTGTATAATAGCCATGTTCTTCTTTATAGTTTCAAACTTCTAGTTTTCAATTCTTGGCAAAGTTCCTTAAGCTGCCAAACATTAATGAAACAGGGAGGGGAATGTGGGTAGGAAAGACGGTGGAATGAGGTGGACATACATCACTACCCTAAGTACATGTATGAAGACATGAGTGGTGGGACTCTACTTTGTGTTCAACCAGAGACATGAAAAATTGTGCTCTATGTGTAATATGAATTGTAATACATTCTGTTCTCATATATAGAATAAAAATAATAATAAAATTAATAGTAAAACAAATGTGGGACATCATTAATTATTACATTACTCTCTAAACCCCACTTGTATTTTTAGTTTTAATTCCTTTATTTTTATTATGCCTAATTACCAAATTTAGCATGCTTTTAAATGACAAAGGTCATAAAACACACATTTTAGTAAACTATTTTTTTTGCATAGCTTTGTTTTAAAAAGCTAAAGTGACAACAACCTTATTTTGTTAGTGAATAACAAATGGAAAGGAATGGGAACCATTCAAAACAGGTACACTAATAACTGTTGGTGGAATTGCAAATCAGTACAACCACTCTAGAAGGCCATATGGAGATTGCTTATAAAACTAGGAATGGAACTACCATATGACCTAGCTATCCCACCCTTGACATTTATCCAAAAGAAGTAAAATCTGCATACTATCTGGATGCAGCCACATCAATATTTATAACAGCATAGTTCACAATGGTCCAGTTATGGAATCAATCCAGGTGCCCATCTATAGATAAGTGAAGTAAACATGGTATAAATGTACAATAGAGTTCTGGAAATAATGGCATTTGCCAGTAAATGGCTGGAAATGGGACATATCATGCTAGCTGAAAAAAGCTAGACTCTGAAACTCAAGGGTTGAATGTTTTCTCTTGTATATGAAAGCTTGAGAGAAAAAGGAGGAAAAAAAGGGAGGCAAGAGATTTTGATGAAAATTGAAATCAGTAAAGGGAGGGGTTTGAAAGGGAAGAAATATGAATGTGAAAATGGAGGAATATGTGGAATAAAATTGATCAAATTATGCTAAATACATGTATGAATACACCAGAATGATTTCCACCTTTAGGTATAACTACAAAGCACCAATTACAAAAACAAAAAATAAATGGAAAAATACCAGCAGAGCAGAGGAAGGAGAATAGAACTAGTGAGGAGGGGAGGGAAAAGGAAAGTACTGGGGATTGAAATAGAGTAAATTATGTTGTATGCATGTATGAATATGTCAAAATGAACCCCACTATTATGTATAACTATACTGCACTAATACAAAAAAAATTTAAAAGTTAGAGAAATTCTGAAATGGCAAAAACCAAGCTGGTTAGTATACTTCCATTGAAAAGAAGAAGGAAAAAGACATTTATGAGGAAAGGAGAGAAAAATAGCACATGGAAAATAATGAAGTTAGAGAGAAAGGTGATGTGAGGTGAAAAAGACATCTGGGGATCCTGTGGAGAAGTACTGCAGTCTAGGCCTATTACCAAAGCCTGTGGTGAAGAGCTATACAGAGGGAGAGGAAGAAGAGGAAAGGGCAGAGGGAACATTAACAAGAGGAGGAGGGAGAAGTAAGGAGAGTGAGAGTGGCAGAGGGAGAGTCAAAAGAAAGGAAAGAGAAAGGGTGACGAAGAGAGTGGGAAGAGGGAAAGAAAGATGAAGAGAGATTGAAAGAAGGAGGTTGGGTAGGAAAAGAGAGAGGACTGATGAGAGAGGGAGGAGGGATATAGCAGGAAAAAGAATAAAAGGGAGAGAAAGAGGAAAGGGAGAATTAGAGAAGGGAAAAGAAGGAGAAAGGGAAAGGAAGAGTAAAAGGGAGGGAAGAGAAGGGAGAGAGAAGGAACAGGGGCTAGTTTTAGTGTTATCCTCTAATCACCGCAGGGGGTGCCTACTGGCATCAACTCTGAGGATCACAGCTGGCAAACCTGCTGGATTCTTCTCTACTTCCATCGAGTGGCATGTTGGGGCTCTTAATGGCAGCCTATGCTCTCTCCAGTGTTGCAGCAAACCCCAGCAACTCACCACCAATTTCTTTCTGCGTTCTTTTCTCACAAAGTTGAAGACTGAAATCCATGGACAAAAGACTAGGCAAGAGTGAAAGGAGTAGGGTTTATTAAAATTTCAATATATATGAGCCACTAAACTTCCTGTTCCACATCATAAAGATGTATCCATTTTCCCATATTATGAAATATTTCTTATGACATGATTTGCATGTCTGTATTTTATTCTATCATATAGTCCAACAGGATCCCAATATCCATAGTTTGGATATTTGACATTATTCTTGGTTTTGGTTTAGCAAGAATCCATGAAAAATTCTAAAAGAACATAAAGATATATTACTAAAAGTTGACAGTTTTAAGATGTGTTTAAATACATGAATTGGGTAGTTACTTAGAATCAATTCTCATGCCATGAGTTATCAAAAGGGCTATTTTTTTTTTTCAAATAACATCAAGGGTCCACTTAAGAAGAAACTGAACAGTGGAAAAGGTATTAACATGTTAGTAGAGTTTTGGGAACAGACCTATTAAATATCATATTAGGAGATGTCTTTAAATGAGTGGAGTTAATATTTTGCTTGCCATTCACAAGAATCTACCAAGAAAAGAGTAAAGAATTTAAAGCTGACATAACATTTAAACCTAGTCTGAAGCACCATACAAGATAGAGTTTAATGCTTTATTTTGAGCACAGACTCCTAGATTTGGCAATAAACCTGAAATGATAACTATGTTAACAGATAGTTTCAAAAAGGAGGAGAAATTTCTTTTTCTAATATTTGAGCACTATAAAATCATAAGAGAAGAGCATTTGACAAATGAACCCAATAAAAGATTCTCTAATTGTCGAAAATAGGTTCAAAAGTGATTTTGCAAATCAAAGGGAGTATTTTGAGATTGGATCTCAAAATGAAGACTGGAGTCCTACATCTTTATCACAGCAAGAATGGTGAGCCAAGCAAGCTTAAAAGGTAGTCAGTGAAAGAGTGAAGAGAATAGAATCCTGATTATAGTAAATTTAAAATTGGCCTGACTAGAAATGGCAAGTTTAGCAGAAAGGCAGTGGAAATTACACTGGAACTTTGGCATAGCTCTCAGAAAGTAGACTCAATAAATAATAACAGCCAATTTCATGGCTTTGAAAATTCATAGAATCATCAAATATACATATGTTGATTCTTTAAAAATGGTGCTTTCTATCCAGCTTTAATTTTGAGAATCTCTTTTCAGATTCAATTAAGTTGGTTCTATTAATCTACTGCAAATGTGACTTATTTTCAGTAATGTGCCATTATGTCCATTCAAGAATCATAAAACTGAAGTCAATAATAGCCTCAAGTATCCAAACTGTGAATATTGGGGTCCTATTGAACATCAATTGATAGTATTTATCCAAGAATTCCACTAACATAGAAAAGAATGTCTTTCCTACCACTCATACTCAGTAAGTAAACTTGACCATTGTTATGGTTTAAAATATATAACATTTTTAAATCCATGGTATGAGAATCAATTTTATATAACTGTGTAAATAGCAAATTTTAAATATATCAATGTATTTTTCACATATTTCATTATTGTTACTATTTACTCTTTTTCTCAACTATAATACTCCTGTTTTCTGTTCATATAATTTAGTATAATATAGTAACTACAAATGTGTTTGTAGATGAAACTATTTTGACAATTTGACAGCGATGTAGTATACTGGAACCTTGCTCCTCTGGCTGAAACTCCATGGACCAGGGACCAGAGGTAACTGCATCACCTATGAGGTTGTTAGAAGCAGAATCTCAGGCCCTGTCTCAGATTTCCTCTATCAGAATTGGCATTTTTAACAAAATCTGCAGCTGATGCCCTGCAGATAAAAGAATGATCAACACTAATTCAGAACACAGAATTCATGGTAATATATGGATGTCATTAGAAAAGATTTCTGGTTATTGGTAGCTTTGAAACTGAATCTCCTCTAGTTTGGAATGGAAAATGATGAATTTCATTGGCTAGCTCCTTTATCTCTAGGTGACAACTCAGCTCAGTATATATTAGAGAGCATTACATAGCCCAGATTTTTTAATCTCTACTGGGCCAGAAAAAACTATCATAGTGTTGTAAAAATAACTGGAAGAAATTGAAATGTACATGAGCACAATGCTGTTGAGTATATTAGAAAGGAAATAAAATTAATTTAACATGACTAAATTTATCAAAGCTATGCTACTCCACAGGTTTTTACTTATTTACTAAAATTATGTCCAAATCAATATTTTATTATCTGTGAAATCATAGATCACTTAATATATTTTCCATATGGTTCTGTTCTTTTTATTTGTTCATTATAGAAAATTTGTAAAATTGAAAAAAAAATGTAAAGAAGAAAGTCAAAATTATACATTTACTCCAAGAGAAAACTATGATTAAATTTTAACTCTCCTAGAAGGTTTAAACTCTGCCCCACTTTCCCTTGAAGTGTTAGAGTATCCTTGCCTGCCAGTGATGAATGAAATAGATGTGGCCCCTGCCTTCACAAGACTTACATCCTAAATGATAGTGACAGACTCCAAATAAAACAAGTGAAAATAACAGGTTTTATAGATTGCATTTAGTAAAAGAGCTGCAAGAGAGATTAACAGGGAGGTGGGGGAATAGTGGTAATTTGTCTTGAGACTTGATGTTGAACTAGAGTTGAGGCTTTTGGAACAAAGTGGGAATCAGTGAATAACGGACTGGGGTTAAATATCCCACCTGGAATGTGTTCAAGAAAACCGAAGTGTTGGAAAACAATATGCAGAATAGCAAAATGACTCAGATATGCACTCTTTAATGTGCAAACTTACATTAAGACAAGTTTGTAACACTTTCTCTTATGGATGCTTCCATAGTTCAGAACATTTGTGGGAAAAAAATGTTAAGAATAAGGTACCTTTCAGGAAAGAGGAGCTCTAGCATAAAATTTTCTAAATAAAGATTTAATTAATTAAATAAATATATGGAAGTACACTCCATGAAAAACAGTTTAGAGACCAACCATACTCAATTTATAGATAATAGAACTATTTAAAGAAACATTATATGTATACGTAACTTTCAAAGACAAAAAAATGACAACATTGATGTTCATTTGAATTATAAACTAAGAAGAATGTTCAAATATAAATAGAAATAATAATTGAGTAGAAATCTTGGAGATAAAGAAGTAATTGGCATTCACAAAACTCAAAGTGGATCAAGGACCTAGGAATTAAACCAGAGACACTGTGCCTTTTAGAAAAAAAAGTAAGCCCAAATTTCCATTATGTTGAATTAGGCCCCAACTTCCTTAATAAGACTCCTATAGCATAAGAATTAAAACCAAGAATCAATAAATTGGATGGAATCAAACTAAAAAGCTTGTGCTTGGCAAAAGAAACAGTGAGGTATATAGAGAGCCTACTGATTTGAACAAAATTTTACCCATCACACATCAGATAGAGCACTAATCTCTAGGGTCCATAAAGAACTCAAAAAGATAAACACCTAAAAAAACAAATAACCCAATCGATAAATGGGCCAAGGAACTGAACAGATATTTCTCAGAAGATTATATATAATCAGTCAACAAATATATGAAAAAATGTTCAACATCTCTAGTGATTAGAGAAATGCAAATCAAAACTACTCCAAGATTTTATCTTAATCCAGTCAGGATGGCAGTTATCAAGAATATAAACAACAATAAGTGCTGGTGAGGATGTGGGGAAAAAGGCCCACTGATACATTGCTGGTGGGACTGCAAATTTGTGCAGCCAATACAGAAAGCAGTATGGAGATTCCTGGAAATTTGGAAATGGAACCACCATTTGACCCAGCTATCCCTCTCCTCAGTCCATTCCCCAAAGACTTAAAAACAGCATACTACAGGGACACAGCCACATCAATGCTTATAGCAGCACAATTCACAATCATTAAACTGTGGAACCATACTAAATGGCCTTCAGTAGATGAATGGATTAAAAACTGTGGCATATATACACAATGGAATATTACTCAGCAATAAAAGAGAATAAAATCATGGCATTTGCAGGTAAATGGACGGGTTGGAGAAGATAATTGTAAGTGAAGTTACCAAATCCCAAAAAGATAAATGCCGAATGTTTTCTCTGTTATAAGGAGACTGACTCATAGTGGGGTAGCAAGGGGGAGCATGGGAGGAATAGATGAATTCTAGATAGGGCAGAGGGATAGGAAGGGAAGGGAGGGGGCAGGGGTTTAGCAAGGATGGTGGAATGTGATGGACATCACTATCCAAAGTATATGTATGAAGACACAAATTGGATGTCAACATACTTTATATACAACTAGAGATATGAAAAATTGTGGTATATATGTGTAATAAGAATTGAAATACATTCTGCTGTCATTTATTTTTTTCAAAAATCAATAAAAATAATTAATTAAGTAGAAGATAAAACAGAAATTTCCCCTTGATCAAAAATAAGAAAAAAAAAAGGATAGCAATCAAATACACACTGTTACAGGAGGAAAAGAATGAGGAGCTCTGCCATAGAACTTGAAAATGAAAGAGAAAATATCAAGGAGGAAATTTCAAAGCCATTATATCTGAGCATATGACAGAAATAAAAACTTTAGAATTTCTACAGAATATCAAATTCATTTTCAAAATACTTTTTCTGAGGAACATTATAATGGAGAAATGTAATGAGAAGGCATAAAGATAATAAAGAAAAAAATTAAATATATAGAGGAACAAACTACTTTCCTCTTGATATTAGTTTTCCCATTGTTTTCATACCTTAACCATACTTCCCTTTGGACAACTCACCTTCCATTTGGGAATCTTTGGATCAAAGTAACACAAAAATTATTTGATTGTAAGGTTTTTGAGAGATTTAATTTATTCATAATATACTTTATGACATGGGAGTTTTCCCAATTTAAGAGAAGAATACTGTCACAAAGATATTTTTTGCTCTTGTTTTAAGCTGAAATACTATATCTCATCTAATATTCCAGCAGCTATTCACTGCCATTACTATGGTAAAATGACAGAGTAAGCGTCCTATTTCTATAATTCAATGCCAATTTTGTGTTATCTTTTGAAATTTCAAGGTTGGTGACACCATTAATAAATTGTAATCTATGCCTTGAAGAATTAAATTACCTACATTTATATAGCAGAGGAAATAGATAACATCTATCAGATATATTTAAGAAATAGTAAAGTTAATTAAAGAAATCTCACTGAGAATGAAAAGAATAGATAAGTTAATTAATGAATCTGTGGCTAGTGTTTATTATTTTGTCTTGAGGAAATAGTGGGGTAAAGAAATGGTTTTGTCAGTTTGGGCTACCATAGTAAAGTACCATAAACTAGGTGGCTTATTAACAACAGAAATTTATTTCTCCCAGTTCTGGATGCTAGAAATTGGAGATCAGTGTGATAGCATGATTGAGTTCTGGTGAGGACCCATTTCTGGGTTGTAGAATGTTGAATTCTTGTTGAACCATCACCTAACAGAGAGTAGAGAGAAGGAGGGCCACCAAGCCCATCACAAGTAGTTCATTTTTACAACCTCATTTAATCTTAATTACTCCCAAAGGTTTGAACTTATAATTTTATTATATCAGAGTGTAGGGTTTCAATATGTGAATTTTGGGGGGACACAAACATTCAATCCACAACAAGGGCCAATGCAAAAATACTCTGGCTTTGAAACCACCTCAATTAATATTATTAGGTCTCTGAAATTTAATATATTCTTATTCTTAACACTATGATAAATTAAATATCTATTACATTTTCCTTCAAGCTTTCATGGTTCCTGAATTTTATAGTTCTTTAATCCATCTGAAATTTACCTTGGTATTTGATATGAAATGAGGATTTATTTATAGTTTCCCAATAGATATCTTCTTCACACTTAAAAGAATATTTTTTCTTCCTTGGATTGTAGTAATTGACTTTTAATGTGTTGAGTTTGTTTTTATAATAAAGTCTGTTTCAGGGCAATCTAGTCTAGTCAATTTATCTCTCTGCTGATTCTTGTGTCAGTACCAAACTCTTTTAATGCCTGTGATTTATAGTTCATTTTAATATCTGGTTGAGCAAATCTCTCTGCAATGTTGTTTTTTTCTTCTAGCTATTACAAGTATCAACTGTTTATCTTTCCAGATGAATATTAGAATATAATTTAATTTGATTTTTCCTGTAATATTTTGATTTGAATTACTTTAAAAACACAAACTGATTTTATAAGGATGGATATATTTATATTTGAAATCCTTAACAAGAATATCATTCAAAATCTTTCAGCCTCTAGTTATTCAAATATTTTTCTAAGAAATCTTTCATATATTTTTTGTGCATCACCAATTTATAAAAAACATTTAATAAGCAGAAAGGTATTTTTTATATAATTTAAGAGGCCAATATTTCTTATATTTAGCAATTGATGTTTTAGTATTTTAAGTTCCAAATGACTCAGCTTAACATATTTTTTTTTTGTTTTTTTAGGTCCAATAAATCCTATCATGGGTATATCTAGATGTTTCATGCCTTTTGTTTCTATTATGAATGTAATGCTCTATAGAATTAATCACTTTCCTATTTTTATAAATGTTTTATTTTATAAATTGTTATGTTGTGCCCTTATATTTTAAACTAGAATAATCTATAATTAGTATTTGGTTTCATTTTATTATCTTTTAGTTGTTTCTGATGTATATTATAGGTAGATCATTACATCATGTATTTTTAGCATTTTTTATTTGCCAGTTCTGCAATTTAGAGTATAAAAGTCCATGGTTGTTACTTGTTCTTGGTGGAATGACACTTTTACCATGAATAGTATCTTGACTTGGTAAGGAAAACGTAGGTCACAACCTTTCTCCCTCAGAACTCTGTAGACATTGCTTCTCTTTCTTCCAGTGCTCAATATTGCAGAGAAGTCTGATACCAGATTAGTTTTTGTTCCTTTTTAAGTTGTCTTGGGTTTTGTGCTGAGCTGTATGTAGGATTTTTTTCTTTGTCCATGTAATTCAAACATATCACTAGTATAAGTCTAGATGTTGTTTTCTTTTAATTAACTTTAACTGAAATATAATAGTTAGAAATCTTTTAGCTCACAAAAATTTTTCTTCTTTTATACCTTTAGTTATTGTTTCAGCTCCAATTTATTTTGATTTTTTTCTCAGGGTAGCCAATTTCCTGCACATTGAATCTTTACTCTTTCTACTCCCATCCTTTATCTTCTTTCATTATCTCTCTCTCTCTTATCCTCTATAGCTTGAAGAAAAAACCCTGAATAGAGAATTCAGGGTTTGGGAAAGAGTAAGGCATCAGTAAATGATGACTTCATTATTATTATTGTCATATTCATAATTCTCTTTACACAGCCTTCATTTTGTGAATAAAGGTGCTCAGTTTTATTGGTACGGAACTTTGGGATTTATAAATAATTTTATAGCCATAATTTCATTTGGCCCTTATAATAATCCTTTGAAGTGATGTTATTACAATAATTTTGTTTTATAGATGGATAAATCAAAATTTAGAAAAGTTAGGTAAATTGTCTAAGAATACATACCTAGATAGTGGTAGATTTAAGAATAGGGAGCTCATTTTATATGTTCAAGTCACTCTCCTTCATTCTTGGGCAGCATTGCTCCCTGATTACTGTTCCCTTTAGAATAGAAAATTCTACAAAGAAAGCTCTATCTGTAGAATTTTAACTTGAGGGATATATACTCCCAGGAAGCAACAAATCAGTATTTATCACTTTTTTCATTGTTTACATAGACGACATAGCATTTTTTTTTCTTTAAACAGATACTCTAATCATGTGAGCCACTTTAAGCAATATAAAGCAATTGTAATCACAGTTGTCTATGATTCTTCCTACTCGTGTCTTTTCTTAAAAAAAGAATCCTTATGCAGGATTCCTTATGAAATAGTACAGTTGAGCCTCTGTGTTTTAAAAGCCTCATTATTTGAAAAGAGCTTTTTCTGCAAACTGTAATACCAAAAACAAAAACAAAAGAGCAAAAGAAAAACCTCACCACAGATATTTGACATATCTCACCCTTTTATAAAAATTTTCCTCTTACTATATCCAAGTTGAATATTTCACTGTGAAATTCAGTATTTCATATTTATTGGTATGAATATGATTATGCCTTTGGGACCTAGACTAGAAGATCCATCATTATTTGTTAAGGATTAAAGCACTGCATTTCTGAAATCTGTTATATGAATACTGCAAAGTAAATTTATTCTATCTATATTTCATTTGCATTCAGGCTTCTGTTGCTCTACTAGCAGGGGCCCCTAACCGTAGTCCTAGTCCTGTCCTTTCCTCTGCCCTCTGATCCTTCTTCACAAAGACATCCATATAAATGCACACATAAATCATGGCCTCTTAGGTCCTAGAGTAACAGAAAATCCAGAGATTTAACTTGTTCAGGAGATTTTATTAACCCTGAGAGGTTGGAAAACCTACTTGAGAGAGTTCTGTGAGACATTCTGCTCATTGAGTACATGTTAACAGGTTTCTCTTCTGTGAACAACAGGATAAGAGAGTTTTATACTCTGCCTCTTCCAGGATAATATCCAGAGTAGTTCCTCCTCCGTAGTTCAGACTCAAACAGAGGGCTGAGAAATTTCCTTGCCCTTGTGGGCCTTTCAATTAATTCCAATCCCAACCTACCTTTATTTTTCATTATCAATATCCTTCAATCTGAACACTGGCATGTGTGTGTATATGTAACTATATGTATTTTTCAAATGAATACTTTTGTGCCTGCCATGTGTCAGACTCTAGGTTCAAGTTGCATTAGAATGAAGCTTAGATTTTGTTGTTGTTTTTGCTGTTTTATGCTTTGTTTTAAATCCCAGCCTGTATTAGTTCTGCTTAGGCCTCTTGCCTATATCCACCCTAGGTTAACATCTTCAAATCTTCAAAATGCAAACAGTACCTGGGGGGACAGGTGTGTTTGTAACAGTAAATAGACTTAAAGAAGAATTGAAATCCTTGTGGAGCAAATTAATATTATTTTGACCCTCTTAACCTATACTTCCCTATCAGAAATTTCCTTAGACTTTGGAAGACTTTTGGTTTGCTTTAACTCAGAAGGCCATTCCATTTCACATGGGAATGTGTTCCCTCATATATCCTAATTTGTTTGACTTTGTTTGGCAGAATATATATCAGGTAGTGCATGGGTCCATATTGATAAGTTGCTTAGTACATGCAGCTCTCACAGATGACACCTTGACATCTTGGCATTTCTTTCTTGCAGTAATATAATTACTAGACCTAAAAAGAACCTCTAGATAAAGATGAAACAGTTAAATTCACCAAGGGGGTTCTGAATACTATAAATGATTTCTTACCAAATCTGGTGTCCAGAAATAATGCACCCTAGACAGAGAAACTTCATTTTAAAAGACACTTGAGGATAAATCAACCATCTTAATTTGACACACGTTGCTTAATAAAGTGTTTACAATACAGATTTCCAGATCTGAATTTTGTTGCCTTAACTAATTATCTCTGTACTCAGGGAAACAAATGAAAGTCAACATAAAACTAATCTCCCAGACATGTGGTTTTAAATAAAAAATACAAATGAAAATGAAAGCATTGGGTGCTGAAGCTCCCTGTGAATTTCTAAGTCACTAAAATATGCAGCATTTTCAGATTAGTCTCCCTTCACCCTGGAGTTTCTGCATTTAATAAGATAATAGTGGAAAATATCAATGTGTTTTTATTTCAAATAAATCTGTTAATTTTAAAATAATAACAAAAGAGGTAAAAAATAAGTTGTTGAAGTCATAATGATTTTTTTTTTAAAAAAATTATGTAGTTGTAGATGGACAGCATGCCTTTATTTATTAATTTTTTTTTATGTGGTACTGAGGATCGAACCCAGTGCCTCATATATGGTAGGCATGTGCTGTGCCACTGAGCTATAGCCCCAGCCCTGACTTCATAATGATCTTAAGGAGCTGTTTAGTAAGCATATAAAGTGAATGTCACTATATTTTAGACAAATATTGTTTTTTGTTGTATTTTGTTTTTAATTATTTGTTTTTCTCTGTTTCCCACTGCACAACTTGCAGTTTTATTGTATCTCAAATATTTGATTGTCTGCTTATTATTAAACCCAGGAAAGCAGAGATGTCCTCTATAGTTGAAATAATCAGCCAAGCATTAGTACTTCTGGGGACCCTGAAGGGCATTAGCTACACAAGTGCCTTTGTTGAGGCACTCTCCTCTCTCACCTGACTCATGGTAATAGCACAGACTAGCACAGAAGCTAAGTCAAGGTGTCCCAATTTTCCCTTTGATCAGGCCATTCTTAATCTCAACCACCTGCATGTTCTTCAGCTATAAGCTTATGTTATTGAACATGGGTGGTCGAGCCATGTAGCTGATGTGTGCATTGTTATATCACACTGCTATGAAAAAATCCAACAGAGGTAATAATCCTTCCAGAGAATTCAAGCTGGAGCATTTTTATAACTGTCTAATCATCTGAAATATATTTTTACTATGCATATGTATTAACAGCATTATATATATATTATACACACATACATACACATGCAATGGGAATGATGTTGTGAATTATTGTTTATTGTTTGAAAATCATGTGGAAAAATGTCATGTCTAAATTCCACCTGCAATTTTTCTAATCCTTCCAACTAGTGGTCTCTAAAGTATATACCTTTTTCCAGTCTCTCATGCCCTGCCTGGATACAACTCAAATGACAATATTGGTATTTGACATTAATTTATTGATAAATGTCTGCCTTTTTCACCATTCAGTAAATTCCACATTAAAAGGGACCACATCAGGTTTGTTTTTAATGTGTCATATTCCCTGTACTTAGAACAATATCTCATTCACATTGAGTTTTCCATTAATTTCCACAAAAAAGACTCCTATGAACTGGCAGATTATGGAACTGTGGTCTGAAGTCAGTTTCTGAAGATGTAGAAGTGGTGAAGTTCAAATGTTGGAGGATCTGTGGTGGGCAGGATAAGGGCCTCTGAGATGTCTCATGTCTTAATATGTGGAACCTGTGGACCTGTGGCATTACATGACCAAAATAAATAAATAAATAAATAAATAACTTTGCAGATGTCATTAAGGTAGGTATTCTGATATGGGAAAATAATCCTGGATTATCCAGGGGGGGCTAGAAGATCACAGGAAGAGAGAAACACGTTAGAGTGGTGCAAGCTTCTTGAGAGGACTCAGACTCGCCATTGCAGTCTTTGAAGCTAGAGGAAGGGATCATGAGACAAGGAATGCAGGCAGTTTCTAGAAGCTAAAAAAGGACAGGGAATGGATTCTTCCCTGGAGCCTCCATAAGGAACACAAATCTGCTGATATTTGATTTTAGCCCAGTTCTTTCTAACCTACAGATATAAGAAATAATAAATTTGTGTAATCAAAACTGCTCAGCTTTTGGTAATTTGTTGCAATAGAAATAAGAAACTAGTACAGAACCCATTAATGTCCTTTTCTGTATATTACTAAGGAATCTTTCCAGCAGCTCATGAATTTCTGGGATGATGGCTCACTTAAAAAGAAATAATAAGAGTAATAAAAACAGCAAACAAGGTTAGAGTGACAGTTAATACATAGTAGGAAATTTCTTGTCTGTTTTTTGATACTGGGGATTGAACCCAGGGGCACTTAACCACTAAGCTACATGCCTAACCCTTTTAATTTTTTAAAAAATATTGAGACAGAGTCTCGCTAAGTTGCTAAAGATTTTACTATAATTTCTGAGGCTGGTCTTGAACTTGTGATCCTCTTGCTTCAGCTTCCTGAGGCTCTGAGATTACAGTTGTACAGAAACATAGTAGGGTTTTTGTAAGGATTAAATGTGTTAGTGTATATAAATCACTATGCACATAGCAGATTAAAATGGCACCACACTTAGACTTGGAAAGGAGGTGCCCTTTTACTGAACCTCATTATAAAGGGTTCTATATAGTAGAATCACAGATTACCAAGATTAGTTTATTTAAAAAGAAGAAAGTGTACCTCTGTCATTCATGAAATTATGCCTAGTGTTGGCACAGTTACAAGTGGCTCTAAATCTATATTCTCAAGATTAAAAGTACTCAAGCCACATATCTCCTGTACTACCTCCCCACAAAGAAAGGAAATTTTAAATACAAAATTGCTCTACTGCCTACATCAGAGAGGGACACTGCTTCAGAATACAAAGATCATTTGAGTGGTACAAGTGCTTAGGTAACAGAGAAGACAAATTAACTCCTTTTTCTTTGATAGCAGGGATGCACTGGACTCTTCCAAAATAGTTTCCTTCTAGTGCCAAGCTTTCATTTTCTTTTTTATTATGTCCACAGTAATAGAAATACACACAAATTAGCATGGTATTCTTAATGGTTACATAGCAACTGAAGTGTATTTTTCAATATTAAGTTGTTCATGTTTTCATAACTTTCTTTTTTCAAAGGTTTAGAACTTATATATAATATACATATATATGTACACATACATACGTATACAAATTACATGAACAAGTATAAGATAAGGAGAGTGAAGAACTAGAATAAATATTTTTATTTTTATAAAACCATTTAATGTCATTTAAATTAAGAAATTTTAAGATTTGTCAACATTTCCTTGCCACGTATAAGCCCTGTTTTCCTAATTTTGAAATAAAAGTTAATATTCATGAAACACATGTCATAGATTTAAATTTAATAATTATTTTGAATATTTAAGGGAAATCACTTGTGAACATATTAACAAATTTTTATTTTTAAAATGTAATTGACATTGTTATAAAATGTAATTTTACATACTTGAAGTATAATTAGTTTTCTATTTTTATAGTATTACTTTAATGCATATAAGTCATACAGAGTTCTTGATTATAATAGCATGAAGATTTTGCTGCAATAAAGATGAGAAAAAGAAAGCTCTTTGAATAAATATAGAATAACTTATGAATTAAATCTATTTTTACCTTGTTACTTAATCAAAATATTGCAGGCCAATCAATAGAATATCTAGATTCATGATATTTTTTTGTTGCCTTGCATATTTTGACAGTTTTCAATGATAAATGGCCCATGGCTTTATACATTATTGCTATAGGTACTATGGGGCTGTAGTTGTTGATGTTAGAGAATGTAACTTTTTAATAATTGCCTTAAAATTTTTTGAAAAATTTTTTTATTTGTAGATAGACACAATAACTTCATTTTATTTATTTATTTTTATGTGGTGCTGAGGATCGAACCCAGTTCCTCACATGAGCTATAACCCCAGCCAAATTGTCTTTTTTTAAAAAAAATGTTTGTATATGTTGGTCTCCACTTACTTTTTTTTTACTCTAGAGCCCTATAGCAGGCTGAACTATTATTAGTATTGTTACTATTTTTGATACCAGGGATTGGACTCAGGGGCACTCAACCTCTGAGCCATATTCCCAGCCCTATTTTGTATTTTATTTAGAAACAGGGTCTCACTGAGTTGCTTAGCACCTCACTTTTGCTGAGGCTGGCTTTGAACTCATTCTTCTCTCTCAGCCTCCTGAGCCACTGAGATTACAGGTGTGCACCACCATGCCCAGCAAAGTAAACCATTTTTAATCCCATTTTACAGACAAGGAAACTAAAGCTTTGAAAGGCAAAGAAAGATATCACCTAGTTAGTGGTGTGCTGTTAAATGATCTTTCTAAAACAAACAAATGAATGAGAGAATGACTTTCAAAAAACTTAATTTGAATTGTTTGATGATTCCTGTGGTATAAATCTTCTCCCCATGGTTTATTTCAAGATGCCAGTGTTTCTTCAAGTAGCTTTAAAAAACCTCCTAAAATTTTAAATAGGTTTCCATAAGCTGGTGCAAGTCAGATTCAACACAGTATTGCTAAGTCATGGGGTTAGTAGGTTATGAGAGCAAATATGTATTCCTGAGCCATCTTTGGACTCTAGGGTGCTGCCCTCCAGTCATAAATTCTGTGGACTTCTGTTTACTAATTGAGTGGCGACTTCACTAACCTTCCTGCCTCAGACCTCTTCGCTCATTCCCACCTACCCACTTTGAGACTTAAGAAGGCTAAACACAAAATATATTTCAACACACATCTAATGTGTATGATACATTTATTAGAAGTTTCACACATTTCTAAAGTGGTTCCAATCACAGTTCATTGAGCCTTTACATAGAGATTATTTCCGGCTCTAATGGCTTACCCATTAGTGGGTAAGTGATTTGCCTAAGGCCACTGAGGAAAAGCTCTTTAAATGAAAACCTCCAGATGATATAAATCTGTATTAGGAGAGTCGTTGGAACTTAAGGCAGCAGGAAGAATACATTTTACTTTCAAATACATTCTTCTAGGGGAATAAAAATGAGTACAGATCACCAAGGAAAAGGATCATCCTCCATGGCAAAACTATTGTTCCTTAGCCAATGGGAATCACATTGCCTAGGTTCCAGCAGGAACCCTCTTTGGAACAAGGCTCCTTTTGTCCTGCTAATCCTTCTGGCATTTGATACCAGGGATTGAACTCAGGGGCACTCAACCACTGAGCACATTCCCAGCCCTATTTTGTATTTTATTTAGAAACAAGGTCTCAATGACATGCTTAGCACCTCACTTTTGCTGAAGTGGTTGGAACCACTTCGAACCAGGGTCGAAAACCATCTTCTTCCACTGCCCAGATATCAGAGTTTTTGTTGTGGTTGTTGTAGGAGCAGAGTTAATGCATCTCTTATCCACTGTCCCTTTAAAGCAGCAACTTCTAGCTGTTAGAGGAGTTTTGCATAAGTTTCATTTGTTTGCTATTTTTTTCTGACCTTCTGGAATGACACTAATAAGGAAAAGGTGAGAAAGTTGACCCTGCTGATCAACTTGGGGGAAAAAGTGGCTTATGCTTTTGAGAAGAAGAAAATACATGGAAAAAACTATAGATTTTCTAAAATGGCTGGAAAGGGACATTAGAAATCAGTCATCTTCTGGAACACTTGTGGGGGGATAGGTCCTATTGGGCTCTGGGGACCAGATGTGAGTAATGGAATTGAAGTTCTTCTGAAGGAACATTCAAGCCAGAATCAAGCTAAATGCTAGATGGAGGTTCATTTATGGAGTGGGTCTGGATAGGTGAGCAAACAAAATTCCAACTGGGAATAGTTTTTGGTATTCAGAATTCAGTGTAGTAGCTGAGCCACTCAGGATTTGGAGTTGGCTGATGTTTCCAAAGTCACACAATTTTTCAGTTAAGAAGGCACTTCCACTTACAAAGCTGGATGTTGTGGAAAGAATGGCTGAGAATAAAGAAACAGGGTAGAAAACCAGCCTCTTCCACTGCCCAGATATATAATGTAGGGCCTGTCTATCCCTAGGAGTAACTTGTGCCCACAGAATGGAATTTTGTATTTTCAACAACTACTCCAGGTGATTGTTTCCAAGGACTAATTTAGGAAACACAAATGCAGTATCTTGTTACCTAAAATATGGCCCAGGATATCAGCATCTATGTCATCTTGGAGCGTCTTAGATGTGTACAGTCTCAGCTCCAGCCTAGACACTGAGTGAAAATCTGCATTTTACCAAGATTTTCAGGTGATTTCTATGCACATTAGCAACAGAGAAGCCCTGTTTTAATCTTCTACTATCATGTCCAAGTAATCATCCTATGGGTAATTACCCTTTAAGGGCAGGAAAGAATAAGAATATTGTCTTGCTAAATGGTGGTAACTCTTTTTGTTTTATCTTTTAAATCTACCTATTATTATTAAGGCCAATAAGAAAATGCAAAAGCTGAACACATAAAGAGTGATCCAAATAGTGTAAAAATAATTTTGTTGTATATTTGGGTCTCAGTCTCCCCATTTCCTTGGAAAAGGGACTTAATTTTTTTTTTATTTCTGAAAAAGAAAGAGTAGAAGGCACAAAGGACAGTTCATAGGAAACTTCATCTTGATGAATGAGGTAAAGAAGATAATGCTCCCTTCAAGCATATCATTTGGAAGCTGGGTAGGATGATGTTTTGTCAAAATCTTTTCGATTCTTTGAAACTATGCAACTGGGATGCTCCTTTCTGCTGTCATGCTATGAAAAGAGGTCAACCTGTGTGTTTGGAAACCATAGTTGCTGCTATGAATTCACTGAACTACGAACCACCAATATACATTTTCTAAAATCTTTATTCACAAACAATTTGGGTTTTAACAATTCCAATTTCATGCAACTGTAGGTTTTACCATCTTCTCAGTAAGACTTAAGCATTTATTGATTTAAAAATTGCTTTCAGCCAGTCTCCAATACCCTACATAATCTACACTCTATTGTTTGAGATGCTTGGGATTGAACCAGGGCCTTCCACATGCTAGGCCTCCACATGGTCTACCACTGAGCCATACCAAGCTCCCTGAATTATTTTGTTGGCTCCTATCAGAGGACAAGGAAAACATCATTGATTTATAATTAATAAGTATAGCTTAAATGTAATACATTATGATTCACAACACATTTCAAACACCTAATTTTATTTGATGTTGGGGAGAGTCTATTATTTTTCTCCTTTGTATTATGTTGACTTTAAAAAACTCAACATAGGTAACAGCAAGTACAGTGTGGAGTTAGAACCCCAGTCTGGGTCTGTCATATTCTCAGTCTGATTTGCTTTCTGATAAAGCAATGCTTTCAAACAGTTATGGATCCTGATATTAGAGCTGTATCCTGATGGGAGTTATGCTGGATCATTTGTCGTCATGCAATTTTGCTACCATTACTTTTGAGTTTCAAATGAATAGCAAGCAACCACTTCCCTTTACCCAGAATTCCCTTCCCATTACAGGTCTGGGGTAATGTCTACCAACAGGAAGGTCAGTTATACGTGATTTGAAATATAGAAGAGAAATAGAGGACATTATTTTCAGGAGGCAGATACAGGCAGACATGGGTAGGGTTGAGGTTGAAGCCACTTAGTGGGAAGTTTCTTGAGAATCACGAATATTATGAGGGAATTCCAGGAAGGTATTTAAAAACAACATGATTTAGTATTTTCGCACCTGCTAGATTAGATTGTTTCTAGTCACTTCCCTAACCTTTTCTTCCCTAGTACTTTTGATTCAGGGCACTGAGACAGGAAGATCACCAGTTTGAGGCTAGTCTCAGCATCGTGGTGAGACCCTGTCTCCAAATAAAATATAAAGGTCTGCGATATAGCTCAGTGATAGAGAGTGCTGGGTTCAATTCCCAGTACCAAAAAAAATATGGCTTCATAGGTTGTCTTTAAAATTTTATATTTTAACTTGAGAGCAGTGGGGATTCATTTCAGTTTTTGGCACTGGGGAACATTGACCAGTAATGTGTTGGATAATGAGAAATAATAGGTTCATTGCTGGACATGTTGTATTTGTGGAACCTATGAGACATCCAAGAAGGCTCCCTAATAGGGAGATGAATAGGTAGGTCTTGAAGTGTAGAAAGGAGATGTAATTCAAAGTCTAGATTTTGAAATCACCATTTCAGTGGTCTCCTTTTATTGCAGTTTTGTTTCTGCTGTTTCAGTTATCCATGATCAGCCATGGTCTGAAGATATTAAAGGGAAAATTTCCAGAAATAAACAGATCATCACTCTTATTATTATGTTTTCTATTTTATTATTATTGGTGTTCAAATCTTATTGTGCTTAATTTATAAATTAAACTTTATCATGTATATCTAGGAAAAACATATCATATATAGGGTTTAGCAGTTATCTATGCTTTCATGTATCTATTGGAAATCTTGGAATATGTTATGCATGGATAAGGAGGGACTACTGTATATATTGAGGTTGGACATGCCTCTGGTCCTGCCCACATCAGAGTTATGTGTCATATGTTAGAAATGTATATACCTAAGTCCTACCTTACATCTGATGAGCAGACTACCTGAAAAAGATACTTATACATTTTCATTTTAAATAAGCTTTCTTTTCACACTGAAAATTGAAAATCATGGCCTATGGAGAGACTGTATCAGAAATCCTCATCCCCAGGTACACATTAGAATCAGTTGAAGAGATTAAAAATTTATTTATGCACAGGATCATTCCTGGACAATTGAGTTGAAGCCTTCCTAGCTCCTCAGTCTCAGTTTAACCCACCTTCTGATGTGTGTAGCAATGCACTTTGCAGATAGCAATATTAGTAGTTAACTGCTTGAAATGCCTCATATATAGCATTCTTCTTTACACCAGCAGCTGTCTCCCTCGTGTGGTCCTGTAAGCAACTAATTTTCATTTGATTAGTCCCTGATCAGTGTCTAAGAAATCATTTCACATACCGTTTCCTCCAGGAAGCTTACCATGATGACCCTACATTTTGAATTGGCTATCTCCTTTTTGTGCTCTCAGAGGCTTTTCCTATGTCTTAGAATTTAGGACACTGTACCAACATTAGCAGTTTCCATGTCTTCATCTTCTTTAGTGATTGAGGTCCTTAGGATTGTGTCTCATTTCATTTTTTCTTTCTAATTCCTTAACTCTGACACTGCCCATAATGTAGTAAGCATGTAGGGCATGGTTCATTCATTCAGCTGAATTGAATTCTGGCTCTATTACTTATTATCCTTATGTAACTGTGAAAATCAATTAATGTCCCAGAATATTAGTTCCCATTCCTTTATATATAATTCAGAGAGACTGTCTGTCCCACATACATTATACCATGTGATTATTATGCAGATTGCATGAAATCAAAGATGAGAGAATGCTTTGAATAATGTAAAGTACTATTAAACTTGAGTAATTATTATTAAAAGATGGCTTTAAGTACAATATTTTATTTGTATGAGGCTTGTGATTTGGGAGGATAAATGATGGTGTCACTATTGCTCTAAATGCTTATCTTGTAGCACTATCTTTACTGATTTTCAGTTATAATAATCAGTGAATTTGAGGGGCTGAACTAACCTTATTACTGGCTTAGGCACCCATGCCATGATGTTACTATGCTTCCTATCCCTTGGGCCAACTTACACTGCTCCTATATAGCCAATACAATTTTCAGATCCTTCAAAAATCAGTGCCCTTTAATGTAATTCCTACAGTTGTGTTCTATATTAACAAAAGTGAAAAAAGATTTTCTGCTATGGTATTTTAGTTGTTTCAGTTAACCTTGAATTTTTATTGAACTTTTTTTTTTTTTTAATTCAGGACTGTGGATTGAATCCAGGGTGTTTTACAACTGAGCTACTTCCTTTTTGTTTTTATTTTTTAAGTTTTGAATCAGGGTCTCACTAAGATGCATAGGCTGGTCTCCAAATTGTGATCCTCCTGCCTTGGCCTCTTGAGTAGCTGAGATTACATGTATGTGCCACATTGCCAGCTAGTTGAATTTGAACCTTTAAATAACTACAAATATTATAGTCCCTGAAAGATTCCCTGGCTCATACAACTTCCTAACCCTTTCTGTGAATGAATGTAAAGTACTTCTCCAGAATAGAGTCCATAATTCTCTCTTCTCTCAAGGTGAGTCCCTGATATTATTTGGGAGATTAATGTTCTTATTCTCCCAATATGGACAAGGTTGAAGAAATTTTAATTTACCATTCTGCTCCATATTCTAGAGCTCCCTAATCTCTTCAGTTTAGACAATAATGCTGATTTGTCTCTGCAGTTTCCTTTTAACTGGCTCACTGGCTTCCATACATTAATATTTGATAAATATTTGATGAATTGATCACTGAAACACCAGTCTCATTACTATACAGTTTTACTTTATATATTAAATGCCTTCTTAACTGTTACATAAACAATTTAAGATTCACATTTTTCAAAAACTAAAGCTGAAATTGAATATTGACTTTTTTACCCAAAGCAGGGAACTCATAAGAAAAATGTGTGGTACCCAATTGTCTTATGAATGTGGCTGAATTCAAATCCTAACTTCCTCAAACCTTACTATTTGGGGCCAGATGTGGTAGCACATGTCTGTAATCCCAGTGATTTGGGAAGTTGAGGCAGGAGGATTACAAGTTTGTGGCCAGGCTGGGCCACTTGGGAAAACCCTATCTCAAAAATAAAATATTATAAGGACTTGGGGTGTAACTCACTGGAAAAGCACCCCTGGATTCACTCCCTTACCACCAAATTGAAGTAACAAAATTTAGAATCACTTATTTTGCCTTGACAGTCATCTGTAATACACATACACACACATATTCTACATTTTATAAAAATATAACTCTGGGTTATATTTTGATATATTTTTCAGTGAGCATGGATCATGAAAGTCTTGGAAGACCCAAAGTTACATCTGGATTGATTACATTTCATACCAAATAACTATAGCACTAATACTATAATACTCTAAAAATATATAACACCTATCATTATAACTGTACAACTATAGCTGTAAAACTATAACTACAACCACCTAAAATTAATCCATAACCCCATGTAACTATACTCATAAGTTACTTAAGTTAGCCACTAATCATATGTATACCTATCATGAGCATAACTAATCACAACTTCAGTTATCTGTAAATCAACAGCTAGCTATTAGCTACAACCAGAAACCATGACTAATTAACAAGAATACGTAGTAACCAAAACAACTGAGAAGCTACAAAATGACAACTAAAAATTAGAAGCCACAATTAATTAGTACCCATAATCAATAATCTTGACTCATCAGTAGTCACAAATTGACAATCACAATTTGTTGGTAACCTTAACCTGGTAATCAGATATAGTCAGTAATCAAAACTGGTAACAATAATTTTTAGTGGCAATACAGAGTAACCATTACTAGTAAATAGCTACAACATAGTATAACTGGAAACTAGTTACTATCCCCAATCTAGCAAACCCTAATAATTAGTAATCACAAGTTGGAAACTGTTTATAGTTAAGAGCCATACATGTTAACCAGAACTAGTAAACATCCACAAGTGGGTAATAGTTACTAGCTATTATCCTAGCTGTTTAATTGTAGCAAGTTAGTAATCAGAAATCAGTAACTATAACTGGTATTAGCTACAACACAGTAACTACATATAGTTAGTAACAGTACCTAATAATGATGAGTAGTTGGCATCCTTTAAACCAGCAAGTACAACTAGCTGGCAGACACAACCAGCAACCACAATTAGTAGCTATAGTAACACTAGTCATAGTGGACTATAATTATAGCAAGTAACCAAAAAAAAAATTCATTGCTATAACAAACTATAACTAACCTTAACTAAGTATAATTAAGTGTAACTCATTATTATGTAGCAACATTTGAAGAAAAAAAACATGATTCCAAAAGTTTTCTGGAATTCTTATTAGTCAGATTTGGATTCAACATGAGACTATAAGAATGTGAAGAAGAAAGGAATGATGGTTGTTGGGGAAGGTGAGAATGTCAATAGCATGTGTAGGTCCTGTTCTGAGGTTTATAATGTTTATGAAGGACTGTTGTAACCCTTATGTTAAAAATGTATGCATTTTGTACTTGCCCATTATTTGAAGTTTTGCTTTGGTGGTCAAACAATACATATAACTGCTGCCAGGTATACAAAAGGCATTTCTAATATTTTGAAGACTCTTGATTCTTTAAATTCCACCAGATCTGAGCCTTCTTAAGGGTGACAACTACAAGAATGGTGACACTTCTACAGGAATCCACTACTCAGGTTGAGGAAGGCCATGCTTTAGTCAGTCTCATCTCACTACTCTATTGCTCAATGACATACAGTAAAATAAAATCCATTTTTAAATGCACATGATCACTGAGCACTGTTCTCTACTCCCACCTCCAAATATGGCTCCTTTCTTCTTGGCCCTAGTTGTATCACTGGCTGTATATCATCCTTTCCATGCCTCAACTGACACCAACCCATTGCGGATCTTTTTTACTGAACCAATCTTAGGCCTAATGTTTATAATTTTGCGATTGGCTTACTTGGCCTGCAGCCCTTACCCCATGTATACAATTGGGACAACTGTGGCACTTCCCATATACTCCTACCAGTGACTACTAACTACCATTCCATATCCTAACACCAAACAACCTAACATGGAGTCACAAACAAGATGTTAGAAAAAGCATCCATCTCAATATAAAATAGTATTGCTACAAGTATACCCTAGTAAGCCTGAGGATTACTGCTCAGTTTTAAAGCCTACCTGCCACCAAGGTGTGAGAGGGATATTTCAGCAAATCTAGCCACAGAAGGGTTGTTGAGGCAAATTAAGTGGCTAAAATTTACTGAACCACTTACTCATACATCCAAGGTGAACTTTTCCAGAGGACTTATCAAAATTAGTTCTTTACTAGTCAGATCTGAGTAGCAGCCAATTCACTTTGATTCCATCAAACAGCAGACCACAGTTCCTTTTATCATCTCTGATTCAGCTTGATTAGCGTAGGAAAGAGCCAATACAATCTGAAAAAATGTTATGGAAAGGAAAGCATGCCCATATGGAATGAACTCTTTGCTCCTAGCCTATTCTCTCTTCCCATTATTAGCTACTTAAAAAGAAAAAAAAGCAACTTATTTTCCTCAACAGAGTCTTAATTAGATATGAACTCTCTTTTGCTTTCCTGAGCTAGGAAATGCTTTTCAGTGGGCAGTATTTGTTCCCTGAACCCATCCCTTACAATGATCAGACTCAAGAACTCGACTGGTCTGCATTCATCTTGTACCTTCTCACCAGACCTCATTTTTAGAACTAGCTGTAATTCTCCTTTCCACAGCCCCACTAATTGGAATTTACAGCTCTGAAGTAATGAAACATTCAAATTTGACTACCTTGTTTTTGCTTTACCCAGGTTACTACCTTTGTCTGAAATAGAAATTCTCTTTTAACATAATTAAGAGCTAACTACCAGTCCGGGGTTGTGGCTCAGTGGTAGAGCGCTTGCCTAGCACAGGTGAGGCCCTGAGTTTGGTCCTTAGAACCACATAAAAGTAAGTAAGTAAGTAAGTAAATAAAGTTATAAATAAATAAATAAAAAACAAAAAGCTAA
The DNA here is from genome assembly GCF_047511675.1 of Marmota flaviventris. Lineage (NCBI taxonomy): Eukaryota > Metazoa > Chordata > Mammalia > Rodentia > Sciuridae > Marmota > Marmota flaviventris. The sequence continues at coordinate 127,133,625 of NC_092518.1, forward strand.
CTGCCACTGGAAATGCTTAAATAAAGACTAGTCAGTTGTCAAGGATCCTGTAGCCTGCATTGAATGGTTGGATGGATGTCTTTTATGACCTTCTTCCTGTGAGACAATGTGACTCTTATGTAATAGAAATAATAAAATAATGGATTTACTAAGGCAGCTGTGTAATGTTACCAAATAACATTCATATTTTTCCACCCAAAGTACATTCTCATTTCTCTTGTTACTTATCTTTCTGTAGCAATATATCTGGACATATCCATATGCACTATGCCCACTCCTTTGCCTCCAAAGTCTGTCTAATAGGCTACAAAGCTCTAGTTTGTCTACCCCTTTTCTCTGTGACCTCATATTCTACATCTTATTGCATTGACTCCTGCCATATATTTCTCTTTTGCTGTGACTCAGTCAATAAACATTCTTTCATCATTGCATGTACTATTTTTTTATTCTAGAATGATCTTCCTTTAGATATACACATGGTTTATTTATTCACTTCTTTCCCAACTCTGTTCAAATGCCAGTGATACTTTGCCTAACTACTCCATCTATCCTTTTCACCTATCATATAACATCTTCCACATTTACTCTCATTGTCACTGTGTCTCCTTCTATAATGTAAGCTTCATGAGGTAGAGATTTTTGTCTAATTATTTTTAAATGTTTTTATTTTATTAATACATTATAGTTATACATAATAGTGCAGTTTATTTTTGACATAATCATAAGTGCTTTATACTTATATTCATAAAAATGTAACATAATTTGTTCCATTTCCCTCTTAGAACTAGAAGAGTGTCTGGTATAGAGTAAGCACCCAATGATTACTTACATAGTGAATGGTTTATTAGTTGGGATCTAGATTTGGTTGCTAGAATTTGGACTCAAAGGCAAGAGTGGCTTAAACAAGATAGAAGTTTGTTTTTTCTTGTCACCTGATAGTATTGAATGTGAGAAGTTGTGATGGTGCCATAGGATTAGGGATTCTGGCTCCTTTCTCTCATTGCTTTCCTACTAAACATAACAAATAAAAGGGTCTGAGATGGTTTAGCACCTCACTAAGTCTTCATTTAAGTGAAAAGAGCAGGACATGCCCCTTCCACTCACATCCAATTGGCCATAACTTCATCACCTTATCATACACTGCCTGGAAGGAGGCTGGGGTGTTCAGCTTTATTTATTTATTTGTTTGTTTGTTTGTTTACTTATTTTTTTTTTGAGAGAGAGAATTTTTAATATTTATTTTTTTAGTTTTCGGTAGACACAACATCTTTATGTTATTTTATGTGGTGCTGAGGATCAAAGCCAGCACCCCATGCATGCCAGACAAATGTGCTACTGCTTGAGCCACATCCCCAGCCCCTCAGCTTTTATTTTTAGAAGCCTTTTGCACAGTTAAATCAGGAGTTCTGTTACAAAGGAAGGAAAGTAAGGTTGTGGGGAACCCACACGTTTTTGTTATTATATATTCTGTTCTTTTCTGGATCCTTCAAAAATTTCAGAATGGCTAATAAATATATTTTTTTAAAAAGATACTTTTATTAAAGCAAAAAACACTATTCCCTACTTGGGCACAAAATATTTTCCTGTCTACATGGTTTGTGCCTTTAGGCTGGTGGCAGTAGTCTATACAGCATTTTTTTTCCTCTCTAAACAAGCAATGAGTTCCTGTCCAGACTACACCAGCCTTTCATTTGCCTCCCTCCCCATGTCTTTCTGTCTAATATATTGACAACCTCTTTCCCCACGTCGCCATTACAAAATACTCTGCCATAAGCAGACACTGTGTCCCAGATGGAGGCTGCATGGGCCCTCTCTCCTCCTAGGGCACAGAGCCTTTCCTTCAATTGGATGGCATTTTCCATCACAGATTTGAAGCAATCTCATGATCATCTACTTTTCTTTCATCTCTTTCCTCTGACATCTCTGTTTGGATAAAAGCATATTTATTTTCTTGTTTCCTAGAAATAAATAGCTGAATGGTTATTATGCTCCCTCTTCACTGCAACTTCAGCCTGTTCCCAGTTAATTGATGTAATCACTGAAATTGAAAAAGTGTTTTTGAAGGTATGTGTTTGTGTAGGAGGGATTGAGCTCTGTGGTTTAAAATACCTACACTAGTCAGAAACATAGTGTTATATTAAATCAGAATAGAATAAATTGGCCAAACAACTGAAATTTCAGAGAGACGTTACAGTAACTTTACAAAGCATGTAATGGCAGTTATACAAGTTTATCACAGCTACCACAAATCCCAACTGAGGTAGTTTTCATGTATGAATATTATATTTTACATATTCATTATTTTTATGATCCCAGTTAATTTTAATTTTGGTAGAAGAGAGGGTAGTACTTGGTGGAGAATATGGAATACTCAAACTGTTTAACATTCATACACAGTGATCAACAATGTCCTGCCAACTGTGTTATTACCCAGAATGTCAGGTTACCCTGGTAGTTTTATTTTCTTTTATCCCTATAAATTAAGGAAGATTCAAATGAAAAAATTTACATAAGCTTCCTAGGAAAAGAGCAGGGGGTGCCATCATTTTTAGCCAAACGCTATTTTTTTCTACCCGATTTCATAAACCAATAAAACCTACTTAAAATGGCTTATTACAATTTGAGTGGATTTGCCATATACAACAACAAAAATCTTGAGTACTGAATTACTGTAATTGCAATGAAAAGCAACAAAAGAAAAATGATGGATTTTATGTTTAAATCATAAAGAGGGCACATGAAAATTGCCACCCTTTGCTATTACATAAGTCCAAATAAGTTTTAATATTTTGCTATGCATGAAACTCATGGTCTTTTTAAAAAATATTTTTTAGTTGTAGATGAACACACAGTATCTTTATTTATTTTTATGTGGTACTGAGGCTCAAATCCCGTGCCTCACACATGTGATACAAGTGCTTTTACCACTGAGCTATAGCCCCAGCACTCATACTTTTAAATATGAAAATAATAATGAAAAAATTCATTTGAAAAAGTAATTATTTTAATAATCTTTAAAAATATTAAGTTCTTTTCTTCCCATCTTGTTTACCTGGTCCTGCCACTGGGGGCTTCTTCTTTACCTGCCACTATGCCCTTATTTTGTTTGCTATAGTGTTTGTGTTCATGTATGTGCATGTGCGCACATGCATGCAGGAAAGAAGGAATCTGTTTAACTGCGTGATATTTCTCAGATTTATCTGTTTTACCACATGTGGATCTTATTTTTTCCCTATGTCTTAACCTATGATTTTGTCCTGGAGAAAGGGAGCTGATTTCATTGTGGGGGTTAAAATGACCTAATCCCATTATGAATAAAGAATGTTCCATCTTTCTGAGTTTTCCCATTATAAGGTTTCCTGAAATGTAATGAGCTTATCATTTTGTAAAAGTGCTTGCTTCGCATGTGTGAGGCACTGGGTTCGATCCTCAGTACCACATAAAAATAAACAAAGATACTGTGTGTTCATCTACAATTAAAAACTATTTTTAAAAAAGACCATGAGTTTCATGCATATTAAAACTTATTTGGACTTATGTAATAGTAAAGGGTGGCATTTTCATGTGCCCTCTTTATTACTTAAATATAAAATCCATCATTTTTCTTTTGTTGCTTTTCATTGCAATTACAGTAATTTGCTAGTCAAGATTTTTGTTGTTGTATATGGCAAATCCACTCAAATTGTAATAAGCCATTAAAGTAGGTTTTATTGGTTTATGAAACCAGGTAGAAATCCAAATGCACCATAATGCTTACATGGATATCTTTCCACAACCCTGTCTCCACACTTCAGGACATTGTGTATGATAGGAGCAAGAGGTCACAAGAAAAAGAAAATAACACATCAAGGAAAATAAAGCTGGGCATGTCAGTCATATCTCTTCATAAGAATGTGCTTCTAGAGACAAACATAGAGGTTTTAGGTTTATTTCAGAAGCCTAATCCAGATTTGAAGATGTACTTCCTTTTTGCATTTACCTTCAAATTCTTTTATTATTGCTCAGACTATCTCTGAAAAAAAATGAAAAAAGCTCCTAATAACATTTTATGACTTCAAGATGATAATGACATATGATATGGGACTCATAATTCATGATGTGGCCACCACATGCACAATTTCTTTATTAAAAAGTTGTATTGATTGACAGAGGTCTCTGAAGAGGTTTTAGAGAAAATGGAATAAAGTTGTGAATAGCAAAAGTTATTCTATTTATTTATTACCTGTCAGTACTTTTAACTTATATTTTACATATTCTACATCAATATGATTAATATAGGAGACATAATATTTTAAAAATAATTATAAATATAATTAAAAAATTTTGAGAGAGTCATGGACTAGGGAGTGGGGAAAATATGACACCAAATTAGAAAGCTTGTCTTTGGGAAACCCAATAAACAGTGAGATTAAAATTCCTGAAGTTAAAACTGGCAAATTCAGTCTGTACATCCACCCTAGATTAAATAATGTGAAAAGTCATAATATGATTTCCAAAGAGAATAGACAGGAAGTCATTCTAAAGAGAAGTAGGAAGGCAGTTGACATTAGATATCACTCTGCTAAAAGGAAAAAAAAAAAACTCTCCATAGTTTTTTTTTCCTTTTAGCAGAGTGAAATCTAGCCCTTGTGAGGTTGGGGGGGGGGTAGACAATGTTAGAGGATAGCATTCCTAGTGTTCACTGCTGGATCTCTCTCTCTTCCTTTCTCACAGTCTTCTGAGGACCATGCCTTTCTCTAGCAATTCAATGCATTTGTGCCTGTAAGTATACCATCTTTCCTAAGAAGATTTATATTCCTCACCATATACAAAACATTGATTTTGGAGGTAGAAAACTGAGTAGATAGGGGAACTCAGGAGGTACAGGGAGTGACTAGGGGGCTTATAAAGCCACAGCATGAAGAGTCACCAAATGACCAATACTTCCAAAAGTAGTTGTTTCCTTCATCTTGGGTTGTGCATATCTCTTGTGGAAGATCAACTAAATAAAAAGGTACTGTGAGACATAGTGGGCCAGTTGATAAATAGCCTGATGGGGAAAGGTGACCTTTTAGGGGAAGTGATCAAGGGGATATTCTTGGCATGTGTTAAGGCCAAGAATAAATAGAAATGCTCTGAGAAAGCTGGGTAGCTTAATATAGGAACAAGAAAACCCAAGATCCAGCTCTTTAAACCTTGTTAAGATTCTTCTTTGAGACTCCATTTCCTTCTATAATATGAGATTAATAATGTGGGCTTTGTACAATGTTTGTGAGAATTGGAAATGATGAATGTAAAGCTTTTGGCATAGTGTCTGGCACAAAGATTATTCTTATTAAGGTATGGTTATTATTTTGTTCCAAGACAGATTATAACAAGCAGCAGAAACAAACATGAAAGGCATAAGAACCCTTCCAGCAGGTTAGACTAGGTTGGTAGGCCATGGTTTTAAAAAAAAGATTAAAATGCTGACTAAAATTTTACTGTTACCAGAGAAAATCTACATCTTACAGTGATTTTTTTTTAAATTTCTGTTTGGGCTACATATATTAATGCATCCAGCAGTTTATTGTTTCGATCTTTATATTTCTTCTGAACTCTCATGTGGGATTCCTGCAAGGCTTTAGGACCAGCTTACCAATAGGAACAAAATTTACCTGGAGTTGCCTTAGTAATTCTGCCATTTATTTAAAACTAGTGCAGTATACCAACCTTACTTTTTTCCACTTAACCCCACCAGGCCTATAACTCATGATTTTTGAGGTCTATGTAATGTGAACCTCTATATTTATGTCTTCCTCACTTTTACTGCTTATCTGACCTCTTGCCCAAATCCATTTTATGAGCACACATTTCTCTTCTCTTCAACTCCATTATTGCCTCCAACCATATTTGACACCAAGGCGGTGAATTCATCCAGCCACCTTTCAATTCCTAGTAATGGATTCCTTTTCAACCTCCACAAAACTATTGCATATGAAAAGACTAAGAGAGGCTGACTTATTATTAGGCCAGTGGTAAAAAAAATTATAAGGTTTAGTTTTTCTGTGTAACATTTCTATTATGTCACCAGCAAAATATAGAGCTTTTCTGTGCTAAACAAAAATGGGTATATTGTTCTCATTTGGATATTTTTCCTTTTAACTATAAGTTCGGAAATAAGCCTGCTTGAACTATTTATGAAAAAGACTTCAGAACATCTTCATTTGTATTTATTTCTGTCCACTTCCATTCTTCTATACAAGAGCCAAATGTGAGATATTACTTGGTAATTTAGCAACATGCCTCTGACATAGGCTTTGTCATTTGTAACAAATTTATTCTTTCATAGAAGAAAGCTTCTATATTGTTTATACTAGTAAGTACTCCTGTCTTCAGAAATATCTGCTGATTCTAGGAAATGGGGGCTTCCTTAGAATGAGCAAGCGAAAATCAGCCATTGATTAATATTTAGGAGCTAAACTGATATGATCACTATGTCCTAGTGTTGCTACTAGGCAGTCTACAGTCTCCTGTTGAACATAAATTATATTACAGAATATCAACACCCCAAGAGGCCACTTTGTGACCATAATATATCATGACACAAAGAAGACTACTCCATAATTATATCTGGAAACAGATAAACTATGAACATTGTCCAAGCCACAAAATATCAAAAACTCCCCTATCCTGACTAATTATGAGTGGATGAAGATTCTTTACTAGTTAAAGCTTCAGCCTCACTCTGGTCTGCCCTCCCTACAGATAAGATTTATTAAAATGTTCAGTGATAAAATTATCTCACTTCCTAATGGTATCCAATTCAAAGAGAAGACCTTCTTCCTTAGATTCTATCCAAATCACCAAACGCAAGCCAAAATCCTTTCTAAATAAGTCCTTTTTATAATAACTTTTTTTCTGTGGTATACGTTCTTTCTTCCTGCAATGAGTAATAAGCATAACTAATTTAGCAAATAGTATGTGCTTGGTGGTTTTTGGCTGGAAGGCATTGACAAAAATAGACATTCCACTAAAATTCACTTGAAGTACTCTCTGCTTCAGATCAGGATGCTCAACTTAGTGAGAGTGTGTATATCAAAAGATAAGTTCAAGGAGGAGATCCAAGATGGCAGAGTAGAGGAGATCCCGTTCAGGGCTGCCCTGTCCGTGAATCTGAGACAGGGTTTTTTCACGGGGGGCTCGCACTGAGGAATTTGTAGCTTCTCTGAGCATGTGACAGGATCTTCACAGAGTACACTGGAAAGAAAAGCACAGCGCAGAATGCGAGGAAAGAGGAGTCACTCTTTCCAGGTGGGAATCAGGACAGTGGCACCTGAGCCAGGTCTGAGCGCTTCCAGGTAGCTCTCTGGTGGTGGAGAGGAGATGTGGATCATTGCCCCTATTGAGCCATGGTGTGCCAGGCTGCGATCTGCTTAAGCACAGGATACCAGTCTTAGAGCTGGAGGCAGAATAGGGACAGCCCAGCTGCCTCCACTTCTCCAGACACCTTGGCCGCGCTGGAACCGGAGGAGCTCCATCTTGGAAAATCTATCTTGTTAACTTTTGGTGGGTGAGGCTGACAGCGAAGATGGGCATCTGAACAGGTATTGGTCCCCTGACCCCCTCTCCCCAGCTGTGATAACTCAAAACCATTCTCGCCAGCTTTTGGTGGGCATGACTATCAGAGAGGAACAGGACTGAGAAAGTGCCTTGTCTCCAACTCCCCCTCCGCCAGCTGTGATAACTCAAAACCTTTCTCACCAGCTCTCCATGGGTGTGGCTATCAGAAGAAATACCTCTGACCAGATTGCTGGTTTCCAACTCCCCCTCTCCCCAGCTGTGATGACGTGGTGACCACCCAACACAGAGATAGCGCTCAGTTAATCAGGAGCACAGGGCGGCCAGGGCGCTGCCCACCCAGAGTGAACAGAGGGCTGTGGGCAAGAGATCCCACAATTGGGACCTGGTGGGCAGGAGAGAGGAGGGGGATAGACACCAGGAGCAACCCAGAGAGACCTGGACCGGAGAGGCTCCAGGCAGGAGAGCCTCACACAGGTTGCTTCCACCACCCTGAGGGCAGAGACTCAACCTGGAACACACAATGCCACCTACTGGAAGATAAGAAAACAGAATTCTAAGAGTGTTTTTATTTATTTATTTAATCTATCTTTTTTCCTTTTTTCTTCTTTCTTCTTTTCTTTTTCTTTTCATGTATTTCTATCTTTTCTTTTTATTTTTCTTCTCTTCCTCTTTCAACCTCCTAATTTTTACTATTGCTACTGTGTGTAATTTACTAAATGCATATATGTGCTTGTTCCTATGCATCTTATTGTCCTCCCACTTACTTGTCTACCCTAAAATACCTCCTGTCTATTCTCCTGTTACTAACCCCCTTCATTAGAGTTCTCCTCTAAGGTTGCTAAGATACATTAACCCCATACTCTCACATAATTCCCCCTTAACATAATGTCCTCAACCTGACCCACAGTTTTCTATATGCCACCAGAAACTGTACACCTTTTATGAAACTAATGACTATATTTTAAAGAGTAATTGAATCCCAACATTTCTAGACATTGAGACTAAATATAAATGTCTTAATTACAAAAACTTGCTCATATATAATGTATTGTTGATATTGGGAACAGTTAACATTGTCCTTTACACAAAGAAGAGATATTGGAACTATACAAGAGCACTAAAAATCTATAGGGTAAAAACAGTAACCCAACAGTCTCACAGAGCTGGAAAGAAACACGAGCAACGTGAAAAGACAAGAAAAGAAAGTAACACACAAACAATGCAAGACAACACATCATTGGAAGAATTAACATCTACAGCAGAAGGAATGACAGGAAAAGATTTCAAGATATACATGGACAAATGTTCTGAAGTTTCAGGGAAGACATTAGACAGCAAATGTAGACAATGAGAGATCACTTTAACAATGAATTACATAAACAAATCCAAGAAGCAAAAGATCACATCTATAGGCTCTACAGGGAGATGGAGGTTATACCCCCCCCCCAAAAAAAAAAGAAAGAAAGAAATCCTGGAAATGAAAGAAAAAACCAAATTAAAAACTCAAGTGAGAGTATCACCAGTACAGTAGACCACTTAGAAGATAGGACATCAGACAATAAAGACAAAGTATATCATCTTGAAAAGCACGTAGACAGCACAGCAAGACTGATAAGAAACCACGAGGAGTAGAATATACAAGAAATATGGGATAACATAGAGACTAAACCTAAGATAGAGGAAAGTATAGAGATCCAACGCAAAGGAATGAGCAATCTGTTCACTGAAATAATATCAGAAAAATTTCCAGACATGTAGAATAAAACGGAAATCCAAATCCAAGAAGACTACAGGACACCGAATGTGCAAAACCACAAGAGTTCCACACCAAGACACATTATAATGAAAATGCCCAACATACAGAACAAGGAGAGAATTTTAAAAGCCACAAGAGAAAAGAAGCAGATAACATTTAGGGGTAAAACAATTAGGTTAACAGCATATTTTTCAACACAGACTCTGAAAGCTAGAAGAAAGATAATAGGTTCCAATCAAGAATCTTGTATTCAGCAAAATTAAGCTTCAGGTTTGAAGATGAAATGAAAGTTAAAAGAATTTGCAGCTAGAAAACTGGTGCTTCAAAACATCCTTGGCAAAACATTACATGAAGAGGAAATGAAAAATAACAATGCAAACCAGCAGTGGGAGGTAGTACACTAAAGGAAAAACTAATCAAAGAGGAAAAACAAATCAACTTAAACAACAAAAATAAACAAACATGGCTGGAAGTACAAACCATATCTCAATACTAACCCTAAATATTAATGGCTTAAACTCACCAATCAAAAGACATAGGCTAGTAGACTGGACTAAAAAAGATCCAACAGTATGCTGTCTACAGGAGACTCATCTGATAGGAAAAGACATACACAGACTGAAGGTGAAAGGTTGGAAAAAATCATACCACTTACATGGACCAAGGAAGCAAGCAGGGGTGTCCATACTAATATCAAATAAAGTAGACTTCAAGCCAAAGTTAATCAAAAGGGATAAAGGTGGACAGTACATACTGCTCAAGGGAACTGTACACCAACAAGACATAACAATTATAAATATGTATGCCCCAAACAATGGTGTGGCTATATTCATCAAACAAACTCTGCTCAAGTGCAAGAGTCAAATAGACTACAACACAATAATCTAGTGTGATTTTAACATACCTCTCACCACTGGACATATCTTCCAAACAAAAGTTAAATTAAGAAAATATAGAGTTCAATAACACAATTAATAACTTAGACTTAATTGACATATACAGAATATACCACCCAACATCAAGTGGATACACTTTCTTCTCAGCAGCACATGGATTCTTCTCAAAAATAGACCATATATTATGCCACAGGGCAACTCTTAGCAAATACAAAGGAGTAGAGATACTACCATGCATTTTATCTGATCATAATGGATTGAAATTGGAAATCAACAATAAAACAAGTAAGAAAAATTTCTACATCACATGGATAATGAACAATATGTTACTGAATGAACAATGGGTTATAGAAGACATCAAGGAGGAAATTTAAAAATTCTTAGAGGTAAATGAGAACACAGACACGACATATCAAAATCTCTGGGACACTACGAAAGCACTACTAAGAGGAAAATTCACTGCATTGAGTTCGTTCCTTAAAAGAAGAAAAATCAACAAATAAATGACCTCACACTACATCTCAAAGCCCTAGAAAAAGAAGAACAAATCAGCAGCAAAAGCAGAAGGCAGTAAATAATTAAAATCAGAGCTGAAATCGAAACAAAACAAACAATTGAAAAAATTGACAAAGTAAAAGTTGGTTCTTTGAAAAAATAAATAAGATTGACAGACCCTTAGCCATGCTAATGAAGAGAAGAGGAGAGAGAACCCAAATTACTAGCATACATGATTAAAAAGGCAATATTACAACAGACACTACAGAAATACAGATGATAATTAGAAATTATTTTAAAACATTATACTCTAATAAGATAGAAGATAGTGAAGGCATCAATAAATTCCTTCAGTCATATGACCTGCCTAGATTGAGCCAGGAAGATATACACAACAGATCACTATCAAATTAGGAAATAGAGGAAGCAATCAAAAAATTACCAACCAAGAAAATCCCAGGACCTGACGAATATACAGCCGAGTTTTATAAGAACTTTAAAAAAGAACTAATACCAATACTCTTCAATATATTTTAGGAAATAGAAAAGGAGGGAGTACTTCCAAATTCATTTTAAAAGGCCAATACCACCCTGACTCCAAAACCAGATAAATACACCTCAAAGAAAGAAATCTTCAGACCAATATCTCCAATGAACATAGATGCAAAAATCCTCAATACAATTCTGGCAAATCAAATACAAAAACATATCAAAAAGATCGTGCACCATGATCAAGTGGGATTCATCCCAGGGATGCAAGGTTGATTCAACATACAGAAATCAATAAATGTAATTCATCACATCAATAGACTTAAAGATAAGAACCATATGATCATCTCGATAGATGCAGAAAAAGCATTTGACAAAATACAGCACCCTTTATGTTCAAAACACTAGAAAAACTAGTGATAACAGGAATTTATCTCAACATTGTAAAGGCTATCTACACTAAGCCTCAGGCCAACATCATTCTAAACAGAGAAAAATGGAAGGCATTCCCTCTAAAATCTGGAACAAGACAGGGATGCCCCTTCTCACCACTTCTATTCAACATAGTTCTGGAAACACTGGCCAGAGCAATTAGAGAGATGAAAGAAGTTAAATAAATAACTATAGGAAAAGAAGAACTTAAACTAGCACTATATGCTAATGATATGATTCTATACCTAGAAGACCCAGAAAACTCCACCAGAAAACTTCTAGAACTAGTAAATTAATTCAGCAATGTGGCAGGATATAAAATCAACACCCATAAATTAAAGGCATTTCTGTATATCAGTGACAAATCTTCTGAAAAGGAAATGAAGATAACTACCCCATTCACAATATCCTCAAAAATAAAATACTTGGGAATCAACTTAACAAAAGAGGTAAAAGATCTATACAATGAAAACTATAGAACCCAAAAGAGAAAAATAGAAGAAGACCTTAGAAGATGGAAAGATCTAATTTGCTCATGGATAGGCAGAGTTAATATTATTAAAATGACCATATTACCAAAAGCACTATACAGGTTCAATGCAATTCCAATCAAAATCCCAATGGAATTCTTTATAGAAATGGAAAAAGCAATCATGAAATTCATCTTGAAAAATAAGAGATCCAGTATAGTGAAAACAATTCTAAGCAGGAAGAGTGAAACAGGTGGTATCACTATACCAGACCTTATACTACAGATCAATAGTAACAAAAACCAGCATGGCAATAGCACCAAAACAGGCTCTTAGACCAATGGTACAGAATAGAGGACACACAGAGACAAACCAACAAAATTACAACTACCTTATATTAGACAAAGATCCCAAAATCATGCACTGGAGAAAGGATAGCATCTTCAACAAATGGTGGTGCTGGAAAAACTGGAAATCCATATGCAACAAAATGAAATGTAATCCCTATCTGTCACCTGCACAAAGTGAACTCAAAATGGATCAAGAATCTAGGAATTAAACCAGAGACTCTGCATCTAATGGAAGGAAAAGTAAGCCCTAATCTTTATCACGTGGGGCTAGGCCCCAGCTTCCTTAATAAGATACCTATAGTACAATAATTAAAACCAAGAATCAACAAGTGGGATGGATTCAAACTTAAGTTTTTTTCAGCAAAAGAAATGATCTGTGAGGTGAACAGAGAGCCTGCATCCTGGGAACAAATTTTTACCCCTCACACATCAGATAGAGCACTAATCTCTATGGAATATAAAGAACTCAAAAAGCTAAGCACAAAAAAAATAATCCAATCAATAAATGTTCCAAGGACCTAAACAGGCACTTCTCAGAAGAGGATATACAATCAATCAATAAAGATATTAAAAAATGCTCAACATCTCTAGGAATCAGAGAAATGCAAAACAAAACTATTCTAAGATACCATGTCACTCCAGTAAGAATAGCAGCTATTAAGAAGACAAATAACAATAAGTGTTGTTGAGGATGTGGGGAAAAGGGTACACTCATACATTACTGGTGGGACTGCAAATTGGTGTAGCCAATTTGGAAATCAGTATGGAGATTCCTTGGAAAGCTAAGAATGAAACCACCATTTGACCTAGTTATCCTGCTCCTTAGTCTATACCCAAAGGACCTAAAAACAGCATACTACAGGGACTCAGCCACATCAATGTTTATAGCAGCACAATTCACAATAGCTAAACTGTGGAGCCAACCTAGATGTCCTTCAGTGGATGAATGAATTAAAAAAAAGTGGCATTTATACACAATGGAATATTTCTCAGTACTAAAAAAGAACAAAATCATGGCATTTGCAGGTAAATGGATGGCATTAGAGCAGATTATGCTAAGTGAAGTTAGCCAATCCCCAAAAAACAAATGCCAAATGTTTTCTCTGATGTAAGTGGGGAGACTCAAATTTGATAGGGAGGGACAGTATGGGAGGAAGATTATTTCTAGATAGGGAAGAAGGGTTGGAGGGAAAGGGAGGGAGAAGGGGAATAGCAAGAATGGGGGAATGTGATAGTCATCATTATACAAAATATTATGTAAGAAGATTTGAATTTGGTGTCAACATACCTTATATACAAAAAGAGATTTGAAAGATTGTGGTATATATGTGTATTAAGAATTGTAATGCAAAAAAAAAAAAGAGTATATGTATAATGGCATAATTTGTCGTAAACATACTTTATATACAGAGTTAAGAAAATATGTGCTGTAAATGGCTAATAATGAGTGTAATACATTCCACTATTGTCATGTATGTACAAAAACAAAGATAAGTTCATTCTGAAGCTCTTTAACGCTGGGTCCATTTTGTTTTCTTTGGCATAAAGTTCCATGGAAAATGTTTGTTACCTGAACAATTTTGTATTATTCTTTGATTAATTGTTTTAGAGCCTTATAATACTTGTTTCCATAGTCTGTCTGCTGTTCCTATGTCTTGAATGCTGTGTGTCTCTACGAACAATAGTCTACACAGATATGATGAGAATAGGTCCAATACCTCATCCTTTTCATGGTCCTCGATGCTTACAAATTCAGAATGTCTCCTCAGTCCAAGGTTTTTGGACAAATTTGCCACTTTTAAAAGCAAATTTTAAAACCTAAAAGGACATTCTCCTCAGTCTTGTCTTCCTTTGTGTTCCAGAGAATCACTCTGTTTAGATTCATTTGCCCAGCACCAGGAGCTTTTGCTTGGCCCCTGATGGGTGATTATGAACCTTTGGCTAAGCACTGTATTTATCAAATTACACAAGCACCATACTTACAGATTTTTCAGTTTTCATGGGACATTCTCTTTCTTTAATTGTACATTTTATAGGTTGATCACCTACTTCCCTCATGCTTTCTCCTCGTAAGTCTAAATTGAACATTTATTTTTCCAACTGGAACAATTTCAACAAGAAGAATTGGGAATAATAGTAGCTGCTTTGGGGAGCTTTTGACATAACCAAGATTACTCATTTGAAGAACATATTAGAACAAAAAGAAAAGAAATTCTCTATTTTGTTTGTCTAAGAGGTTATATTGTTTAATGTGGGAGACACTGCATCCTTTTATGTACATTAATAAGTACTATATTTTTAACTATTTCATTTGATAAAATTGTCAAGGGGCTAAGTTATGTCAAATCTAACTCTATATCACTCTCTTGTATGTGTGTATATGTCAAGTCTCTTTTTTTCTGGGGGAGGGGTACCAGGGATTGAGCTCAGGGGCACTTGACCACTAAGCCACATACCCAGCCCTATTTTGTATTTTATTTAGAGACAGGGTCTCACTGAGTTGCTTAGCATCTCGCTTTTGCTGAGTCTGGCTTTGACTTGCAATCTTCCTGCCTCACCCTCGTAAGCCAAAGTCTCTTTTTATATCTAAATGCTTCCCCTCTCATTTCAGAGTGAACATAATTCGTCTTTTGTAATGATAATTTTCATATTTATCTGGAGATGGCTCACCCTCATTTTTTAAAATTTCCTCTGCTTCTCTTCATTTCCTTCTCCTATGAAACTAAAACAATTAATTGATCAAAAAGTAGTTCACTGTGTTGGGGCTGGGGTTCAGTGGTAGTGCAGTTATCTGGCATGTGTGAGGCACTGAGTTCAATTCTCAGTACTGAATATAAATAAACAAAATAAATGTTTCTCAACATCTTAAAAAAAATTTAAAAAAGTAGTTCACTTGTTTGCATGCATTCTAGGGATATATGGTTTAGATAAACAAAAGTGTATAAAAGATCAAAAAGGATAAGAAAAATCATCAAATTATTTCATTTTCGAGACCCTGAAAAATAGATTTATGTAACAGCTTTTATTACTATAGCTACAAGATAATAAGAAAAGGCTTAATTTCAAGATAAAATAAGATATTTGCCATGATTCAGGGTCCTTATAAAATTAGTTTGCCCCATAAAAATAATGTTAACACAATATTTTGGTTTGTTCAAGAATAGGGTTAAATTCCTTGTAATTCAAATTTCTGTATTACTCATTCCAATTTAATGAATTTTAAAAGTATTATTGTTTCCACAATTATTTAAATGTAAAAAAATTATATGTCTAAATCAATATTGAACAAATATTGATAGTAATAGGTATCTTTTTAGAGGGTTTAATTTTAGGAAACTTTAGACAATTTAAAAATAGATAAAAATACTTTAAAATTTATCATTTCTTAAATTGGTAACAGATTAAATATGTTAGCAAAATATGCAAATGCTTTTGAATGATGTTCTAAATACTTATGTGTGCTGGCAGGTATGTATGTATTTATTTGTGAGTCTACATTATTGTTAAAATAATTTAAGAAAAGTGTTTGTGAAAGGCAACAGCAAAATAATTTCTAATATTTTTTCTCTAGTTTTTTTTGGTCTTTAGGAAAAAATAAACTGATTACTTCAGTTAAAGATGATAATTTATGATAAACTCTTAAGTAATAATTGAAAGTGGAAATATAAACAAAATTATCATTATATCTTTTTAATAAAGATTTTTCTGATATGTTTAAGAAGTAAATTTGATAATTTTATTTAATATGTTGCTGAATTAACTACATTTAAAATATACAGTTAAAATGTGTAAAGTTTTACCTATTTATAAATTTATATATCTGTGGTGCTGAAATACAGAAATATAAAATAAATTAATAAGGTCTTTACTGCAAATTGTTGCATGAACCATGTACAAAAATTGTGCATTTGCATCAGGGTAATGGAATATAGACTGAAAATAGAGAAAATTTCAAGGAAAAAGAAAGCTCTACATGGACCAAAAGAGCAGAGAAACACAGGAAAATAAAAACTGAAAATACTGTTTTTTGAAACATGATGGGCACTGGTAATGTTTGACAATGCAGATTCCCTATAGTGATAGGAGTTGTATTTGTATCGGGTCACACAGTATGTGGGAAAAGAGAACATGTAGATAAAACATAAATCAGTCTTCTTAAATAAGTTTTTGATATTATGAAAATGGAGCACAGTAAGTAGAGAACTATCAAATTTATGGTGCAAACTGTTAATTATTGCTCTCACAGGGCTATATAAAAATATAATTATGAGCCCTGTTCAAAATAATCAAGCCATGTTTATATGGGATGTTCTTGACAATAGAATTTCATCCTTCTTTAAAAATTCAAGTAGAGGAAGGGAATCTAGAGGGAGGGAAGAAGGGAAAGTGTGGGGAAGTACTGATGAATAAAATCTACCAATATATGCTATGTGCATGCATGAATTATATGAATTACCACAATGAATCCTGGTTGAATATATAATTATAATTAACTAATTAAAATAGTAATAATAATAATAATAGGATATGAGGAGTGCTGTAGATCAGGAGAAAGGACAAAAATGGGGAAAAGGAAGGTACTGGGGATTTGAGATTGATCAAATTATGTGAATGATGGAATGTGGCATAACAAATTTTACTATTATGTGTAATTATAATACACCAATAAAGAAGAAAAAAATTAAGCTCTGAAACAAATTTCAACTTTCTGATTATCTACATAGCAATATACAGTTTACAAAGCACCATTATACCTGTGAGAAAGTACATGAATTTATTGGAGGGAATTGGGGAACTTTTATGTCAACTGCGTTGTGGCTCCAATTCTGGAGCCACAGAATGCAGACAGCAATTAGTGCTTTATTCAGTACTTTTAAGAATTTTTTGATGGGCCTTATATAAGGCCTAGAGCTGAAACCTAGGGCTGGGCAAAGAACCATGGCTACTACCACCAGGTCAATACCCATGGACTGAACCACTTGAACTGCAGGCATTTGATTGCTTCTACCAACCCTCTACAACCTTTGGCATAAGAATAAGGAACAAGACTCCACCTACTGGGGAACAGTTCACAAAATCTATCTTAAGGCTTTCTCTGGGAACCTAGGGCCAGGTCTGAGTGGTGAGACCATATAGAAATGAATGGATTCATATACGGCAAGAACTTAGAGAATGAGCATGAAAGGTGGAGACCTGTGTGCTGGTGGGATAGATTCAAATTTCAGGCTGTGTCATTTCTAGTCTTGGAGTGGGACGAGGACACATGTACCCTCCTCCCCAAACTGTGCAGGGCCCTGTGGCTGTGAGACTCAAATGTGATCTACCTTACTGTCAGCCTTGGTAGCCAAGGGATTGTCTCCATCACCCATTTTCTAGTCTAGGCAGCATAGCTATGGCAGGCCAGTGCTCATGGATGAGCCTCTAGAACTGTGCAGGCACTAGGCACTTGCCACTTTTAAAAGCAAATTTTAAAACCTAAAAGGACATTCTCCTCAGTCTTGTCTTCCTTTGTGTTCCAGAGAATCACTCTGTTTAGATTCATTTGCCCAGCACCAGGAGCTTTGCCCCAGTGGGTCAGACTTATGTTTCAGCCTGTGCCACTGCCAGCTGCCATATGGACCTCAATGCACCCCTGAGGCTGCACATGTCCTTATAGTAGCACCTCAGCTGCAACACAGTTTAATGTCAGTCTAGGTGACCAAGGGATTGCCTTTACCATCAGTTTTCCAACCTTGGGCAGCATTGTGTGGAATATAACAACAGTGGCTGTGGGTCACACAAGTTAGATAGCATGAGATTTTGCCCTGGAAATCAATGCCAAGTTAGTGAAATCTAACACTGGGCAGATCCTAATGGTCCCTGTCTTCATGCCTGCCTTTGGACAAAGTTTCTGAAACAGCTCTAGTGCCACGGGAAGATGCATAGCTCCATTCTATCAGACTTCTTTTACAGTTAGCATCACCAATTTCTGGTTGCAACATGAGTTCACTTCAAGAAAAGGAAGCCCATAGCAGTGTGAGCCTTGGTCATACCTTAATGTCATGTTGATTTTGGAGGGTTTTGGACTTACGGTATGTCACAACTTGTCAGTATTGGTGACCACAGGTGTGACATAGGGCTGGTCTATCCATGGTGATTTGGTGACCACAGGTGTGACACAGGGCTGATCTATTCATGATGATTCAGCCCACAGATGGACAGAATTCTACAGTGCCTAACCACAAGCTGTTAACTGTAGGAGAGGCTTCTGGGCCTCCGTTGACCCCAGGGAGAGACTTGTGAGGACAACCTACTCTTTCTAGTGGCTCTCCTTATTCTTTCTGAAAAACACATCAACAATGTATTTGGTACAAACCTGAGATGGACTGCCTCCTAGAACTAAAACAGTAACAACTCACCAAAAGCAGACTTGTGGAAAATTTGGACCTAGGCAAATCCAGTGCTAAAATAGTGGAAATGATTATAGGCTGAGAGAAAATAAGCAGCCTGCTTAGACTTTCTGGAAAGGAGAAAGTCAGATTAGGAAGACTGGAATGCATACCCAGTTCTTTAATGCACAGGTGACCTCACATACCAATCAACATAAGAGCTTTCAGGAAACCAAGACCTTGTCTAATAAGGTGCCAGAAACAGACGAGATAGTAATTGGTATGAGGAAATTCTGAGTGAATTAAAAAGATGTGATTAAGGAAACTCAATGAGCTTGAAGAAAACAGGATATTTCAGTACTGTAACAGAGAAGCTTAACAAAGAGAAGGAAGCAATTAAAAATCAAAACTAAATTCTTGTACTCAAAAATATACTCAGCAAATTAAAAGTGCAATTGAGGGTTTCAAGTGCAATCAGCCAGAGAATGAAAGATAATATTAATATGATTTCACTTAAATGTGGACTATAAAAAGCTTCAACCTATGAAGAGTAGAAAGATGGTTACTGGTAGAAAGAGTACATGGAGGGGGGATATGTTGGACAAAGGGTACCTCCTTCTTTGGTGGTACTGGGATTGAACACAGAGGCACTTAACCACTGAGCCACATTCCCAGCCCTATTTTCTATTTTATTTAGAGACAGGGTCTCACTCAGTTTCTTAGCACCTTGCTTTTGCTGAGGCTGGCTTTGAACTCATGATTCTCCTTCTTAACCTCCTGAGCCAATGTGATTACAGGTGTGCACCACCATGCCTGGAGGGTGCATCCCTTTGAATATAAGGTATTACAATGTAATCAATAGCCAGTAACCTTAGTGAAAATTGTCTTAAGTGTCTAAATACAATGCAAAGAAAGATGCAATTCAGCATCAGTAGATTCATATGCAAGAAAAATTTCATAGAAATATAGAGGCCATACAAACTTCGTTAACTCTTCCATGGAGGTAGTAGGATGAAATATTGAAAGAGTGCAAACTTTATAATTATCTAGAATTTTACTTTAATTTTAGCCTACATCTTGATAGTTTGGTTACCTTAGGCTCCTTAGTTAATCTCATTGAGTTTCACTTAATTTTTAAGATTGTTGTAAACTGTATAAATTGTTTCTCAGAGTACCAGTATCATAGTAGATTTAAGTGGTAGGTAATAGTGGTGGTGTAATAGTCACTATTCTACCTCACCTCAGTAGGTATAGAATGTCAGATGAATACCAAAGCTTCACTGTTTTGTACCTGGATTCATTCATTTATTCAACACACATCTACTGAAGCACTATAATGGGCAACTGTGAAAGAAGCAGTTCATAAGAGTAAACAGCCCAACCCACTCTTTAAGATTACTGCCTCCTGGTTTTAAATAGATATTAAATAAAACCTAAAATGGGATTTATACACCATTCTGATGACTAGCTTACATACATTAGATGAATAACAATTTCTTTGTTATTATATTTTTAAAAAAGAATATTATGGATGTTGTGGTTATACAGACTAGAGATGGGGGAAAGGTATACATAGGGATTCCAATAAGGTTGCTATTAATGGCCCAAGAAGGAAATATTGCTAAGGCCAAGATGTTTGCAAAAAGTGGTCACATCCTAGATATATTTTCAAGGTAGAGCCAGCAAGTTTTTCTCATGATTTCAATATGAGGCATAAGAGAAAGAAGTGTCAAAATGGCTTCAGTTTCTGAACTTAGGAAATGGAAGGAAGAAATTGTTGAACAAATGTGAGGAAGAATGCAAGGTAGTATAAATTTAGTTTCTGACATGATAAATTTATGGTGCTTATTAGACATGTAAGTGGAGATTTGTCAAAGTATCCTGAATCTGTATATAATATAAATATTATAAAATTATAAATATTTTATTTAGTTGTAGAAGGTCACAATATCTTTATTTTGTTTATTTATTTTTATGTGGTAGTGTAGATCAAACCCAGTGCCTCACATGTCCTTGGTAAGTGCTAAACCACTGAGACATAACCACAGCTCCCTTTTACTATACTTTTAGTGTATGTGTCATGAAACATTTAGAACCTACTTATAATAAAGTGATTCTTATCTGAAATTCAAATTTAACCAGGTGGGCTACACTTTTATTTGCTAAGTATGGACATTCTACACTGGTTATTTTTGTGAGCCCTTGCTTTCTTGGAAATTACCACAAAGAATCTGTATGTGTGAACTTATATGTGAATCTGTATGTGTGAATTCATGTATGTGTGAAACACTGATTTTGAGGAGTCTACTAAGCTACCACTCATCAGTAGTAAAGCAGAAATATTCTGGTGCTGTCGTATTTTTATTTATTTATTTTTTTTAGTTATAGGTAGACACAATACCTTTATTTATTTTTTTATGTGGTGTGGAGGATTGAACCTAGTGCCTCGCACATGCTAGACAAGCGCTCTTCCCCTGAGCTACAGCCCCACACCCCTGGTGTTGGCATATTTAAAAAGAAGAATATCAATTCATTCTAAGGATTATTGTGTAACGGTTTTAGTGTTACATTCTTTGATTTTAACAACTTATTTACTACCACTACTCTCAACAGTCTTATATGATCAGTGATGCTGATACTGCCATTTACAAGATGAGGAGACTATGGTTCAGAGAAGTTAAGTGACTTTCCCAGTGAGAACATTTAGGAAATAAGAGAATTTGCACTTGAATCACATTAAATTACGTTGCAGTCTAATAGTCTTAGGCACTATGCTACACTATATGTACAAGCTAAATATGCAGTAACGTAGGTCTACAACCATGGTAGATAATTCTGTAAGAAAACACTGTGGAAAGAGTCAGTTACCCTCAGAAAGCAGGTTGAGAAATCTAGCTGCCATATCTGCCTCATGGTCAAGGTCTGGTTAGAGCTCCTTAAAATGGGAAACAGCTTGTTAGCTTTATTTTCTTCTTTAAGTTAAAGCCTGGCTCAGTCATCAGATTTTTAGTAAGTTGTTTTATTCTATTTATGGAAACAAAATCTCTGAAGCAGAAACTGTAGTCTTATGTCATCTCTCAACTTTATTAAGTTTATTAGTCTTATATGAAAAGATGCAACAATATAAGATATTATTCTAGCATTTATTTGGGCCCTGTTGATAACTAGAAATTAAAAAGTATGTTTGTTCTTTTCTTTTATTCCAGGATATCCTGTTTTGTTTCCTCAAATCCATAATACAAACCTCTCAGCATAGCAATTCCACTAAAAGATCTGACTAGTCTCAGACTCTTCAGGAAGGCCCCAAAGGAGGCATTTTTAACACAGGTTTCATGGAGGAGGCCATATTCAATCATTCTTCAGAAATGTGTAAGAGCGGGTTAATCCTGCCCTTGCTGCTATCCATCTTTCTTTTTTACAGCATCTTATTCTCTTTGCTGAGAGGTGTTATAGCAGGTAGCTTTGAAGCAGGCAAGCGTGGCACAGGCCTTTAGCAGCCCTATATTAGAACCAAAACTACTCAAACATAGCTCTTTTCTGCATGAGGGCTCCTGAAATTAGAAGATGACAAAAGCACAAGAAAGATATTTAGCCATAGTACCTCCTGTTATATAACATCCTACCCAAACCCCTAATTTCTCCTTGCTCTCAGTCTGCACACCAGAGATGTATATCTCTGATCCCTTTTCATCATTCAAATTTCAGGCCCCATAAATCCTTGCCTGGATGAATAAAACAGTCTTCTTCCCACTCACTGTGAGAAGCAAGTACCTTTAATTTGCTTGAAGAGAATGCCTCGTTCTCAGGTTATTGGCTTGAGCAAAGAGAGCATGATTAGTTTGCATTGCACACCATACTATCTGAGGACAGTTCCTCACAAGGACTTTTAATAAGGGTTGTTCTGGCTTAGCTCCAGAATCCAAAGTGCCCAAAATTGCATGCTCCCAGGCGCTTCTCTTTGCTCTGAAATGTAGGCAATAATGTGGAATTGAACTCTGGGATATAGAAATCCCAGAACACAGCTTATGGGTAGGGACACTAGGACCCAGGCATAGAGTCCAAACAGAGACCCAGTCATGCTACTCTGTGAACTGCATCAGCTGAGAGCCTGAGAAATTCTCAGATATATCCCATAAATCCTCCAAATGTTACACATCAGCCATGCAGATTTTAAGTTTGTGATTTTTTTTTCATTGATTCAGCAATAGGCACTGTACAAATCAGAGAGTTTTGTTTCCCAGAACAAAATAGATCTTTGAAATTTAAATTCTCCCCCGTATACCCATAAGGAACAAATTAAATGGCAAGCATTCAGGAATGGAAGGCTTTAAAACTTAGCATTTTCAGCGATAAATCTTATATGTTTTTGGAATAAGTATGACTTCTTCTTCTTAATGCACCCATTTTTGTATGTTCTCTAATATTTACCCTGTGGAAAAAATGCTCATCAAAGACTGAACTGTTTGTGATGCCTTCTTTAACATTACCTGTGAAAACTCCTCAATTGGCCTATGAAATACAATGGGTATTTCAAGCCTTTTTGTTTGTTTCCCAAAGGGTTACAGATTACTAAATAGCTCTATACATTCAAGGATTTAGAGTTTCCTGTGAATTCTTGATGCTCACAAAAAGACATTGAGCACAAGTATCCCTCTGAATTGTTAATTCATCTCGGTTTTCTTTGGGCTGGTTTTGATGATGTTCAATTTAAATGATACCCTCGCACACAGATCACAATTTATATTTTTCAAATACTATAGCTTTATTATTTATTATGAAGCAATATGGATATTATGTTTTTGTGCACACCATTGGGCAATACATTTTAATATGAAAAAAAAGAATCTTGCCTAAAGTTTTATTACACATGAGAGATTACCAAAGGTTGTTTTAAACTCCTAATATAGCCATGTGTGAACTTTCCAAGAACAAGTCAGACACCTCTTCCTGCCACTTTATGCATAAATTATCCTATCAAAGAGCTGGTATTTATTCTGAGCTCTTTGAAATTCTAATCACTTCTGTACACCTCCCCAGGCCAGTTGTCCTTTGAAATTTGGATTACTTACAATTGGCTATTCATAAGTATTGGAATATACAATGTGGAGTGCCACCCATTTAGGAACCTTTAAAGATTCATTGTTTTATTTTGCTTAATGGAAATTTAAATGTTTGATAATGATTTTTAAATGACTCTGCAATTTCCCTTATTTTAATATTAACATTCTTTGTAATATCTTTTGTCAATGTTGAATAGTTTTTTAATTGAACAGATATGGTACCCAGGGATTATAGACTTGAAACCACCTAAAGATATCATCAAGTTACTTCTTCTTGATTTACTCTACTAGGGGTGACGATGTGCAAGGACATACATGAATGCACTTGCATGCACATAGATAATCTCTTTTTCTAAAAAAAATTGTACAGAAGTCCTTAGGACTTCTTATTTGATATCAAATACTCTTATTTGATATCAAATTTCTATTCCATTTACTAGTATTACAATAGACTCTTTCTCATATCTGCTCTGATTTCTTCTTCCTACTGTTTTGGCTCTTGCCCTGCTTCTGTGGTGAAATATGCTAAAATATCTTTTTTTTTTTTGTCACTTGCTGGATGAGCAAACTTGTATTCACTTTGTTCATCCTGAATGCTGTCAGAAAGCATCAGAAAAAGCTTATTTCCAGCAGGACCTATGTCATTTCCTACTTATAACATGAATTTTTTTTTAACTGGTATTGTCTGAAGCTACCAAGTTCATGATAATTTGTTGTAGAAGAAGAAAACTCTGCACTTACCCTCCACCCCTAATTCTCTCTCATGAATTCTATTTTTTTTTTTAATTTTTTATTGTTGGCTGTTCAAAACTAACATGAATTTTTAATGACATATTAATTCTCAAGTATTACCACTCACACCTATATTGGCTTTCATTATTTGATGCATGGGTTACCTCTTCAATTTACTAATGTATCTGTCTACTTTTGAGACTACTTTCCACACCACTTCATCTGCCATCCATCTGATTTTTACTTCTAGATTACCATAGTATAATGAGTCTTGATCAGGCCACTTCTTTTTTTCAATGAGTCTTCATTGGCTATAGGTAAAAAGCAATGCTTCTCCCTTGCCTTCAGAATTATTTGCAGTGTGGCCTCACCCTAGCTTCCCAGTCTTCTTTCCCTGTACTCACTAAAAGAATGCCTCTTACTGGGTCCTTAAATGTCAGGGTTTTTAGCCCCCTCCCCCCCCTTTCCTCCTGATCTGAGGGAGAGATGGGGAAAGCATGCCCTGAACGAACCAAGAAAGTCAAAGGTCGACTGGCCGCGCGCACCCACACCAGAGCACCCACACCAGAGGACAATCAGACGCGCCAGGGAGACCAGTCAAAGCAGGATCTCCTTTAATGAGAAAACACACACAGCTAATATAATGTACAGGAGCCAATCAGGATTTTAAAGGTCAGCAGGGTGGGGAGAGTTCACGTGTACACCCATCCTACAGGCAGTAATGGGAGACAAAAGCTGTCCACGATGGCAGAAACGTTCTGAGCCTATCCTAGAGGTCATCTGATTTTTCGTCACCACCCACAGCATTGCCTCCTGGCTGATTGCCAAGCGCCATCTTAGCCACACGTGGCCCCAGGACCAGGAAGCGGGTAGCAAGTTAGCAAGTTAGGTTTCCTCTTTTCTGATGCAATATGCCCCACCTGTTACATCATGCCCTACACTTAAATACATCATGTTTTTTCTGCCTCTTTACTCATCTCCATGCTATTTCTCCCACTTGAAATGCCTTTCTGTATACTTACCTCACCCTTTCCTTCCTTCCTTCCTTCCTTCCTTCCTTCCTTCCTTCCTTCCTTCCTTCCTTCCTTCCTTCCTTCCTTCCTTTCTTTCTTTCTTTCCTTCTTTCCGCTGGGGATTGAGCCCAGGGCCTTGAGCCCAGGGCCTTGAGCCCAGGACCTTGTGCATGCTAGGCAACCACTCTACCAACTGAGCTATATCCCCAGCCCCATCCTTTTCATTTTTGTAGGGACAAATTCACTTCTATTCTCTGTATCAAACCCGCTTCATCTTGTCCAAACCCTAGTTACCTGGCATTTTCTTGTCTGCTTCCTCCTCTGAAGTCAGCATCTGTCATCTCTCTCTTCTTGATGAGGAATTTAGAAATTGACATTTATTAATCCCTTTCAAATGTATATGTGTGTCTTTCCCTCTGTATAGGATTATTAGGTCCTCAGAATAGGAATTATGGTTCCTAATATTTATGAGAGCATCTGACACAATACCATGATTGGAAGGATTTAAATTTATGTGCACATAAAGATAAACAAATAACATTATAGTAGGTCTTCAGCATATATGTAATGTTTTCTTTATGTATATATGTTTCCTATTAGCTGGGAAAATCCAAAGTGTTTTTTTTTTTTTAATAGAATCATAACAATTTATTCAATTAAAAGCTTGGTCTTATAGCGTTCTGGTCTGACCAAAAGTGTTTTAAATACTTTCTGGTTCATTATTCTAAGGAGTGTGGTACTTTCATTATGTATTCCTTATTCATCTGAGTCAGAAAAGAGAATAAGTATTTTTTTTCCCATTTTTTTGGAGTCTCTTTCATCCCCTGACCCACATACAAGCGTATTCTATGAACTTATAAAACTAGTCTCTATAATGAATTTAGAACACATCCTACTACATTAATTTGATCTCTTTTTATTTCTATTGGCTTTCTCATATTCACTGGACTCTATACTTTTACTCATGTTTGTGCTTTAGATTCTAGTTGTTTGGTTGTTTTATTTGGGCAAACTTCTTAGGATGGGCTTGGCACCCTGTTATTTGCCATCTAATATCATTTACCACAACTGAGGCAAGAGACATACATAGACATACATACATAGAGAATAGCACCAAATCAGTGAGTTAATGTGTATTAGACCTATCTGATATGGGAACAGCATCTGATCATAATATCCATTGCTTATGCCTTTGTTAGATACACAGTACTAAAGTAGAGTACTTAAACTGACATTTTACATAGCCAGAATTAGTATGACTTCTTGGTATTGTTTTATGTCTAAGATATAATTCACACAAGATTGGCCCATGCAATATTCAAATGAATTCATATTTTCTGAGTAATTTGTGTTATATAATGTTAATGATAGAAAAATTGATTCTGTGAATTATTCACTAAGCTAAACGAAACTTAGAATGTGTTCCTGCATTTTTAAAATGGATTTACTCCCTTGTGAAAATCAAGAGCTGCTTATTTTTGCATTTGAAGTAAACAAATGAAGTGTTTTATTTTGCTTCAGCTAATGATTCCAAACTCAAAAGTTTACTGTTCGTTAATGATTCTACACTGGAATACTTTTGAAGATCACAAAATATTGTCTTTATAGACACTGTAAACTTTAGGGAAGCTTTATTTAATCTTCTGTGAAAAAAACCTAAATTTTGATCTAGATTATCTTCCTATCAAGACATGAAAGTAAATCTAAGATACTATACAAGCCATAATATTCTGATAAACATTTTATGTCTAGTTTCATATTTTGAGTTCAGTATAATCACAGAAGAGCAACTAATATTTAAAATATTTCATTTTGGATTTCTGAGGAATAATTGAAAATAACTTGTCTATAGTCAGTTAAAATTTAAGAGGTAGCATTTCAATTAGATGAGATTCAATCAGTGTTAAGGATCCTAAGGCGGCAACTATCAGGATTTGATTCAGAAGATGTACTGTGTTTTGTTTCAAGAATGAAATTAAAGCATCTAGAATTGTTAATTTTAGTTTAACATTCATAAATATCATAAACTTGAAATGAGATGTAATCTAGTGTATCAGGATGCTTTTGGCTATAAGTAGTAGAATGTCTAACTAAAAGTGGCTTTAAAAATAAGGACATTTATTATCTAATGTTACAGTGTTGAGGCAGGTTTGGTTTGTTCCAGGGCTACAAGAACAACTTCAAGGACTCAGGCAACTCTTGCTATTACTCTGCTCTACCATTCTTGGACTATTAACTTTCAATATCAGACTTGTACCTTTAATGGTATTAAAATAGCTGTCTACCAATAAATCCTTGCTGATCGTGTTCACAAACAAAAATATTCATAAATTTACAGACTATGCTTCTTGGTTCTCTTCTATCAAGGGGGGAAATCTTTCTCAGATGCCTCCTGTACCTGACTTATCCTCAGAGATCACATGCATGCCTTGCTGCCTGAGTGGCTGGGAACATATAAAGTGTTAATGTGAGTTGGGGGCAATTTTACTTCCTGGATTATAGAGTACACATCCCTTTCCTTAACTTCCCACTAAATACACCCAAGCCTCTGGGTATTGTATATGAAATAAGCAAAAGTAGACTCTGAAATGTGGAAAGAAGAAGGTAGTGTGATTAGGGAACTTGGGATGCAAGGAACAATACAGTGGTGTTTCCTGGCTTTTCTTTTTGGTTCATACTTCACTGACTTAGACCTGACGTTAGCACCTCGTCACACCAATGAATGCAGACAAATAGCCCCTATGAAAACCTACTCTGTAAAGTTCAAGTAACAGGAAGGGGCTGCCAGGCAAGAAAAAAAAAAAAAAAAAAACTTCAGAAAATAACCACTCCACTCCAGTCAAACACAACAGTAAAAATGCACTTCCAACCTCACTAAAACAAGCAAAATCTGAGTCATGAACTATGACTTCCACCCTTAATGGGCTGAAATAAGATACCCCTGCCACCACCTGCCTCTTATAGGGTTGTCAGAGAAGTTGAAAGGGGAGCTGGATTGTCAACTCTTTCACCTAGTAACAAGACATCTCCTCATCCCACATGCCATAGAGTCTCTGTGGAGAGCCAGGGTTTTCACCCTTATCCAGAAGTAACAAGGTATACTTCTGGTTTCCTAATGGAACAGTATCAGAGGAGGCCAAGTCAGGACTTTTACTGTTCCACAAGAGTGACAGGGTCACCACACCAAAGTGTCAGTAGAAGCCATGTGAAGACCAGTGGCAAAGGAACTTCTAAACTTTTTATCCAAGGAGTGCAGAGATACATGTCTAACCCAACAGGACAAGAATGAGAAGCCCATTCTCCTTAAGTGGCAGTGAAGGCCATGTGAGGATCATTGAATTTTAAATATATCTGGAAGTAACAACATAGCATCCATGTCTTTCCTTCCAGAGGAAAATCAGAGGAAGCCAACTAATACTGAAGGGTTAGATGGTATGTAGAAACCCATATTACTCAGAATATTCCCATTTTAAAAAGATTACTTATCATACTAAGAACTAATGATCTTAAACTGAATTAAAACAAACAAACAAACTAGGAATCAATGGATGCCAATACTGAAGTGCTGGAGATGCTAGATTTATCTGACAAAGTTTTAAAATCGGCCATTATAAATATGTTTCAATAAATATTTATGAACATGCTTAAAGAAAATAATAGACTTATAGGATGCTGGAAATTACTTTTATTTTGACCAGCATTGTATACTAGTACATAACTTTTATTTTTTAAACAATTAGCAAGAAAACTTTTGAGTACATACTCTTTACTAAGAAATAAGAAAAAAAAAATACTTGAGTATAGTAGGAGTGACATATGGATGAATAAGCAGATGGAAGTGTTGTAGGTTTTTGGAGAACATGAACATGTCATTATTCTTCTATAGAGGGAAAAAACTTAATGGAAGGAGAGACAGTTTAATTGTTAAAATTGTCTAGGTAGATGATTTTATCACAGAAGTTGCATGCCATTTTGGGAGGAAGAAACAGTTCAAGTAGAGACTTGATGGAGGAGGTCACAGTTTCAAAATGGGACAGACTCCCAAAATGTCAAATGTTTTCTCTGATATAAGGAGGCTGACTCATACTGGGGTAGGGAGGAGTAGTATGGGAGGAATAGATGAAATCTAGATAGGGCAGAGGGGTAGGAGGGGAAGGGAGGAGGCAGGGGATTAG
Source organism: Marmota flaviventris (assembly GCF_047511675.1). Classification (NCBI taxonomy): domain Eukaryota; kingdom Metazoa; phylum Chordata; class Mammalia; order Rodentia; family Sciuridae; genus Marmota; species Marmota flaviventris. Next base: position 127,163,403 of record NC_092518.1, read on the forward strand.
CAAGGATGATGGAATGTGATGGTCATTATTATCCAAAGTACATGTATGAAGACATGAATTGGGTGTCAACCTACTTTATATACAGAGATATAAAAAATTATGGTATATATGTGTATAACGAATTGTAATGCATTCTGCTCTCATTTATTTTTAAAAAAATCAATAAAAAAGTGAAAAAAAAATGGGACAGACTAGTGTAAGGGTAGATAAATGAAAGATCTGAAATCCAGAAGAGACTTTTGCATATTCTCTGTAATCACTTATCTATATTTTATTGTTGCACGTAGAATTCACAGTTACATATTTATTACTGATAATCATTTTGGGTATAATCCCTGAGGCAAGTTAGTAGTCATGAAATTAAAAACTCAACCATCATGGATCTTTTGATTACTGTATAACCAAAAATTAGAGATAACTGGGCAAGCAAGATCTTACAGACTCATCATATACCAGTAATAGCAATGATACTAATAACAACAATACTATCTTAAAGATTTAATTTCCAAATTAATTATAGTAACTTCTCCAAATCTGCCTTATTAATTTCATTGTTTCCATGAAAACTTTTAGTGTCGGTGTTAGGAGGGGATTGTTGGCAGGTCTTAGAAGAAAACACCAGTAAGTATAACTGAGATATGTACTACTATTTCAACCTTTGATGTTCTAAGTAGGTACTCTGGGGTATATGCCATTTTCTATGATTAACTGACGTTAAACAAAGGCAACATGAACATAGCCTAGGTAGGTGTTCTTTTTTTTTTTTTTTTTTTTTTTTACTTTATTTCATTTATTTTTATGTGGTGGTCAGGATTGAACCCAGTGCCTCAAATGTGCTAGACAGCACTCTACCACTGAGCCACAACCCCAGCCCTAGGTAGGTGTTCTAATTATGGTTTAAAATGAACACAGAAAATCAATCAACTAGATGTAATAAAATTTAAATCCATTCTACTCTCAGAAAAAAGTCTAATATGAATGAGAAAGCAAATTGTGAAGTTTTCTATGCTCCCTGAGTTCCTTGCTAATTATATTTTAATATAAATAGTTAATAATATTCTCATTCTTCACGTCAAGCAGAGTAACATGGCTGAATTGTGTGTCTCAAAAAAACAATTCTCGATGCCTTACAAAGGATGTATGGCAGTGAGTCAATGTCAGAGGCATAGTGACCAGCTAAGAAAAATAATTCTTAGAAAATCTTTCTTTAAGCTGAACTAAAATATATCTGTGACTTTCAAAACTGTGGTTCTGAATTTTGCAACCTGTATGACATATACTTTTACTGAATTTTGCTGCATTTGGCACTTACTACACCTGCAGTCTGACTCCCACCTGAAACTGCACTCAAAGTTACTTTCATGAACTAAACTTGAGAGCCTTTATGATTCCCTAGAGGAATCCATTATTCCAACCTAATTAGAGCTTTATTTTCCTTTTTCTTAGTACAGCATGTAGGAATTCTTTCAAAGTGGGTGTGGCTCTGGAGATGATGATCCATAAAGAGATCTTTTAAAGTTATGTTGCCTAGACAGAAAAACACATTTAAGGAAGTTTTTTAAAATTTTTCCGAGGGAGGGATATGTTTCATTGACCCCTTTGGGGCTTAACATTTTGTATTAAAATCATCTTGGAGTGTACCTTCCTCATTTTTTTCCTATCTTCATTTGTTTTTCTTTTTAAAGAAAATTTTATAAAGATAATATGATCTCCTTTACAATGTAATAAATATAGACTGAATAAAGAACTCTACATAATTTAAATATTAAAGAACTGTATAAATTGAAAACTTAGAAAATTCTCTAACTATCCCAGTACACAGAGTGAACCAACTTTAATACATTTTGAAAATACAAATTCATCATAAAGTAAATATCTACCTAAAACTTTTTACTTCTTTTACTTAAATACATGATTAATGTATTTTCATATATTATATATAGGTTTCCATTTTTCATTTTATCATTTGTTTAATATTTCTTTGATGTCTAGGTCATAACTTATTTAACCAAGCTGCTATTGATGTATAATTAGAATGTCCCCATTCTAATATTCTAGTATTCCATTAATGAAATGGGACTCCCCCATTCTAGTATTCCATTATCACAGCCAATATTTCTGAAAGCATATAATGATAAACCTTTCTATTAATATAACTAGAGTGAAGATAACTAGAAATTACATTGCTGATTCAAAAAGTTTATGCATTTTCTAGGGGCTGAGGTTGTGGCTCAGTGGTAGAGCACTTGCCTAGCATATGAGGGGTACTGGTTTCAATTCTCAGCACCAGATATAAATTAAGAAAAAATAAAATAAGGGTCCATTGACAACTAAAAATATTTAAAAAATAAAACATGTATGCATTTTCTAGCTTTACTGGGGAATAGTTGGTAATTAAAATTTTTATGTATTTAAGATGTATAATTTATTGATTCAATATATATATATATATATATATGCATTGTGAAATACTCAACACATAAGCTAATTAATATATCCAATACCTTGCATAGTAACCCTTTTCTTTTTTCTATTTTCTCTGAGAACAACTAAGAGCTACATTTTTAGCAACTTTCAGTTACCCAATAATTTTTTTTTGGCTATACTTTGACTGTTATACATTAGATCTCCAGAAATTTGATATCTTGAGTAACTGAAATTCTGACCCCTTGATTTACATCTCTCCATTTTCTTCCCTTAACCACTGGTAACTATCACTCTACTCTTTTTCTGTGAGTTTAACTACTTTAGATTCCATGTATAAGTGAGGTGATACAATATATGATTTTTCTATGGCTTATTTCACTAAGCAAAATGTCCTTCAGGTTCATTCATGTTGTTGTAAATGGTGAAGTTTCCTTCCTAAGACTGAGTAATATTCAATCACACACACATATATATGGATGAAAATTATATATATATATATATTGAGAGAGAGAGATATAGATATATTTACAGATATAGATATAGATTTTGTATATTCCACATTAATGTGATCTCAGTATAGATATAGATATATAGCTGCTGATATTGATGAACATTTGAATTGCTCCATATCTTGGCTAGCATGAATAACATTGAAATAAATATGGGAATGCAGATATCACTATGAGATACTGATGTCATTTCCTTTGGATTTATAGCTAGTTGTGGGATTGCTGGATCATTAGGTAATTATTGGTAACTGAGGACTATAGTTGCCATTTTGTTCATTGTTTCCTGTCTGTTTTATAATTGTTTTGTCCTTTTCTTCCTCTGTCAATATCTTAATTTATTTAGTAAAATTTTGTAGTGATTTGTTTTGATTCTTTTCAGTCTTTGTGCATTTATAACAGATCTTTTCTTCATAGTTAAAACATTTTAAGTTGACTGCAACTTAATTACAATCATATACAAAACCCACTATACTTCCCCCAATTTTGTATTCTCTTCAATTTTTAATTTTTAAAAATATTTTAACTGTATATAAAATTGTGCATATATATGGGATATCATGTGATGTTTCAGTGCATGTATACATTGTGTAATGTTTAAATGAGATAAAATATATCTATCTTCTTATTTATTATTTCTTTTTGGTAAAAATAAATCAAAATCCTTTCTTGTAGATTTCTGAAACATACAGTACATTATTATGTATAGTTACCTTACTGTAACTTTTTATGTTTCTACACACCAGAAATTCTTACTACTCCTATGTAACTCGGTACTCATTGATGAATCTCTCCCCAACCATTTCTTCCCACTTCTCTCCCAAGCATCAGATAACAACCATTCTATCAAAATTTCTATGAGATGAACTTTTGTATATTCCACATGAATGAGATCATATAGTACTTGTCTTTCTGTCTATTTTATTTTACTTAATGTCCCTCAGATTCATCTATGTTGTTACAAATGACAAGAATTCCTTCTATTTAAAGATTGAATAGCACTTCATTATGTATATATAATACATTTTCTTCATTGATTCATCAGTTGATGGATACCAAGGTTTTATGTTCTGTACCTTGGCTATGAGGAATAGTGCTGCACTGAACATGGGACTGCAGAGGTCCCTTCAGCATATGGATTTCATTTCCTTTGGCTATATACCTATTTATGGGATGGCTGGATCATAGGATAGTTTTATTTTAAATTTTCTTTGGAAAATCTCCATACTGTTTTCCACAAAAGCTACTAATTTGCATTCCTGTCAACTGTAAAAGGGTTACCTTTCCTCTCCCTCCACATGAGCACTTTTCATGTTTAATGTGTGTGTGCATGCACGCGTACACACACACACACACACACATTTTTTTGTTATTGAGGATTGAACCTAGGGGTGCTTAACCAGTAAGCTACATCCCCAGCCCTTTTCTTATATTTTATGTAGAGACAGGGTCTTGCTAAGTTGCTTAGGGCCTCACTAAATTGCTGAGGCTAGCTTTGAACTTGCAGCCCTTCTGCTTCAAACTCCCGGCTCTTTAATATTTTTAAAATATTAAATATTTTTGATAATAGCAATGATTATTGGAATGATGTATTATCTCTTCATGTTTTGATTTGAATTTCCATGATGATTAGTAATATTGAGAAATTTTTCATGTATTTGTTGGATTTTTAATGTCTTTCTAAATAAATGACTAGGGCTATTAACCATTTTTATTATTTTAATTTTGCTATGGACATTTTGGAGTTTCTTTTATATTCTAGATAATAACTTATTGTCAGACATAGTTTGCAATATTTTCTCCCATTCTGTAGGTTTTTCTCTTCAATTGTTTGTTTCCTTTGCTGTGCAAAATTTTTGTTAGCTGTAATTTAATTTGTTTCCATGATTTGTGGATCTTGTCCAGAAATTCCTTCCTCATTTCAAAGTCCTAAAGCATTTTCCCAATATTTTCTTGTACTAGTTTCATAGTTTCTGGTCCTCCATTTAAATATTTCATCCATTTTTACTATATTTTTGTGTATAGTGAAAGATAGGGGAATAGTTTCATTCTTCTGCTCACGGATTTCCAATTTTTCCAGTACCATTTATTGAAGAGACTGACCTTCACATTTTGTATTCTTCTTCTCAAACTTTCTTTACTTTTACATTGTGTTTCCATTTATGTGATTTTTCTATTTTCATTACGGTTAAAAGTATGTACCACTGTTATAGTGTTACTTTAGTCTGTACATTTCTGTCTTACCTTCAACAATAAAATTTTTGGTTTCTGTGCTTTTGTATTAGTGTTTAAGTTGTTTTCATTTAAATTTGAAGACCTTCATTAGGCATCTCTTATATGACAGGCCTAATGATGACACATTCCCTCAGTGTTGTTTGCCAGGTAATGATTTTGTCTATTCTTCATTTTTAAAGTATATTTCTACTAGGAAGTTATAATGGATGGTAGGGTTTTTTTTTTTTTTTTTCTTTCAATCCATTGAATGTATCATTCCACCCTCTCCTGTCTTGCAAAGATTCTGTTAAGAAGTATGTGATATTCTTATAGGGATTTTCTTATTTGTGATGAATCTTTTTTTTTTCTTACTGCTTAAAAATGATCTGTCCCTTTAATTTTGGTGATTGGATTATATAATATGTTATGATGGAGTCTTCTTTGAGCTGTTATGCTTTGGAAATCTTTGAACTTCTTTATATATGCTTTTTGTCCCTTTATTTACTTTCTGGATTTACATGTTATAAATACCATTAACTTTCTTCACTTTTTCATTTTTTTCTTCTTCTGGATTTTTAAAATGTCTTATATCTACAGATTCCTTCATCTGCATGAGTAAGTCTGCTATTGAAGCGTTTTTCATTTCATTTATTTTGTTCTTTAGAACCAGAATTTATGTTTGGTTCTTTTTAACAATTTCCCTTTGTTGAAGTTCTCATTTTGTTCATGTGTCATTTCCTGGATTTTGTTGGTTTGTATATTAGTTGATTTTTGCATTACTATGATGAAATAGCTGAAGCATATATGAAAAGTAAAGGTTTATTTTGTCTTACAATTCTGAAATTTTTAGTCTAAATCAAGTGTCCCCATTGTTGTGGATCTCTGAAAAGGGCAATACATCATTGCCATTTGGAAAACCATATGGCAGAGCAAACTATTTGCTTCATTTAAACAAAGAGTGAGACTGGAGTTTCACAATTTCCTTCAACTGCATGTCACCAATGTCCTAAAGACCTCTGTCTAGGCCTCATCTGATAAAGGTTCTACTGTTTCCCAAAAGCACCACTCTTGGGACCAAGACTTTAACACAGATTTTTTGGGAGCATTCTTCCAAACCATAGCATGTTGTATATTTATATTCATTGGTAGGTCACTGAGCTTTCTGGGTACAATTATTTTGAATAATTTGTCACACAATTTATACATTTCCAATAACTTGGGGTCAGTTACTGGAAATTTTTTTCAGTAGTTTAAAAATGTGTATTTCTTGCATTCATGCCTACATGTTTGATGGAGCAGTCCTCTGTTCGAGATGCTTTAGAATTATTTCAATGGATAAAGACCTTCATCTACAGGTGGATCCAAAGGAAATGTTTGAGTGAGATACAAGGATTTAAGCTCTGGAGAGAGTGCAATGGTGCAATCTCCTTCTATTTCTGTCAATTGAATTTACCATTAACACAGATTTTGTGGGCCTTTGTAGCCAAGTGTGGGGGTATCCATAGTAGTTGTGATTCCTGTTAGAGTCTTTAGTGGTAAAGGCTTCTGGAGTCATTTTTTCCCCCAATGGAAGGACGTTATGACCAGGGAGATCTTTCTTGAGTCTGGGTCTGGCATGTGAATGTACTTCAAGTGATGATGGTGTTGGTTGGTGTTCAGGGTATAGGAACACAGTGAGTGAGATGTGGTCACTCATGGAGCTGCTATAGAACTAGAATCTGGTGCATGGATATGCACAGATTGAATGCAGCTTTTTGGGGGTGGTTGTAATGAAGCTGGTGTCTTGGGTACTAGAACTCAAGTGAACAGAAAGACTGTGGCTCTAATATATGGGGCATGTGTGTACATGCCATTGCTGTGCCACTGGTGTCTAGATCATGGGGGTTCAGCTGGGGTACTAGGATGCTGGAATACATGAGAATGAATACTATGGGGTCCTCAATGATAAAATCTGTTGGATTTTAGCAATGGCTGAGTATTATGTTTTAGATATTAAATGCCTCCCCAAAGCCCATGTCTGAGACAATACAAAAATTTTCAGAAATGAAAGGATTAGATTATGAGAGCTGCAATCTGATCAGTGGGTTGATGGATTAACTGGGTGGTAACCGTAGGCATGTAGAAGGTGGCAGAGTGAAGTAGGTCACAGGGGGCATGCCTTTGGGTTTTATATTTTGTCCCTAGAGAGTAGAGCTTCCTCTTTCTCTCTCTCCCTTCCCCTCTCTGCTTCCTGGCTGTCATGTACTGAGCAGCCTTCTTCCACTACACCCTTCTACCATGATGTTCTGTCTTACATTTGGCCTAGAACTGTGGCGTAGATTGACCATGAACTGAACCTCTGAAACTATGAACCAAAATAAACATTTCCTCTTTTATGTTGTTCTTGTCAGCTCTTTAGGTCACAACAATGAAAGAGATGATTAAAACACTGAGTTTACTTATTTGGTTCTCAGTGCTGCAGTCTGCTAAGTTTTTCTGCAGAGCACACCACTGGGGACTGCAGTAATACCTGCCATATGGCTTATACTGATAGCCTTTGCCATTCTTCATTCCTAAGTATTCCAGACAGCTGAGCTATGCCAATATTTCTATAGATTAGGGTAGGATCAATCCAAAGTGGGTACTTTAGGCAATATCTAAAAAGGCTAGGGAAGCTGTTTGCTGAACTGCTCTCATATTCCCCCATAAGGGAAATATTTGGGCTATGGCGATGCATCTTGGAATTGAGCCAAACTATCCCTGGAGATTAGATAATGAAGGCAAAATGAAACTGTTATTTCTTTCCCTTTTCTGCTATTATTCTTTTTGTTATTGTTGTTGTTGCTGCAGGTTCCTAATTGAACCTCTGACGTCTCTCCAAGCTAATATTGTGCAAGGATAGCTCCCACATTATTTTTTGTTGGTGTCCTACTCTACCCTATCTATGCCTTTTTGCTGAAATCACTAAAACATCACATGTTTGCTTTTTCCTTATTAGATTTTGCACATGCCCAATTAAAAGTTTGATAGAATTGTCAAATTAACTGTTCAAAATATATGATTTTATATTCCCATCCAATTCATAACAGAGTTCTAGTTCTCCAGACCATCGCTATTACTGTGTATTATCAAAATTTGTATTTGTTTTTCTGGATTTGAGTTTTAATGTTGCATTTCTTATTGGGATAATTTTGATGATATATTTGTAATGACATTTTCAGGTCTTCTTGTATTCTTGATGTATTGACTTTTTGAACTTTCTTTTCCAAACATCAGTTTACCATTTCTTTACAATTGTAAACTCTTCAAGTGATGACATTTCCTTATATTATTCAAATCACTCTTATTTTCTATTCATAATGAGGAACTGTTATTCCCTTTTTGCAGTTTCATATAAGAGAATAGTGTGGATTGTTCAGCAAACACCTATTACTACCTTTGTTACAATCACCCTGGGTTTGGAGGGATCTCCATCCAACATTATTATAGGTCAGAAAATGGCTCGAGATATTCTAGAGAAGCAACTGTCCTTGACTTACATTGTGATTATGGGGTGGAGATGGTGTGAGATTCCAGTGATTGGGTCAGATTTAAGATGAATGAACTTCTTGCCAGTGACAAATGAACTTGAACCCAGGCTTTCTTATTCATTTTTTCCAGCTATAGTATAAGAAAAGAAGGGAGAAGGATGGGGCTTGAAGTTCATTAGAAACATTATGAATGGAACCAGATTTTTTATTTCATCCTTCCACACATAATCTGATATCCATTTAAATATCCAGACTTCTCAATAATTGCAGCTCCTATCCCTCAGAAGAAGATGACCTCATTACTAGCTCCACAAGAGGGTGTGGTCAGTCTAAAGCCACCAAGGAGAATAAAAACCAGGCATACTTCAATCTGTACATACAATACCCCTGGCCATAGGGAATCTGAATGTGGCCAAATTTTGTCCTACAAGATGCAGGAAGATAGTTAATGGGCTTTTGGAAGGGGGTTGCAAGAGGGCAGGTCTAGCAAAGTTTTATCTTAAGAGAAAAGCAGTATACGTGATAAGCTCTCTTGCTTTGGACATTGCTATGTGCATATATGAGGTTTGGAAGTACTATAGCTATCCCACTTCTAGCTTATGACTCAAGAGAATAACAAGAACAAGAGTTGGGATCTTGCTGATATCATATCTGATCACCATCCTACCTCACTATAATTTTAGTCACTAGAGCCAAACAATTGCCCATACTTGTTTATGTTTTTAATATGTCTATATGACTTTCTCTTAATTTACATTAAGACAAACAAATGAAATCCCCCTTTGTTATAAATATTTTTGTATTTTAAGAGGAAGAATTACCAGTAAAAATCAGGGTGATTGCTATGCTTTTAGAAGACAGAGATTTCTCTTGATATGTAGGTAGCTAAATCTCTATCTTCTGATACTACCTTTTCAATAGCCAATTTCAGAGACTCTACTAGATTATATTATTTGTATATTCTTTTTCTCTCAAGAGTTTAATTTGTTTCATAATGATATTTCTTTGGTTTCTTTAATTTTATGTTCACTTAATAGTTCCCTCTATACCTGATGTATTTTTTTTTGCTGTGGAACAGAGAATTATCATCCTTTACAACATACATTTTGATTATTTTGAATGATATATACCTTTATATTGTTATTTTTCATTCATGAATACATTTTAGGAACTTATTCTTTCTTGCCAGGTTTTATGGTCATTCAAGAATAGATTAGGAAAGCATGTTAAATAGATTTAACTTGCTAATGTTCTTTAGTGTTTTATGTTCTGTTTTGGCACTTATATTCATTATTTAACATTTTGTCTGCTTCCTAAACTCATTGGTTTCCAATGTCTAAAATTACTCCTAAGAATACTCACGTTTACATATTGTACATATTCACTCTTACATAAATGTGACTTTTGGTCATGACAGACAATTTATTGGTTAGCTCATCATAGTTCATGTCAATGCATAGATTTTTCTGGGAGTAAAAATGAATATTACAAGGTAGCTTTAAGAAATAATATCACATTTTTCTTTTTTTGATCTTTGCTTTTAAATTTTTATTTCCATATGAACTCGCATGGAAGAAATAGATTTTCTTCAGGAACTATTTGATTCCTGTTGTCCAAGTTCATTTTGAGAGATACTTTAGGAAGAATACATTGTCAAATATTTCATATCGGTACTTCTGTTATATTAGCAATTTGTGCTTAGTAATATATACAAAATCAATTTAAAGTGTGAAATATCAGTAGTATATTTAAAATCAGTATATTGTTTGGATGCTATGAAATAATGTATTCAATTTGGTTTTCTAGGTAGCGTAGATATCACTATTATAAAACATAATCTTATGATTTTAAATAGTGTCTGAATATTTGCATTGATAATTTTTTTTTCCTTTCATGGTTTGTGTGTATGTGTATGGTTTAGTGCAGGAAATTTTAGTGAATATTTATGATAGTAACAGAGTATTCATTTTGCTCTCATCTAGCACTTCTACCACATATCACTTTATGACAGGCAATTAATTCCTGTTGTGTAATTAATTATTAAAATCATCTTATTGAATTTTTAAAAACTGGCACACAATATAATGTAAATCACCATAATTTCTATTCTGCTAAAGTGTGTAATGCTATTCTGTCTACATAAATAATATTTGTACTTAATGTAAAGGAGATAGATTATTGTCCCAATGTGAATGCCAGTACAATTTTCTTTAGTGTCATCTCAGCAAATATTCTAGCAGTGCTATTTCTATATTGGTGAAAATGTTTACCAATGAGAATAAGTTTGAATTTATTGCTAATATATTAAAAACTAGCTCAAGTATATTGATATTCCTTGAAATTTTTAAGATATTAAAATTATTAATACAGTTGCAAGTAGTCCTTATTTTCACACATCACACATAAATTTATGAAAATTGGAGATCAGTGTCATAGGATTAATGCAAGAATTAGGAAGATATGTACATGAATGGCATGGATAGATACAGTACCCACAGAATTTTTATAGCTTCTATAATGTGCTTGACAGTGTTAAAATATTTTGTAAGTAACAACCCACTTTAATAGTATTGAACCTCATTTAGTTTGCCTTTTGTAGTCTGAAGATTTTAACATGCATTTAACCATTTCCCAAATGAGGGGTCTGATGGATTAAATATATTAGTGACATATAATAGAGACCAGACTGTATAAAGGAAGCAACAGCTACTCAGCTCATCTTTTTTTTTTCTAAAAAGTATTCCAGAACCAGTGCTATGATAACTTCTGATTTTTCATAAAAAGATTAAAATTTATATTTGTATACTATCTTAACTACTTTATTTTTATATCATTTACTTTTTCAGAAATTATATTATATACAAAGACACCATATTTATATTTTTAGACAACTCTACTGAGAAATAATTCATACACAATAAAATTTATTTACTTAAAGTATACATTCAATGATTTTAGTATATATCCACATATGTGGGCTGGGGTTGTGACTCAGTGGTAGAGCACTTGTCTAGCATGTGTGAGGCTCTGAGTTCAATTCTCAGCACCACATAAAAATAAATAAAAATAAAGGTCCATTGACAACTAAATTGTTTTGCTTGTATCACACACACACACACACACACACATATCTACAGATGTGCAACCATGAAAACAATTGAATTATTAAATATGTTCATTACTCCCCATATAATCCCCATGCCCATTAGACATCACTCCTCATTCTCCCTTAGACTCAACCCATGGCAACCATTTATATGATTTGCATGAATTTACCTATTATTGAAATGTCATGCCAATAGAACTACATTTGTTTTGAATTCGTTCAGTTAGCAGGATGTTTTTAAGATTTAACCACATTTGCTGGGTATGGTGTTATATATCTGTAATCCCAGCCACTTGGAAGGAGGCAGGAGGATCATGAGTTCAAAGCCAGCCTCAGCAAAAGTAAGATCCTAAGCAACTTGGTGAGACCCTGACTCTAAATAAAATATAAAATAGGGCCGGGGATGTGGCTCAGTGGTTAAGTGCCCCTGAGTTCAATCCCCGGTACACCCTCCATAATAATTTGAACCACATGATAGTACATGTTAGAATTTCATTAAATTCTATGGATGAATATTCTATAGTATGGATAATGATTTTTTTTTTTGTTATCCATTCATTAGTTGATAGACCTTTGAGGTGCTTTCATTTTTGGGATATGATATATAATGGTGCTGTGAACATTTATGTTCAAGTTTTCATTTGACATATGTTTTCATTTCCTTGGATGTATACTTAAAATTGTAATTTCTGGGTCATATGGTAATTCTAGACTGAAAATTTTGAACTGCAGGCTGTTTCCAAAGTGGCTGCATTATTTTACCTCCCAGCAGCACTGTATGAGAGTCCTTATCTCTGCAGTTCCATACCAACACTTGTTGTTAGCTCCTTTCAATTATATCAATCCTAGAGGATATGAAGTAACTCATGGTTATTCTATTTGCATTTTCTTAATGGCTAGTAAGATTGAGAATATTTTCATATATGTACTGGTCATGTTTTTATCTTCCTTGGAAAAATGTCAGTTGGAAAATTTCCCTGTTTTCAATGGGAATTTGTCTTTTTGTTTTGATCTCTCTTTTATATACATTATGGATACCAAATCCTTATCAGATATATGATTTTCAAGTAATTTTCCACTCTTTGGTTTGTATTTTCAGTTCATTGTTGGTGTGTTTTGAAACATAAACACTTTTAATTTTGATGAAACATAATTTATCAACATTATTTCTTGCCTATAATTTTGATGTCATATTAAAGAAACTATTTCCTAATAAAAAGTAATGAAAAATTAGACCTATGTTTTCTTCTAAGGGTTTTATAATTTTAGCAGTAACATATTTGTCTCTGATTTATCTTGAGTTTATTTTTATATATAGTGTGAGATTTGACTTCATTGTTTTGCTTGTGAGTATTCAGTCAACTGGAACCATTGCTTGGAAAAAAAAATAGTTCTTTCCTCACTGCATTGCAAAAATGTAAGTGTGTGTTTCTAGATTCTCCAGTCAATCCTATTGATCTAGATGTTAATTTTTAGGCCTGCACTGTCTTACCTGATTACTGTCACCTCATAATAAGTTTTGACTGTAAAGTGTGAACAATCTTTCTTTTTTTTTTTAAAGATTGTTTTGCCTATTCTGAATTTTAGGACCAGCTTGCCAATTTTTGAGAAAAAAAAAAGTTGGATATGGGATAGTAATAGGGACTGCATTCAGGGTGTAGATTAATTTGGGAATTGTTATGTTCTTCATAATATTAATATTTATAATCCTTGAACATGAATATCTACATTTATTTGAGTCTTTAATTTCTTTCCACAGTACTTTGTAGTGTTCCACATGCATTTTTTTGCTTATTTTAATAAATTTACTTCTTTATGATGATATTATAAATGAATTGGCTTTCAATTTTTCATGTTATTTATTATAGTGTATAAAATTAAAGTAACTTTTATATGTTAACTTTATATTCTGTAATGTTGCTGAAGTAGTTTTTTTTTTTCTACATAGTGCATTTCTTGGGATTTCTATATATGAGACTGTTTCAATTGTGAATAGAGACAATTTTACTTCTTCCTTTCCAATTTGTATGCCTTTTATTTCTTTTTCTTTTCCTTGATTAGAACTTTCAGTACATATTAAATGAAAGTGGTATCTTATGTTCCCTTCCCCAAATTCAAATGTGGAAGTCCTAATGATTGGTAACTCAGAATGTAAGCATATTTAGAGACAGAATCTTTACAGTTTTAATAGAGAAAAAATGAGATATTTAGGGTGGCTCTAATCTAACATGTGTGGGTCCTTATAAGATGAGAAAATTTGGACACAGATACAATCAGAGGGAAAACAGTGTGAAGAAGCAGGCAGAGTATGGCCATCTACACACCAAGAATAGAGTCCTGGAACAGATCATTCTTTATTTTCTTGAAAACAACTTTATTTCTGATTTCTAGCTACCAGAACTGTGAGAAAATACATTTGTGCTATGTAAGCCTTCCAATATGTGGTTATTTATTGTCACAATCTGAACAAAGTAATATAAGTCACAAGAGAAGATGTCTTTTTCTTGGGCCAGATCTTAGAAAGCATTCAGTGTTTCATCAGTAGGGTTGTGGTACGTTGAAGGTTTTCAGTGTGGATCAAGAGGAAATCATAACTATGAGGTGGCAGTATTGCAAAATAAGCTTTACTGGGATAGGATTGCATGAGAGCAGAAATTCTTCCCAGTGGGAAACCTTCCAGAGGAAGGAGTGCGGTATTACCATTCAGAAGGAGAAGGCAAGTGATTCCTAGAGTAAAGAGAAATTAAAGAGGGGAGTTATTATGTGTCTAGGTGATGTTTCTCAGCAGGACAGAGGGAAATCTCTGGGTCATAGAGCTCCAAAGGGCAGCACAATTTTGTGGACTTTTATAGACACAGGGTTTATTTTATCTGTGGCTAGCAGATGTTACATGTAATTTTGCAGAATATGCAAAGCAGGCAGGCTCTAAATGACTAAAAATAGGCTTTTGAGGGCTATATTTAAAGCAATTGGATACATAAAAATTTGAGTTTGGTGCCAGTGAGCTTTGAGCTAATGTTCTTAGCCTGCTATAAAGTAAATAACAAAGAGATCAGTACATTAAGGTTATCTTTTACCCATTTTTATGACAAACTATGATGTTAGCTGTGGGTTTTTATAACTGGTCTTAATATGATAAGGAAGTTTCCTTCTATTTCCAGCATGTTGGTTATTTTTATCCTGAAACATTGTTGGATTTTATCCAATGATTTTTCTATATCTATTAGAGATTACCATGTTGGTTTTAACCTTTTTTCTCTGATGCAATATTAATTAACTAAGTAATTGACATTATTTGATGTCCAGATGTTAAATTGACCTTGTCTTTCTAGGATAAATACCACTTTGTCATGGTGTCTAATCCTTTTTATATTTTGCAGGATTTGGTTTGCTAGTATTTTTGAGGACTTTTATATCTGTGTTTGTAAGAGATACTAGTCAGATTTTCTTTTTTTGTGATGTCCTTTTATGATTTTGGTAACAGGTAAATAGCTTTATAGAATGAGTTGGGAAGTGATCCATTCTCTTCTGTGTTTTGGAAATATTATCAAGGATTGGTATTAATACTACTTTAAATGTTGGTAGAAATTACTAATGGAGATAGCTGGGCTTTGGTATTTCCTGATGGGGACTTTTGAAATCATGAACCAATGTTTTTATTACTTTTTCATATTTTATATGTATTAATATTTCTAATTTATTTTGTTGTTTTGGGGGGTTGTTGGGGTTGACCCAAGGACTTTTTACATAATAGGTAAGAATTGTACCACTAAGCTACATCCCCAATCCTTAAAACCTTTTTTTTTTTCATCTTTTGTCATAGTACTGGAGATTGAACCCTTGGCTTTAGGCAAACTAGGTAAGTACTCTACCACTGAGCAACATTTCCAGCCCTGTATTAAATTTCTATTTCTTTTTATACACATTTGTTAGTGTTCTTCTAGAATTATGTCAATTTGTTGTAAGTTATGTAAACCACCCAATTTGTATGCACACAATCAATATTTCATTGTGTTGCCTTAGAATTCTTTATATTTCTGTGTTAGTGGTGCTTCCACTGTCATTTCTGATTTTAGTATTTTGAGTCTTTCTTTTTTGCTTTGCCAATCTAGCTTAAATATTTTCAATTTGTTAATCTTTTCAAAGGGCCAACTTTTTGGTTTCATTGATTTTCTGTATTGTTTCTCCATTCTCTATTTCATTTCATTTATTTCTACTCTAATCTTTATTACTTTGTTTATTCTGACTGATTTGGATTTAGTTTTCTTTTTCTAGTTTTATATGGAAATTTAGAATATTGAATGGAGATTTTGCTCTTTTTTAAAGATACACATTTATAGGCATAATTTTTCTTTAAACAGTGCATCTTTTTAATTTTGCTTTTTGTGGGTCTTTTTATTTAAATCAAATCTATTTAACTGAAATTCAAAAATTGTACATATTAATGGGGTACCATTCAATATTTTGATAAATGTAAACTAAAAATATTTTTAATGTTTAAATCCACTTAAACATAAGTATTTTATCAAAAGCTTATCACTTCATTATTGCAAATTTGTTCAAAATCTTTTCTTCTAGTCTTTTGAAATGCATACTATATTATTATCCAATTATCCATAGTATAGTCTTCCCACTGTACAAGAGCACAGAAGAATTTCTCACTCCTAACTATAGTTAAGAATCCATTGATCAACCTCTCCCCATCCTTCCCCTATGCTCTCTTCAGCCTCTGGTAACCATGATTCTACTTTCAACTTCTATGAGATCAACTTTTTTAATCCCACACATGAGTGACATCATGAAGTACTTGTCTATCCATGCTTTCCCTATTTCACGTAACATAATGATCTCTAGCTTCATTCATGTTGCTGCAAATGAGAGGATTTAATTCCTTGGTTTGTCTTCCTTTAAACTCATCTCAAAGTGAGCCTACAGAATGGGATAAAAATCTTTGCCACCTGCACTTCAGATAGAACATTAAACTCCAGGATATACAAAGAACTCATAAAATTTAATACCAAAAAAAACAATAATATAATTCAGAAGAAAATAACTTACAAAAAAATGAAGGCAAAATAAATACATTCTCACTTTCAAAACTACAAAGATAAATTTGTTTCTAGCATATTCACATTACAAGAACATTCAAGAACACAAGAACACATTACAAGGAAATTCTTCAGGTCGAAAGTACTACCAGATAGAAATTTGAATACACACACACATTAAAAAAAATACAAAGGGAGCTCGTGACCAAAACTATGTAGTAAGTATAAAACACAGCACAATTGCATATTTCTTCTTGTAAGTAATTTAAACACTAATTACAATTGTAAGAAATATACCCCTGTGGTATGGAATACTAATGTGGGACAAATTGTGTATATACTGTAGGGGAGAGGAGCATATGGGAACTCTCCCATACTTCAGTTCAAGTGAATGTTCTATATGTGCTTTAGAAGAATGGGTGTTCTGCTGTTTGTTTGTTAATTTATTTATTTAGTATTGAAGATTAAACCCAGGTGTGTTCTACCACTGAGCTATGTCACAAGCATATTTATTTTTTTATTTTGAGACAAGGTCTCAATAAGTTGCTTAGAGCCTCACTAAGTTTCTGAGGCTGGCATTAAACTTGCAATCCTCCTGCCTCAGTCTCTGGGGTAACTGGGATTACAGGTATTTACCACTGCATCTAGCCTGTTTTTTTTTTTTTTTTTCTTTTAATAAATGTCTGTTATGCCTGTTTCCTTTATATTGTTCTAATTATCTCTATTCTTCTTGGTCTTCTAATTATTCTCTTATTGTAAATAGGGTATTGAAGGTATTATTGCTGAATTGTCTATTCTTCATATCAACTCCATCATTTTTAGCTTCCTGTGTTTGGGTGCTGCCTTGTTATGTCTCTTATATTTATGGCTATTTCTTGATAAGCTAACAATTTTCTATTTATTTTATTTATTTATTTTTGGTACTGAGGATTGACTTTAGGGACACTTAACCAATGAGCCACATCCTCCACTCTTTTTATATTTAATTTAAAGGCAGGGTCTTGCTAAATTGCTTAAGGCCTTGCTATTTTGCTGAGGCTGGCTTTGAACTCCTCAGTTGCTGGATTACAGGTATATGCTATTGAGCCTGGGTGACCATTATATTCTTTAATGTTGCTCCTCAGCTCTCATAATTTTCTGTTTTATATCTGTTTCATGTGATATGAATATAGGTAACACAGCTCTGTTGGGTTTAGTGTTTATATGATAAACTAATTTTCATCATTTTAATTTAAGCTGTTTCTAATATTTTTATCTTTGAACTTAATATGTGCCTGGTGAAGACAGTATAGAATTATATCTCATTTTTTAAAAAGTCAGCATGAGTTATTTAAAATTGTTCAATCCAGTCACATTTAATTTTATTATTGTTGTGTTTGCATATCTGTCTGCCATTTCATTTTTTTTTCTGTAGCTCTCATATTTTTTGGCACTTCTGCATTTGTTTTTAGTGTATTCTTTAATCTTAAGTGAATATTTTCTATTCTATAATGTAGTTTCTTTAATGATTATATATATATATATATATATATATATATATATATATATATAAACTTTCACTTTTTAATTTTTTTAGTGATTGCTCTGGGGCTTACCCTATTTATCTTAGCTTATTAGAATATAGTTCATATTTATGTTATTTAATTTCAATGAGCTATTATAATATTACTCCTCTTTAGTTCCATCCTATTCACTTTTTGTGCTATTTTATACATTTTATGTCTCTATGTTATAAACCCAATGGCATAATAACATGATAATCATTACATATAGTTTTACATCTTTTAAATAAGCTGAGGAAAGGAAACAAAACACATATATAGCCATAATGATTTTTATATTGTTATTATTTTACTCTAAGATTTCTTTTTTTTCTTGAGTTCCAACATGATGTTGTTTCCTTACTCTAATACAGCTTTCCCTACCTATATCTGTTGGGCTGCTATTGTCAACTGTGCTATACTATTCCTATGTGTTATAAGCTCAATAATGTGAATGTAAATATGTATGCAATTGATTTCTTTTAAAAAGATACTTTGAATTTTATATCAGTTTTGGGATCACTGAAAAATTGAACTGAAGTATAGGAGAGTTCCCATATGCTTCTCTCCCTTACAGTGTATACACAATTTATCCCACATTAGTATCCCATACCACAGTAGTATATTTGTTACAATTGTAATTAGTTTTAAATTACTTACAAGAAGAAATATGCAATTGTGCTGTGTTTTATACTTACTACATATTTTTAGTCACTGGTTCCCTTTGTATTTTTTTAATGTGTGTGTATTTAAAATAAAAAAATAAGAATAAAAAAAGAAATATTAAAACAAACAAACAAAAAAATTCTATCTGGTAGTACTTTCAACCTGAAGAATTTCCTTTAGTAGTTCTTGTAATGTGAATGTGCTAGAAATAAATTTATCTTTGTAGTTTTGAATGTGAGAATGTATTTATTTTGCCGTCATTTTTTGTAAGTTATTTTCTTCTGCATATAAGATTCATGGTTGTCCTGTTTTTTTCTTACATTACTCTGCTCACGACAACCCTCTACCTTCTGGCCTACATTGTTTTTCAGGAAAGGTCAGTTATTATACTTACTGGTATACCTGTTTAAATGATGAATCATTTTGCTTTTTCCTTCTTGTTTTCAAGATTTTACTCTGTTCTGTTTTTAAATTAATTTTAATTGACAAAAATTTTATATATTTATCCAATACATACTGTTTCAAAGTATGTATAAATTGTGAAATGGCTAAATTGACCTAATAACCATATAAGATAATGCAGCGTATATACACAACATAATACTATTCATCCTTACAAATGAAAACATGAATTTGTGAAAACATGAATGAACTTGGAAGCCATTAAGTAAATTAAACAAGGCACAGAAAGACAAATGCCACATAATTGTACTTATGTTAAAATAATTTTTTTAAAATTTTTATTGTTGGTTGTTCAAAACATTACATACTTCTTGACATATGGAGGGAAAGGGAGAGAGAAGGGAAACTGCATGGAAATGAAAGGAGACCCTCATGGTTATACAAAATTACATACAAGAGGAAGTGAGGGGAAAGGGAAAAAAGGTTAAAAGAATTTTGATCACATAAAAGCAGAATGTAGAATAGCAGCTACAAGAGGCTAAGGGGGAGGAATAGCCTTGCAAATATGTTGGTCAAACTATAGGAAATTTTATTTCGACAGGAAGAATAGGCCCAGATTTGTGTTTGGTTTTCATTATCTTTACTATGGTCTGAGTGTATATGGATGTCTTTGTGTTTGTCATGTTTGGAGTCTGGTGAGATACTTATAGATTAACGTTTTCCACAAAATTTGGTTAAGTTGTCAGTATTTTTTTTTTGCTGTAAAGCATTCCTTTATTCCATAATATATTTCCAAAAATATTATTAGTGAAAAATCAGTAATTATTTTTAAGTATACATTTCCTGATCTTTTATTTCTCTTCTTTCCTTCTGACATTCCAATTGTATATGCGCTTGTGTATTTAATGGTGTCTCATATTTCTTTGATGCTTTGTTATTTTCTCTTCATTTTTTCTGTTTATCAGGTTACCTAATCTTTATTGATTTTTTCTTCAAATATGCTGTTGTATTTTCCGTGAACCTCAATTTTTTTTTGATACCCGGTACTGAATTTTTCATTTCATTTAGGGTCTTGATATGAGATCTTTTCAACCTCAGAGCTTCCATCTGTTTCTTTATGCTATTTTAACTTTTTTTATATTCTCCACTTGATGAGGAATTGTCATCATACCTTCCTTTAAGTCTTTAAGAAATAAAAGTTTTTAAAAATCATTTCTTTGTTATCCAACATATTGAAAATAGGTGATTTGAAGTTCAAGGTCTGTTTCCCCTCTGTTTTTGTCCAGTGTGTATGGTATGTATGTATATGAAAGCACTTTTTTATGCTTTGTATATTTTACTGAATAGTGAACATTTAGAATAATATATCCAAGCATCTCTAGATAACTTATTGCCCCATCCTTCCTGGGTTTTTTGTTTTCTTGCTTATTATTGGTTTCTGTTTTTGCTCTTAGAGACTTGACTACTCTATTTAAGTAGAATTTATTTCACCTAAAAGATACAACTTTCAAAGTCACTCATCAGGAATAATTGCTTTGGAAATATACACAGTTACTTTGGTAGCAGAGTGTGACTGGTTTTAGTCAGGCTCTTTTTCTCTTTCCCTGATTTATCTTTCAAAGGAGTTTGTCTTTATTAGTATCACACCCAGCTGTTAACCTCCACTAATTGCTAGCTGATTGCTCTATTGTTTCTGACCACTCCCTGAGACATAAATTGCTCCATGGTTTGATGCACTTTTTAGAGACTGGATGTTTCTAGTATCTGATCCTTGCTCTAACTCCAGGAGGGCTTTTCTTAGTTTCTGTTTCTTTAGTTCTCTCTATTTAAATTCTAGCTGATCTACATTTTTGTTTGTTGCTCAATATTGTTATTTTTGCAAATCCCTTAGCTATGAACTCTCACATTTTGTTCCAAGTAAAATCAGTCTACTTAAGAACAGCTATCAACCTCTCTGTTTTTGTTACCTGTTTTTCCACCTGAACATATTTTTTTGTTATTGCACAAGATATGGGGACAGGAAAAGTGGTTTTCTTTTTTTGAAGTACACCCTTGGTCTAGTAGTAGGGGTGTTGGGTTAAACACTAATCAGTACTTAGGAAAGCTTACAGTGGGATGAGAAGTTTTCTAAAAGAATGTAGTATGAAGAAAATGAGGGAGAGGGAGCTGGCCATTTGCCTTATCTTCAGTCCTTGGTAGATGACCTAAACAGAACGTATTCATAAAAACATCTGAAGAAAGCCACTTGCACAATGGACTTGAAACCTGTCTCATAATATTCCCCCCAGCTTATAGGTCCTGGCCTGCATGGCAGAGGAGTGAGAAAGTAATGCCCAAATCCTCTCTGCTGAGTCACCCAAGTTTTCTCTTTGGGATTGATAAACAGTATGCTCAGGGCCTTTGCAGCCTTGGGTATGAACAAGGGATATCACAAGATTGGTTCCCAGAGGTCCCAGAGAGTGGGACCTCAACTCAGGACAACAGGGAAAAGAAATTTTCTGTACTTCTTGGAATAGAAATTTCAGCATATGTCAGATATTGAGGCACAGAAATTTATTTAGGAAAATAAGAAGTACACATTTGAGGGAGAATACAGCCTATCTCAAGAGTGAAAACCACTTTTGGGTTCTTGAGTTCTTCTTTGGAAGGAAACCTGGTGAGGGGTGGGCCTAGAAAAGTATGTAAGTATGATATCTGTTTGGTGTTCACAAGGCAGTTTATTGTGTTCTGGCAATTCTCAGGAACCTTAGGTTGATGTCTTCTTTATTACCTGATCAATAGATAACATAGGGAAAATACCCTGCATTATAGTTTTTATATTTCCTTTTTTGTTCAATCGATTCTAATAATGCATATATTAGTGGGATAACTAATATGCAAAGGGCAATTTTCTTAAATGGGTGAATTTTCAGTAACTTTAAGACTATAAGCAAAGATTTGTAGTTTTCCCAGAAATTTTGGAGTGAGAGGCCTGGAAAAGAATTAGCTTTGGAAGTAAAGATCTGAGGAACTTTGGTACAAAGCTTTCAGATCAAATTTATAGTTTTTGGACTTCCTTATTTTCCTTTCTGCATCTTTTATTTCTTCTACCTCAAGAAAAGTAGACTGCCATTGTATGTGCTTTTATTTTCAGCTGTTCCCTTTGTCATAGTATCTTCAGCTTATGAGAAAGTGGGTGTAAAACCTCCATTTTGAAAATGGGGAGAGTTAGCTGAAGGGAGCCCCATATTCTAGGTTACACTTGCCAGGAATAGAAATTCTACAACCCATAGCTATGGGTGAGTGAGAGATGGCTATCACTGCACATCAATTTCAGATGCCAGCAATTCTTAGATATTAAAATTATAAGTTGATCTAATACTGGCTTCCGTACTATGTTAAGTTCCCTAATATGCATATTCTCAATCTGCATTGAAAAAGTTGCCTCTGTGTATCATGGCTGTTGACATTTATTGCTGAGAATTATCTAAATAGCTCAATTTTCACATCTTTCTTTCCTTATACCCATAGGTATTTTGTCATTAATTATATACAATATAAGATATATGCCTCTCTTCCAAAATACCCTGGCTTAAGCAATAAATGGGCAAAGGAACTGAAAATATACTTCACAGAGGAAATATGATTGGTTAACAAATATATGAAAAGGTGATCATCTTCTCTAGCAATTACAGAAATGAAAATTAAAACTATACTAAGATTTCATCCCACTCCATTCAGAATGGCCATTATCAAGTATGTAAGTAACTATAAATGTTGGCAAAGATGTGGGGGAAAAGGTTACTCATACGTTGCTGGTATAACTGCAAATTGGTGCAACCACTCTGGAAAGCAGTATGAAGATTCCTTAGAAAACTTTAAATGGAACTACCATTTGACCCAGCTATCCCACTCCTTGATTTATACCCAAGGGATTTAAAACCAGCATACTACAGTGATGTAAACACATCAATGTTCATAGCAGTTCAATTCACAATAGCCAAACTCTGGAATCAACCTAGGTGCCCTTCAACAGATGAATGTATAAAGAAACAGTGCCGGGCTGGGGATGTGGCTCAAGTGGTAACGTGCTCGCCTGTCATACGCGGGGTGCTGGGTTCAATCCTCAGCACCACATAAAAATTTAAAAAAATAAAGATGTTGTGTCCACCAAAAACTAAAATAAATAAATAAATAAATATTTTTATTTTTATTTTTTTTAATTTTTTATTGTTGGTTGTTCAAAACATTACATAGTTCTTGATATATCATATTTCACACTTTGATTCAAGTGGGTTATGAACTCCCATTTTTACCCCATATACAGATTGCAGAATCATATCAGTTACACATCCATTGATTTACATGTTGCCATACTAGTGTCTGTTGTATTCTGCTGCCTTTCCTATCCTCTACTATCCCCCCTCCCCTCCCCTCCCCTCCCCTCCCTTCTTCTCTCTCTACCCCCTCTACTGTCATTCATTTCTCCCCCTTGTATTATTTTTCCCTTTCCACTCACTTCCTCTTGTATATAATTTTGTATAACCCTGGGGGTCTCCTTCCATTTCCATGCAATTTCCCTTCTCTCTCCCACCTCCCATCCCTGTTTAATGTTAATCTTCTTCTCATGCTCTTCGTCCCAACTCTGTTCTTAGTTACTCTCCTTATATCAAAGAAGACATTTGGCATTTGTTTTTTAGGGATTGGCTAGCTTCACTTAGCATAATCTGCTCTAATGCCATCCATTTCCCTGCAAATTCTATGATTTTGTCATTTTTTAATGCAGAGTAATACACCATTGTGTATAAATGCCACATTTTTTTTTTATCCATTCGTCTATTGAAGGGCATGTAGGTTGGTTCCACAGTCTTGCTATTGTGAATTGTGCTGCTATGAACATGAATGTAGCAGTGTCCCTGTAGCATGCTCTTTTTAGGTCTTTAGGGAATAGACCGAGAAGGGGAATAGCTGGGTCAAATGGTGGCTCCATTCCCAGCTTTCCAAGAAATCTCCATACTGCTTTCCAAATTGGCTGCACCAATTTGCAGTCCCACCAGCAATGTACAAGTGTACCCTTTTCCCCACATCCTCGCCAGCACTTGTTGTTGTTTGACTTCCTAATGGCTGCCAATCTTACTGGAGTGAGATGGTATCTTAGGGTAGTTTTGATTTGCATTTCTCTGACTGCTAGAGATGGTGAGCATTTTTTCATGTACTTGTTGACTGATTATATGTCCTCCTCTGAGAAGTGTCTGTTCAGGTCCTTGGCCCATTTGTTGATTGGGTTATTTGTTATCTTATTGTCTAATTTTTTGTGTTCTTTGTATACTCTGGATATTAGGGCTCTATCTGAAGTGTGAGGAGTAAAGATTTGTTCCCAGGATGTAGGCTCCCTATTTACCTCTCTTATTGTTTCTTTTGCTGAGAAAAAACTTTTTAGTTTAAGTAAGTCCCATTTGTTGATTCTAGTTATTAACTTTTGTGCTATGGGTGTCCTATTGAGGAATTTGGAGCCCGACCCCACAGTATGTAGATCGTAGTCAACTTTTTCTTCTATCAGACGGCGTGTCTCTGATTTGATATCAAGCTCCTTGATCCATTTTGAATTAACTTTTGTGCATGGCGAGAGAAAGGGATTCAGTTTCATTTTGTTGCATATGGATTTCCAGTTTTCCCAGCACCATTTGTTGAAGACGCTATCCTTCCTCCATTGCATGCTTTTAGCCCCTTTATCAAATATAAGATAGTTGTAGTTTTGTGAATTGGTTTCTGTGTCCTCTATTCTGTACCATTGGTCCACCCACCTGTTTTGGTACCAGTACCATGCTGTTTTTGTTACTATTGCTCTGTAGTATAGTTTGAAGTCTGGTATTGATATACCGCCTGATTCACTCTTCTTGCTTCGCATTGTTTTTGCTATTCTGGGTCCTTTATTTTTCCATATGAATTTCATGATTGCTTTCTCTATTTCTACAAGAAATGCCGTTGGGAATTTGATTGGAATTGCATTAAACCTATAGAGAACTTTTGGTAATATCGCCATTTTGATGATGTTAGTTCTGCCTGTCCATGAACAGGGTATATTTTTCCATCTTCTAAGATCTTCTTCTATTTCTCTCTTTAGGGTTCTGTAGTTTTCATTGTATATCCTGATTGGCTTACCCCTAAATGTAATCTGCTTTCACATCTTTTGTTAGGTTGATTCCCAAGTATTTTATTTTTTTTGAGGATATTGTGAATGGAGTGGTTGTCCTCATTTCCATTTCAGAGGATTTGTCGCTGATATACAGAAATGTCTTTGATTTATGTGTGTTGATTTTATATCCTGCCACTTTGCTGAATTCATTTATTAGCTCTAATAGTTTCTTTGTAGACCCTTTTGGGTCTGCTAGGTATATAATCATGTCAACTGAAAATAGTGATAATTTAAGTTCTTCTTTTCCTATTTTTATGCCTTTAATTTCTTTCATCTGTCTAATTGCTCTGGCCAGTGTTTCGAGAACTATGTTGAACAGAAGTGGTGAGAGAGGGCATCCCTGTCTTGTTCCAGATTTTAGAGGGAATGCCTTCAGTTTTTCTCCATTCAGAATGATGCTAGCCTGAGGCTTAGCATAGATTGCTTTTACAATATTGAGGTATGTTCCTGTTATCCCTAGTTTTTCTAGAGTTTTGAACATAAAGGGATGCTGTACTTTGTCGAATGCTTTTTCTGCATCTATCGAGATGATCATATGGTTCTTATTTTTAAGTCTATTCATGTGGTGAATAACATTTATTGATTTCCGTATATTGAACCAGCCTTGCATCCCAGGGATGAATCCTACTTGATCATGGTGCACAATTTTTTTGATATGTTTTTGTATCCGATTCGCCAGAATTTTATTGAGGATTTTTGCATCTAGGTTCATTAGAGATATTGGTCTGTCGTTTTCTTTCTTTGAAGTGTCTTTGTCTGGTTTAGGTATCAGGGTGATGTTGGCCTCGTAGAATGAATTTGGAAGTTCTCCCTCTTTTTCTATTTCCTGAAGTAGCTTGAAAAGTATTGGTATTAGTTCCTCTTTAAAGGTTTTGTAAAACTCTGCTGTATACCCATCCGGTCCTGGGCTTTTCTTAGTTGGTAGTCTTTTTATGGTTTCTTCTATTTCCTCAATTGATATTGGTCTGTTTAGGTTTTCTATATCCTCCTGACTCAATCTGGGCAGATCATATGACTTAAGAAATTTATCGATGCCTTCACTATCTTCTGATTTATTGGAGTATAAGGATTCAAAATAATTTCTGATTATCTTCTGTATTTCTGAAGTGTCTGTTGTGATATTGCCTTTTTCATCCCGTATGCTAGTAATTTGAGTTCTCTCTCTTCTTCTCTTCATTAGCATGGCTAAGGGTCTGTCGATTTTATTTATTTTTTCAAAGAACCAACTTTTAGTTTTGTCAATTTTTTCAATTATTTCTTTTGTTTCGATTTCATTAATTTCAGCTCTGATTTTAATTATTTCTTGCCTTCTACTTTTTTGCTGTTGTTTTGCTCTTCTTTTTCTAGGATTTTGAGATGAAGTATGAGATCATTTATTTGTTGTTTTTTTTTCTTTTTTTAAGGAATGAACTCCAAGCAATGAATTTTCCTCTTAGAACTGCTTTCATTGTGTCCCATAGATTCCAATATGTTGTGTCTGTGTTTTCATTTATCTCTAAGAATTTTTTAATTTCCTCCTTGATGTCTTCTATAACCCATTGATCATTCAGTAACCTATTGTTCATTTTCCAAGTGATGTATGCTTTTTCCATCCTTCTTTTATCGTTGATTTTCAGTTTCATTCCATTATGATCAGATAAGATGCATGGTATTATCTCTACTCCTTCATATTGTCTAAGAGTTGCCCTGTGACATAATATATGATCTATTTTTGAGAAGGATCCATGTGCTGCTGAGAAAAAAGTGTAACTGCTTGATGTTGGGTGGTATATTCTATATATGTCAATTAAGTCTAGGTTATTAATTGTGTTATTGAGTTCTATAGTTTCCTTATTCAACTTTTGTTTGGAAGATCTGTCCAGTGGTGAGAGAGGTGTGTTGAAGTCTCCCATGATTATTGTATGGTGGTCTATTAGACTCTTGAACTTGAGAAGAGTTTGTTTGATGAACATAGCTGCGCCATTGTTTGGGGCATATATATTTATGATTGTTACGTCTTGTTGGTGTATGGTTGCCTTGAGCAGTATGTAGTATCCCTCTTTATCCCTTTTGATTAACTTTGGCTTGAAATCTATTTTATTTGATATGAGTATGGACACTCCTGCTTGTTTCCGAAGTCCATATGAGTGATATGATTTTTCCCAACCTTTCACCTTCAGCCTATGTATGTCTTTTCCTATCAAATGCGTCTCCTGTAGGCAGCATATTGTTGGGTCTTGTTTTGTGATCCATTCTACTAGCCTGTGTCTCTTAATTGGTGAGTTTAAGCCATTACCATTTAGGGTTATTATTGAGATATGGGTTGTTCTTCCAGCCATATTTGTTTATTTCTGTTACTAAACATGGTTTGTTTTCCTCTTTGATTATTTTCCCCCCTTTACTGTCCTACCTCCCACTGTTGGTTTTCATTGTTATTTTCCATTTCCTCTTCCTGTAATGTTTTGCCGAGGATGTTTTGAAGAGATGGTTTTCTAGCTGCAAATTCTTTTAACTTTTGTTTATCGTGGAAGGTTTTAATTTCATCTTCCATCCTGAAGCTTAATTTCGCTGGATACACAATTCTTGGTTGGAACCCATATTCTTTCAGTGTTTGAAATATGTTATTCCAGGATCTTCTAGCTTTCAGAGTCTGTGTTGAAAGATCAGCTGTTATCCTGATTGGCTTACCCCTAAATGTGATCTGCTTCCTTTCTCTTGTAGCTTTTAAAATTCTCTCCTTATTCTGTATGTTGGGCAAAATCTTATGATTTTGCACATTCGGCGTCCTGTAGGGTTCTAGGATTTGGGATTCTGTCTCATTCTTCAAGTCTGGGAAGTTTTCTCGTATTATTTCATTGAATAGATTTCTCATTCCTTTGGTTTGAAACTCTGTCCCTTCCTGTATCCCAATGACTCTTAAATTTGGTCTCTTGATGTTATCCCATATTTCTTGGATGTTCTGCTCATGGTTTCTTAACAGTCTTGCTGAGCTGTCTATGTTCTTTTCAAGTTGAAATACTTTGTTTTCATTGTCTGATGTTCTATCTTCTAAGTGTTCTACTCTGCTGGTAGTATTCTCAATTGAGTTTTTAAGTTGGTTTATTGCTTCCTGCATTTCTAGGATTTCTGTTTGTTTGTTTTTTATAACCTCTATTTCCCTGTATAGTTGATCTTTTGCTTCCTCGATTTGTTTCTGTAATTCATTGTCGAAGAGATCTTTCATTGTCTGATTTTGCTGTCTAATGTCTTCCTTGATACTCCAGATCATCTGAAGCATGTATATCCTGAATTCTTTATCTGACATTCCATCTGCTACAGCTGTTACCTCTTCTAAAGTTGAGTTGACCTGCATTGCTTGTGGTCCTTTCTTTCCTTGTCTTTTCATACTGCTTGCGTTTCTTTCTGCTTGGTGAAACTGTTGTGTTTTTGAAAAACTTTTTCCCCCTATATATTTATATTGCTCTTGTATAGTTGAAAAGTCTCCCTTGCAGGCGTGGGCGGCAGCTCTGCTCTGCCCCTACTCCAATTGGGGTGACTTGTCTACCACACCCGCGGTCCGCTGGGCCTGTTCCGGGCAGGGTGAAGGCTCTGCTCTGCTCCTACTCCAATTGGGGTGACGTGCCTACCACCCCAGCTGGCCGCTGGGCCTGTTCCACTGGTCGGTTGCAGGTCTGCCTACCTTGCGGGAACGGGCGGTGGCTCTGCTCTGCCCCTACTCCAAATGGGGTGATGTGTCTGTCGTGCCGGCAGGCCACTGGGCCTGTTCTCCTGGTAGGTGGCAGGTCTGCCTACGTTTCGGGCGCGGGTGGCGGCTCTGCTCTGCCCCTACTCCAATTGCGGTGACGTGTGTACCACGCCGGCAGGCCGCTGGGCCTGATCCGCCGGTCTGTCGCAGGTCTGCCTACCTTGCAGGCGTGGGCGGCAGCTCTGCCCTACCCCTCCTACCATGCCCACGGACCACTGGGCCTGTTCTGCCGGTCGGTCGCAGGTATGCCTACTTTTCATGCGCGGGAGGTGGCTCTGCTCTGACCCTACTCCAATTGGGGTTACGTGACTACCACACCAGCGGGCCGCTGGGCCTGATCCGGGCGCGGGCGAAGGCTCTGCTCTGCCCCTACTCCAGTTGGGGTGACGTGTGTACCATGCTGGCAGGCCGCTGGGCCTGATCCGCCGGTCTGTCGCAGGTCTGCCTACCTTGCATGCGCGGGCGGCGGCTCTGCCCTGCCCCTCCTACCACACCCGCGGACCACTGTTCCTGTTCTGCCGGTCGGTCGCAGGTCTGCCTACCTTGCGGGCATGGGTGGCGGCTCTGTTCTGCCCCTACTCCAATTGGGGTCACGCCGGTGGGCCGCTGGGCCTGTTCCGGGCGCGGGCGGCGGCTCTGCTCTGCCCCTCTGGCTTGATGACAATGTGAGAGAGACTCGGGTGTTTGTGACTCACTTTCTTTACCAGGAGACCAACTGTTTCTGTCGCCGCTGGTATCGATGAAGTTCTCTCCTCCGCCGCTTTCTGATGACATCAGATCTCTGCCATGTTGGTATCCCATGCGAATGGCAGCATTTCGTTCCCTTTGCCAGGTGACCAAAGCAACGGGTGAGTCCTGACTGGCCCTCACAAGCCCCGTCTCAGTCCTGTTACCACTGCCTATGAAGGCTCGGTTGGTATTTACCTCCACAGTACTCAGCAGGACACGGACCGAGAAGCAGTTTCCGCGGATTCTTTAGCCCTGGGCCAGAGCAGTTCCGGGAGCCGGAATTCGGCCGCTCCATGCTTGGTGTATGTTCTGATAGGTGCAGGCTCCAAGAAGCAGTTTCCACGGGTTAATTAGCACTGAGCCTGAGTCATTTGTCTGCGAGCCGCAGGCAAATGGCAGCCTGAAATTACCTGTTGTATGGATGAATGAGCTGCGATTAGTCGAAAACAGGGATGGTGACTTCAGCTCTCCAAGATGTTGGCCGCTGGCTTCCTCTGTGGTCTTATCGGTGTGGAGAACCGAATTGGACCGCTTCCTTCCCCCCATCTCAAAACCAGAATTCAGCACTTAGTACGGTGATTGCACAGCTGGCAGAAGCCCGCGGAAACTGCAGCGGTGTATCTTTGCGTTGCTATCTCCTCGTTTCCCAGCGCGCACCGCACCACAGACTCTAGCTGCGGGGCAATTTGCTGAATAAGCAGCGTGACCCTCCGTGTGGACAAATCTCTCGCTTTTGGTGGAAATTCCTAACAAGATAGTTTTTAGCCTTTCTAACTTGTCATTCTCCCGCACAGTGACGCAGTACACGGGGGTAATGCACTCCCTTTGCTGCCATCTTCCCGTTCCCATAAATAAATATTTAAAAAATTCTCTCTGACTTAAAAAAAAAAAGAAAGAAAGAAACAGTGGTACATAGACACAATGGAATATTACCCACTCATAATAAAGAATGACATTATGGAATATGCTAATAAATGGATGGAACTGGAAACTCTCATGCTAAGTGAAATAAGTCAATCCAACAAAACAAAAGGCTGAATGTTTTTTCTGATATGTAGATGCTAATACACAATAGGTGGGGAGGGAGGGGGAATAGAAGTTCTTTGGATTAGACAAAAGGGAATGAAGAGAATGGAAGGGGGATAGAAATGGGAAAGACAGTAGAATTCATTGGACATAAGTTTCCTACATTCATATATGAATACATGACTAATGTAACTCCACATCATGTACAACTAGAAGAATGGGAAGTTATACTCCATGTATGTATGATATGTCAAAATACATACTACTGTCATGTATAACTAAAAAGAACAAATAAAAAATATAAATAAATAAATAAATAAAGTTTGCCATTGGAGGGAGAAAAAAAAACAACAAAAAAGTACTCTGGCTTTTCTCTCTCTCTCTCTCTCTCTCTCTCTCTCTCTCTCTCTCTCTCTGTTAAGTCAAAGCTCTGTTATGATCTTTTATCACAATTTGGGGAGTTTTAACATGCTTGGTTATGTCTCATGATAAAAGTGTAGAAACCTATAGAAAAACGTTCAAATATCTAAAATATTGTATCATTTTAACACATACTCTGGAGCACTCAACTATTTACCACACACTCATTTGCTCCAAACAACTCTGAAAGTAAAAATTGATGTATTATTTATTTTATTATTATCGTCATCATTATCCATATTTACATAAAACAATGGTGAATTTGCAGTTGAATACACAACTGGCATCTGTAAGAGTTGGACATTGAAACCCCCAGACTCTCACTTAGTCTTGATACACTCAACTATTGTATGCTATGAGAAAATGTGAGCCTGGGAGACGTGAGATGCATTGGTACCCATTCTCTAAGGGGAGCCAGAATTTGACTTCTGTTTTGACTTCATACCTGGTATTTCTGAAGATTCTCCTAACTCCTTCCCCCCTGCCATTAGTGTAAGGGGATATATAATAGGTTGAAAATTTTTTCTATATTGTCTCCAATGGAAACCTACTTAACAGCAGAAAGTTAGAGGGAAGCCTGAGTGTATTGGTTCCCAGGGTTTTAAAGCTTTATCTTTCCTGCCACTAATGCTGCTGCTTTCATTCCAGCTGGCTCTTCTACCCCTGTTCGATGGCTGCCTTCATTCACCTAGCCACTGAAGAATCACAGCTATGCCCCTTTCATAATCCCCAAAGCTCCCAAACCAATATTCACTTGAACAAGCTTCTATCACTCTATACACATACACACCAGAAGCTGTTCCTGGGTAAAATGAATGAAATTGTTCTTTGTTGCTATGACAAGTTCACAGGCAGCCAAAATTTCCCTATTCCATTTAGAAACAGAGGCAGGAAGTTACTAACATCTATATAAGTACTGAAAATTAACCAATTTCATGTTAGATGCCCTTGAGGTACCCAGGCCTTCAGCCAACTTAATTCCCATTGTCCCCCCTCAACCTCACTACCTTAGACTTTTTGCCAAAGCTGCTTGCTCAGCTGTAAGACTTCATACTGTGACCAAGAAAACTGACTGTATAAATTAGAAGTGGAGCCTCTAGCAGGCACAGTGAAAGAGCTACATAATCCCACAATCTAAGGGAATGTTCCACAAGTACCTTGCCAAAGTGTGTATGTGTTAATGAATGAAGCTACTTCTTGACAGTAAAAATCCCCACTTCTCCATTACTGTTATATTTACTTCTCATCCTCAAACTCTTTTTCATCCCTAAATATTTCCCAGAAGAAAACATTAATTCAGTAATTGCTGCAACTTTCTTAAATGTTATCTTGAAGAAATTCACATTGTAGCATTTTTTTTTCTTATAAAATGATGAAATCTAAAACATGAGCCTATCCTCAAAAATGCATAGGTCCCCTTCTTTGAATTTTTTCTTATTCTTATTTCCTTGCTATCCTCACTGTCCTCATGATTATGCATATACTTGAAAATACACACACTTACACAAAATCAGAAACACTGCTTTTCTTAAAGTTTCATAGCAAAAAAAGACAAAAATGTTAGGTTTCAACTTATTCTTTTGTCTGAATTAGTTGATACTGTGTACACATTACATTTTATATATAAAAAAATGTTTAAAAGTAAAACAACAGTCTGAATCATTTATAGGATTGACAATTCAACAATTGTCAACCTGTTGAAAGCATTTTCACTATCGATACAACCTTTATTTATGTCAAGAGGTCTCAAATTGTTACACTATCAGTATTCAAGAGCTCAGCTGAAAGAAACATGGATGTATGTAAACAGGAATGTCATATAAATAATGCTTACTCCTCAAAAATGTATACAACTTTCTAGTTTTCAAATATTTTCATACCCATTATTTTATTTGATAGTCACAAAACCCCAAAGTTCAAATTTTATTTTAGTAATGGGGAAGAGTAATTCTGAGAATCAATTACATGCACACATTACTGTATAGTCAACCAACAACAAATTTCATTTTATTCCTTGAAGTCAGGGCTTTGTAATCCCAGTGCCCAGATTAGGATGGAGCAAATAATTAGTGTTTCTTAGGTGTGATGAGTGAATGAGTTAAAGATCTGCCATTAGATAGAAACCCTGTAATAGGTGCTATCCATGTCCAGCACATTTTGGCGGGGGGCTTGTAGGTGAATATAGCTCATCAATGAGGGCATGTTTTTAATGTGCACCAAGGTTGCAAAAAGTGAACATTATGGAATCAATAAAAGATCAGCAACTGATTTCTGTCTGTGCCACTTTGCTCCTTGCCCTAGCCAGGTATGCTCACTCACTGGCTACAAGGACTGGACTGGACTTACTTTGGGGCTGTGTCTCACTTCTCTGTATAAAGTTCATATGATAATCTAAAAACATTATTGCTAAGAGAATGACTCTGATATGGTCTGAATCTTGCTTTTGACTTTCTGAATTATTTTTGCTCCTTGTGATCTGGATTGCCCTGCACTGGGATGGCTGTTGTTTACTTCAAACTTGAAATTAGTGAAAATATTGTTCTGGGCCTTTATCTATTATCCCAAGGACTACTACAGCAATTTACTGCTTTCTGATCTGCACACTCTTGATTGTGGTTTATATAGTGACTGTTCTCTGTGATTAAAATTTTAAAGCCTAATTTTGAAGGAGAAGACTTCCCTAACTAGAGAACAATCTCAAAATAGATCCGTTTGTGAAGTATCTAAAATCTTCCTGGGAAAGTACTAAGCGTTTTCCAGATGTGACAGTGCACTGCTCAGATCTTCCTTCAGGAGAATCTGCTGCAGGGAGCACAGTAGACTTAGAATCTCAACCTGTTGCATCTTCAGATTTACAATAGCACTTGCTTTAAGGCCATGCATTCCCATGGGGCTGGTCCCAGATAAATACAAATCACAAAAGGTATACCAGATCCAGATCATTTTTGCTTGATGCAGGACTTATGTATTAGCAACTTTTGTATGGAGCCTTTTCATTAGTCAGGCTGAAAATTTCTCACTAGTATGCTACCGTCAGAAAATTACCAAAATTTAAAGCCTTTCCTACTTATTCCTACTCCTTCCCCCTTTATCAATATATCTCTTGCTTACCTAAAACTATATATATCTGCTCCTTAGAGGGTCCAGATTGACACAGACAGGTGTCAGGAGTGATAGGAGAAAAAAAAAAAAGATCCTGAGATGGGTTTTGTTATTGGCTTAGTCATTCATTGCCTGTTTGGAAAGAACAACTACTTTGTAAATGAAATATGAAGTAAGAATAATTCCTAGAACAATATGATATCTTATTTGCTGAATATTTCATCAGTGATGACCTAAGTTAATACCTCTTTAAAGAAGAATACATTTTCTAGAATAAAGGTTTTGACTTTGAAAGATATGGTGGGTGGCAGGGGGCAATGCCTATGAGAAGAGTTGGCTGGTTATCATTAAATTGTATTTCCACCCTGTAGAAGGATGTTGAAAACTGAAAGTGTTTATCAAGTACTTAAGTGCTAAGTGTGAGAGCTAGGTAATCTTTCTGATAGCTTACAAAGCCCTTTTCTGTTGTAGAACAGCAAACATAGCTGATAACATTGAGGATTTAAAGTCAGAAAGCTCCAGAGACATTTTAATGCTTTTGCTATGACTAGTTTGTTAAGACACCATAAGGGCCCTAGGTTGAACAATTTGGGACTCTAAAATATAAGATGGGGTATATGGGTCTACCCTTCTAAGATTTTTTGCTCTAAAGATATACCTAAATTTTACAGCTTATGGAAGTAACCTAGCACCACCTGGAATGAGTGTGCATTTTTTTTATGTGGGAGATACTGTAGAGGCATACTTCACAGAAGGTAAAAGGTGATCCCCTTGGCAATAGCCCCCACCTACTTACTTTGTTGTTAAACCAATAACCAGGATTTAGCACCAGGAAAATCCACACAGGAAAATGCTATGGTTTGTTTCCCACAAAGTTCCATGTGTTAGAGGCTTGGTCATCAGCCTATGGCACTATTGGGTGGTGACAGAATGTTTGAGTAGTGCGGCCTAGTGGAAAGAAATAGGTCATTGCGGGCATGTACTGGCTGCCATGATGTGAGTAGTTCACTTCACCACATACTCCCACCATGAGGGACTGCTTCACTACTGGTGTAAAAGCAATAAAACCAACAAACCATGGGCTGAAACCTCTGAAATTGTGAACCAAATAAGTCTTTCCTTCTTGTAAGTTGTTTATCTCAGATATTTTGTCACAGTAACAGAAAGCTGACTATATGAAAAATTTTGAGCTTGATAATGGAGGAAAGATTATACCCCAAAGGAGCTGCAGAAATTAGCTAGCTTTCGGTTCAGGCTGCTATAACAAATTACTATTGGCTGGGTGATTTAAACAACAGACATTTATTTCTTACAGTTTAGGAGGCTGGGGGGTTAGGATTTCAACTTATGAATTTAGGGGAGATGAAAATATGCAGTCCATAATCAAGCATGTTCTGGAAGGATCTCAGAAATCACACTTGGGATTGATTTTTGATTTTTTAAGAATACCTATTTTTTTGTTATAGGTGAATACAATATCTTTATTTTGTTTTCATGTGGTGCTTAGGATCAAACCCATGTTAGGCAAGCGCCCTATTAGTAAGCCACAACCCCAGTCCCTGATTTTTGATTTTGTGTGATCAAAAGGTACAGATAAATTACACCAAGTGAGTGTGAATTTATTGACTAAGTAACATTTTTTTTTCAGAATATTGAATCTAGTATTCTTATAAGGACCTCAGTAGAGGGAGTGAAGTTGCCATTATGATGGCTCTTTAAAGATGTGGAGAAAACAATGGTACATGTAGAATGAAGTAGAAATTCCTGAGTTTCTCTAGCAGATTAGAGAAGAAGGAATAAAAAAAGACTGAGGGAAGTGAGCTTTAATATATGTAATATGTAATACTAATACTAAAATACCTTTTTGAGGATTATGTTTCACAGGAGGGTCAGAAGAGAGAAATGTTTGGGAGAGGTCCCTGGTGTCATTACATTAACTGTGAATTCTATTCTGCAGGCCAGGACTGGTAGTTAAAAAGGTTATAACTGATTATAAACTGGTTATACAGGTTATCTTTTCATATATTCGGGGTTATAATGTGGTCCCTGTGTACTAGAAGCCACATGGTGGTGACTAATCACCAGAAGTCAAGATGACCAGGAATTTTGGAGTAACAGCCACAAGGGATTTCCCTGCAGGGAATTATGGGTATTGTTAACGAAACTTCATACAGGAAGGGGCAAAGTAGAAGGCAGAAAATAAGGATGCTATTTAATACCTATAATCAGAAAAACACTCAAGAATGTAGGAATAGGAGGCTAATAGTCATTTACTTTGATGACTTTACACAGGGGAAAATAAATATCTAGACATTTTCTGGACTATTGGTCAAGGAATGTAAGTAAGCATTGATATCTGCAGACTTAAAGTATCATCATAGTCCCCTTGATAAAGTGGAAATTTATAAGTTAGGTAATAAATGAAGTAGTGGTTAATATATGGATTAAAATGGTTCCAATGATGCTCAGAATAATTCAGTATTTGTCCAGTTCCCAAGTGTATGATTTTGGTTGATGTACTTAGTAGTTGGAGTGACATCCACGTGGTGCTTCATTAGTGAGGAGTTATCAAATAGGAGAATACCAAGTAAATGCCTCTTAACCTACACTCTGCATACTCAAGTCTCTAACATATTAAATACAAAAACAATATTGCTTCAAGAGGCTGAGGCAGGAGAATTGTGATTTCAAAGCCACCCTCAGCACTTAGAGAGGCCCTAACTCTAAATAAAACATAAAAAGGGGATGTATCCCAGTGGTTAAGTGCTCCTGAGTTCAATCCCTGGTACAAAAAACCAAAAACATGAAAACAAAAAACTCAAAAACTCAACCTCCCAAAGAAGACCTCAAAAATCAAAATACAACAAGCAAAAAAGAAACCCCAATATTTCACCCTGGGTGGAGACTGATGGATGGTGAAGAATATTGTGGCTTCTATAATATCTCTGCTTAATTTGGCATTTAGGCCTTGAAGAAACCACATATATCCAGGAGAGTGAATATATACTACTACAATCTAAATCATGTAGTAGCCTCAATCATAGCTGTCTTTCCCAGGGTCAAATCAAAATAGGACCAGAGGGCATAAACAGATAGCTCAGCCTCCTGCATCATCCATCATGGATGCTCCAAGTTCCAAAATTCATTGCACAATGAAGGCCATATGAAAGAGAAAGAACAAGATCAAGCTTATTTTTACAAATGAATCAGTTCAGAATGGGGTTAACACTAAAAATAATGGTAAAAAAAAGCAAAGAGGAGGGAGGAATGGGGATGGGGCTTGAGGGCAGGAAAGATAGGAGAATGAGATGGACATCATTACCCTAAGTACATGTATTACTGACTACATATGGTGTGATGCTACCTTGTGTACAACCAGAGAAATGAAATGTTGTGCTGCAATTGTATACAATGAATCAAAATGCATTCTGCTGTCATATATACCTAATTAGAACAGCAAAAACAAAAACAAAAAGCCTTCTCTGGCCAAAAAAAAGCTAAAAAGTAATGGTGACTGCATTTCTGTCACATATAGCCTTGAAAAAGGATGAGAAGACATGTTTCCAGTATGTAGATTTGGGAGTAGTGTATATAGTAGTCAACAATGTTTGAAAGGAGAAGTAGCCCTAGGTAATAATCTAAATAAATTCCAGGGACATATCCAAAGGGATTCATTGTCTACTTGTGGATTTGGAAGTCAAAGGACTAGATAATTGAAGACAAGATCTGTAATGGGGACATGTGAATAGCATAAAAGACAGGACACAAAAGTGTACCACTGCACTGAGATCAGATAACAATGCCCATAAGATACAATGCACAATGAAAAGGGCCCTTAAAATCAAATAGTCAGTGATAACTCAGTGATATCACATTGTCTGTACCTGATGGCCTCTTAGGAACTAGTGTCATTGACGTGTGTAAGGATTGGCCATCACTAAAAAGGTGGAGGTTATGTATGAGCCCAATAGCCATGGACTTTCACTTATCTAAGGCCAATGTAAGTATATCTCAATCTGTGAGCAATGATGACCACTCTAAAATAACATAAATTATTGTTAAGCCAAATGGGCCACTTTGGTAGCTGATCAAATACACTGGGTTTCCTTATGAACATGGAAAGAGGCCTCTCTGAGTAACAGGTTCAGACGGAAGGCCTAAAATTGAGAGGTGGAACTCCAACATGGAGTAAAACCTTATGACAAATAAAACTAAGAATAACGTAATTTAGAGACATCTATAGCCACTTGTGTATGGAAGATAATGATAGCAACAATAAAACTCAAACCAACCTTAACTTTTGATAAGATTGATTTAGTTTCCACAATTCATGGCCTAGAAAAAGAAGAAACCTGCCAATTGGCACTCATTAATCCTACTTACCTCAGTCTCTA
Source organism: Marmota flaviventris (assembly GCF_047511675.1). Taxonomy (NCBI): domain Eukaryota; kingdom Metazoa; phylum Chordata; class Mammalia; order Rodentia; family Sciuridae; genus Marmota; species Marmota flaviventris. The sequence goes on from NC_092518.1 coordinate 127,202,392, forward strand.
CTGTCCTAAACCCAATATATGGCATTTAATAAAACATTATGAGATACACAAAAAAGAAAGAATGAATGATTTACATTCAAGAGAGAAATAAATTAACGAAACTAGACTTTGATTTGATCCAGTGATTGAAATTATCAAACAGGATGTGTAAATATTTAAAGACTTTAAAGGAAAATGTGGGCAATGTTCATGAACAGATGACAAATCTCAACAGGGAGATGGAAAATATAAGAAAGGGTCAAGTGATAATGCTGAAAATTAAAACAAAACCATTGTTAACAGAATTGAGAATTGTCTTTGATGATCTTATTTTACACTTGGGAATCAATGAAATTGAATATGGATTAATGAAAATCACACAAATTTGGCATGAGAAAATAAAAGAATTGGGAAACCCAGATTATGAATCTTCTGTGACAATATCAAAGAGTTTAACACATATTCAACTGGAATCCCAGAGATGTTAAAATATTAATGAAAAAAATTAGAAGATGAGATACATCTCAACACATGTTAAAGAAGATAAAAGAACCTGGAGCATCAACACACATATATGCATGCAAGCACACATGCACATGCACACACACACACATACACACACACACACCCATTTCTACCACTCCTGGGTATGTATCCAAAAGAATTAAAGTCAGGATACTATAGAGATATATGTTCACTCATGTTTATAGCAGTGCAATTCACAATAGACAAGACATGGAACCAGCCCTGAGAAAATGTGATATCTATATCTATATCTATATCTATATCTATATCTATATATATATATATATATATATATATATACATACACACACACACACACACAATGGAGTTGGAATCAATCACAATGAAATTATGTTATTTGCAGGAAACTGAATGGAATTGAAGAAAATCATGCTATGTGAAATAAGCTAGTCTGAGAGAGTCAAGGGTCTTATGTTTTCTCTTTTATGTGGAAGCTAGACAAAAAAAAAAGGTTTAAAAATTGATCAAATAAAAATAGAAGGGAAACCAGTAGACTAGAAGAAGAGCATCAGAGGGAGAGAGGAGATGAGTGAAAGAGAGGTAATGGGAAATGAAATCCACCAAATCGTGTTATGTGGATATACAAATACACGACAATGAAACCCATGATTCTCTATAATTGATATACACCAATAAAAATATTTAAAAATGGGAACCCCCCAAAATTTCAAGTAATCCAAGGTAAGGGAAAATGAAGAAAAACTAGCAAAGAACAGATGGAACAAATAAAAAATAACTAGTGAGATACTAGATTTTGTTTGCTTGTTTTTGGAGGTGCTGGGGATTGAACCTAGGGCTTTACCCATTCCAGGAAAGTGCTCTACTACCATGCTGCATTTTAGCCCTTAAATGGTAGAGTTTAATCCAAGCAAATCAATGGTTACATTAAGTGTAATGCATACTAATTAAAAGAGATTGCTAGATTGAGTAAAATGGAAGGCTCACTTCTCTGCTGTTTTTAAGAAGCCAGATTTGAATATGAAGAACTAAATAGTTAGAAATCATAGAATTAAAAATATATACCATAATAACAGTAATGTAAAGAAACCTTGAAGGGTTCTATTAATATAACACAACGTTGACCTTGAAACAAGGGTTATCATCATGAATAAATTGAAAATATTTTGCAAATATACAAGGAGAATTCTGTGCAACTAAAGGTGTAAACTGTGATGGTCATAATAGGCATCACTCAGATTATAATTTGAAAAAAAATGTGCTGCATGCAACATGTTTTGTTCAGTTGCTGCCCCTTTGGGTTTTCTATTCTACTCTCATTGTGGTTGTTTCTCCAGGGCTATTACAGGCAATAATGGCAATGGAATTGATACTAGAGACAGGCCTTTTCTCTCTCTCCTGAATTTTTTCTATGAGCAATATCCCAATGACCTGGCTGATAATATCTCAGTATTGCACTTGTGTGTGAAGGTCTTCCTAACTCTTTGCCTTTCTTCTTTCATAGGCTGTGAAAAGGGACCTCCCTACCTCCTCTTTTTCTCATCTCTTTATTTCTTACAACTTTATTCTGTAGTAAACCTCTTATACATCTAATTCTTTTAGAAGTCTGCATTTTGGAGATCCCAAGCCAACATATCAGGCATTGAAAGATCTGGAAATTAGTATTAGTGATGTTTAAAATTTTGTGTCAACTTGGCAGGACTAAAGGGTATCCAGACAACAGTTAAAACATTATTCTGGATCTGTGAGGGTATTTCTTGAAAAGATGAACATTTCAATTGGTAGAATGTGTTAAAGGAGCACATCCTCATCAATTTGGGTGGGCATTGTTCAATTGGTCAAGGGCCTAAATAGAACAAACATGTGGAAGAAGGACAAATGTGCTGTTTCTTTCTTAATTGGGACAATCATCTATCTTTTCCTGTCCTTAGACATTGGCACTCCTCATACTTAGATAATTAGACTTAGACTGAATCTTACACCATTGTTTCCTCTGTTCTTGGCCTTCAGATAGGAACTAACTTGTAGATGGCAAATTGCCTCCATAATTGCATGAGTTATCCCTTATATTAAATTTCTTTTTATATATCTCTATGTATCCTATTGGTTCTAGGAAACTTGACTATTTAAATAATTTAACAGGTAAAGTGGCTAGAGCAATGCATGACATACTGAGAATAATTCACTCTTACTCCTTCAGCAAATATTTCTTTACCATTTCCTGTTGGCTAAACACTGTGCTGGGCACTATGGGTACAATGGTAAATATTTTGCCATGATGTCCATAGAGATCATAATTTGGTAGAGAAAAAAGATAGTTAATAAGTATATAATCACGTGCACGTTATCCTAGTTATAATAGGAAAAGCCAGGGTATTCAGGGAACACAAAATAAAGCCCCTAACAAAGTGCCTATGAGCCAGGACAGACTTTCCCAAAGAAGTGGTATAAGCTGTGCCCAGAAGCATGTTTAGTTATATGAGGAGGATGAGGAAACCCATTTGTAAAATGGAGCTTATACAAAAGATTCATAGTGAGACAGAGCATGAAGCCCAGACTAGGCATTAGCATTATTACTTTTACACTTTTCTCTGGAGTCTTGGCCTACTGTGTCTTGTTTTGTTCCTTAAGAAGTTCAAAATTTCTGTTGACTAATGTTTACTAGTGTAAAGGTCCTTCTGGGTGTGGTGCCACATGCCTACAATACCAGTGACTTATGAGGCTAAGGTGGGAGGATTGCAGGTCAAAGCCAACCTCAGAAACTTAGTAATGCCCTAAGACCCCAAGCAACTTAGTGAGATCCTGTCTGAAAATTTTTTAAAAAAACTAAATAAAGCAAAATAGAAAAGTTGGAGATGTGGCTCAGTGGTTAAGTGCCCCTGGATTCAATCCCTGGTACCAAAACCAAAACAGAGCAAAAAACCCCAAACAATCACACAATCAAAAAATGAAAGAAAGTAGTTGGACATTAATCTTACTTAATAGCAGTTATTAGTTCTTCAAATCACTACGAATTTCTATAACACCTAATTGTTCTCACTCCAACCTACATAACTGGAAATTCATTTCTTTTCCTTGACACAGAGACAAGGTCATCTATTCCCTTAGTCTTGCAAGAAGTTTCCAGAAAGGACTCATTCAGCACACTGTTTGTTAAAAACCATGATTGCAGCATTTTTTTTTTTGAATAAGTCCCAAGCAGATTTTTTTAAGGAAGAACACAGAACAAGGACCTATTTGACAATGCTAGATAATAAGTGCTACTGATAGACTTGAATAAATTTTGTTATAAAGGGTGCTGATTACCTCATTTACCCCTCTATTCACCGATTTTCAAAGCAATAATTTAACAATACCTTAAATTATTATACTGTGAGAGTTGTTAAATTAATATATACAATGGAATTACACATATATGTGTGTATATATATAATCATGTATATAGATTTATTATCATGATTATGGATACAATAAATCAAGATTAACATAAAGTATAGTTTTAAAGTAAACTCCCCAATACCCTTTGCACTAAGATCTGATAGAGATGTCTGTTCAATACCAATCTGGGTCCAATCTTGATTGTTTTGATATGTCTTATTTATCTCTTGTATTCTTTTTTTTAAGATTTTTTAGTTGTAGATGGATGCAATACCTTTTTTCCATTTATTTATTTATTTTATGTGGTGCTAAGGAAGGATCAAACCAAGTGCCTCACACACAATAGGCAAGTGCTCCACAAGTAAGCCACAATCCCAGCCCCTGTCCCTAGCATTCTTATATCATACTAGTCTGCATTCTTACACCATATTCATTGGGATAATTGTCTTCTTGTATTATTATTTATTAATAGTGGTGTCAGGGAATCCTTGCTCATTCTGTCTGTAGTAATCTGAAGGTCAGAAATTGATTACATAGTCTTTCTCACCTTTTTCCTTCCTTCCTTCCTTCCTTCCTTCCTTCCTTCCTTCCTTCCCTCCTTCCCTCTCCCTTTTCTTTTTTTTTTCTATCAGGTAATGAACCCAGGGATGCTTAATCACTGAGCTCCATCCCCAGCCTGTATTTTGTTTCCTATTTTTGAGACAGGGTCTTGCCAAATTGATCAGGGCCTTGTAAAATTACTGAGGCTGGCTTTGAACTTGTGGCCCTTTTGTCTCAGCCTTCCAAGCCACTGGGATTACAGGTTTCCACCACCACATCTGGCTATTTTTATTTCTAAATTTAGTTTTATTCCAATATACTCTGTCTAAAATTCCAGCTGTCAAGTTGTACACATCTCTGATATTCACTTGTCTAAATTTTTGCTCTTTAAATTAGAATATTTCATTAATAACTGTATTATTTCAAGGAAAAGAGTACTTATCAGTTTTGATACAAACTGAAAAAAATATTAATTGCACAGAGATTATGAAAATAAAGATCCTTCATCTTTACCTGAAAACTCTCTCTCCTAACTTCTAACATTCAGTGGTTTCTACTTTATCTCTTTTATACTAACCATGTATAGGCTACATGTGCTTTACAAATTTATGAAGTAATAAGGATGACAAAAATGTTTTGGGGCCCACTGTCTAAAACCTATACAATTTCCCTTGTTTCTTCCCAAAGTCATACTTAATGGCACTCTACTAAATAATTATCACTATGAGGATATTTTCTATGTTTGATTTGTTCCAGTAAAATTAAGAAAGAAATGCATATGAGGTAAATACTTTTAAGAGCATACTTAATTAAAATTTTTTGAGTAGAATTGTGTGATTTTACATTATTTCTCTATTTAACCAACTAAAGTTGTCCTTTAGAAGATTTTATATGATGGAATAAGGGTTCAAAAAATAACAAATCTTTGTATACTTAGTACCACTTGTGGTGTATAGTAGATTGTCAGAAAATTTTGCTCAATGATTAAATTAAAATTTTTTCATGTTTTATATTTCTTGGATTCTATTTCTTTCCATAGATGTTCAGTTTTCCTTACAGGATTCTGACATCTGGCACTAACTCAAGATAGATAGTATCAGAATTAAATTGAATTGTTGGACACCTAGTAGGTGTGAATCACAGAGATATACTGTATGACCACATTTATATAATATTTTCTAATGACAAAATTATGGAAATGGAGAAATACTAGTAATTGTTAGGGGTTAGGGATGGAGAAGGTAAGAAGGATGGTTGTAACTATAAAGGGCCAGGCAGCATGTGGGAAATTTTTGCAGTCATTAGTGATTATATAGTACTATATTTTGATTTTCATGGGGGACACTATGTAAATCTACATATATTATAAAATGACTTGTGTTGATTTCTTAGGTTTGATATTGTACTATAATTATGTAAGATGTAACCATTGAGGAAACTGTGTGAATGTTGCATAGAACTTACCTGAACTACTGTACTATCTTTGCAACTTCCTAAGAGCCTACACCTATTGAAAAATACAAGTTAAAATATCCCTTGTAATCAATACCAACACTTCCATTTTAGTCTTGATAATTGATACCTAATTACCAAATCTTATACATATTATTATAATATTTTTCTTCACGTCTACTTTTCCTGCCTCAGTACATACTATCATAATTTCTTTCTTTAATTACAACCATAACTTTCAATTTGGGCCTGCTTCCTCTTAAGACCTTCCCCAAGCCAATTCCCATTCTCTTAAAGTGGTATTCAAAAATACATATATCATCATATATTCACTTCCTTATAAATCTTTTAATTTGTTTACAAAGTGTCCTTTACTTAGTATGGTATATAAAATATCTCTCAGCTTCATTTTTAGCCTGATTTCACAGTATGCTGCAGCAGGCAGAGGGTTCCTTTGTTACAACCACACCAGGCTAATCAGCCTTTCATGATCACAGACTAACATATGGTTTGGACTGTCTTATTTATCTAGATTTTTCTCCTTTTACTTTCCTAAGCATGCTGAAAACCCACCCAGACTTCAGTTTCTGATCCAAATACACCACTCTCTATAATACTTTCCTTGTTTACTCTAATTTAAATTTTATTTGCAAAATTGCTTTCATTTAATGTTTTATTTCATTTTATCTAGAAAGCTGGGTACAGTGAGCCCTCTGTACATGTGGGTTCTATATGTGCAGGTTCACCTGTCTATTAAAAGTATTTGAAAATAATTTCATCTGTATTCAACAGGTACAGACATTTTTTGTTGTCATTATCCTTTTATCAATGCAGTATAATAGCTATCTGCATAACATCCATTTTATAAATTTTCTAGAGATGATTTAGAATATGTGGGATGATATGTTGGAATATATACAAACATTATATAGCATTTTATACAAGGGACTTCAGCATATGTGGATTTTGGTAACAACAGTGGACCTAGAACCATTCTCTCATGGCTACTGAAGGACATCTTAAATATTATTCTGTATTCTAGGATTAATAAAAATGTTTCCTGAGCCTAAAATACAAATTCGTTTTTTAAATTTTTTTATACTTTGACCTATTTCACAAAAAGTATTCAATCACTTACATGAATGCACTTATTGCAAAAGTATCAAAATACCATAGTTAGAACAAAAGGGAGATATTTGATTAGAATAATATTGTTAGTACAAATAAAGTTAGTATATAATTTGAATTGACTTGACTTTAGAAGTCTGATAAAAGTAGGTGGTTTCCAAATTTGACAGCTTTAACTGTAACTTTGGAGGTGCTCAAGGTAGGTATGTTTACAGGTAAATTATACTGTGATATGGTAACATTACAATAGAATCATTGATAAGGAAAGAAGATAAGAGGTGCCTAAGAAAATCAGGATGTGTATTTGGTCATACATAGTTGAATTCTAGCTTTCAAAGAGTAGGAGTGATTAGGGATATTAAAAAAAGGACTTGCATGTATAATGGCTCAGAGTTATAAAAGAACAAGGCACATTTGGAAATAGAACAAATTTCTGTATAGCATAATTATAAGATACAAAATGTGAAGTGGTTGGCATAGTTGTGTTGAAACAAGAAGGAGGTTAATTTCTGATTATTACCCCCATGTATAACAGGTAAGGACGTTTTGCTCTATTCTCAACTAGTATTAGTACAAGCTGTGTTTTAACTGCAAGCTAATATTTGAAGCACCCCCTGGTATTATATTTTAATTTAATTCATGTTTTTCTTTCCTCATAAAAGCAATACACGTTTCTCATTGATTTTTGCACACTTAACACTTAAACTGTTGATTATGCTAAGATGTATATTTGTTGACTTGTGGAAGCAGAGTTTTCTGATAAGGGAGAACAAAAGAATGCCAAGATTTCCCTTCCTTTTGTTTGTAAGCATTTGCTGTCTCTGGTTCAGGAATGCTACCTGCCTCTATGTGTGATACTGGACAGTAGTAAGGGAATAAGCATCTTCATCTCTGCTGCAAACTTCCAGCTCTTCTGTGTCACAAAGTAATATGAGTCTGGTAGTTGCTATGGTAGAAAAAGATTTCCTGCTGAAAAGCTTGTTTTTGAAACTATTTTTACAGATGACTCAGATACTGAAATTAAATATTTATAACCTTTCATTGTGTTGCAGAACTAAAAGTGTCCATAGAGACCATCTAGTCCAACCTTGCAATAGTTTAGAATTTGAAACTGAGGCCAAATGAGACAAAACAAAACAAAACAAAAAACAAAAACAATTTCACCTGAGTTCACGTATTCAAAGATTCTTAGTTAAGACTCAATCCCAGGACTTAGAACACCCTGCCCAGTGCTTTTTACCTTGAATACAAAGCCTTTTGTTTCCTCCACTTTTCTGAGGGAAAGGTGTCACACTGTTAATATTCTTCTAACCAGTTAATCAAAGTCCTCCAGAATATAGGCTTTTTCAGTTGGCTGGATGACACTCTACACTCAATTTTATAATTTTCACCTTGGATTTTATGAAAATAAATGAAAAATATATACAATCAAACTCTGATATGTGGTTATGTGAATAATTACATGAATATGATTTTATGTTAATGTTTTTTACAAAGTAAAAATGTGGACAATATCAAATTGTGTTTCATAAGGAAGAATACCTTATTTAAAACTTGAGGGCTGGGGTTGTGGCTCAGCAGTGGAGCACTCACCTAGCACATGCGAGGCCCTGGGTTCGGTCCTCAGTACCACATAAAAATGAATAAATAAAGATATTGTGTCAAACTAAAAAATAAATATTAAAAAAAATTTGAAAGAAGAATTCTTCCTAAACATTTTTAGATAGGCTTTCAATAAGCACTTTACAGCAATAATGGTGCACTAAAAGTGATACTGAACTATTATAATATAATAATATGTGTATACAAGTAGTTTCAGAAAGATGCAAGTTAAATTAGAATAGAAAAGGCTAAATTTGGATTAATTTGGATAGAAGGGGAGGCTTCATGCAGCCCTACTACTACTATCTTTTCTTCACACCCTCACCATGATTTCTGATTCTTTGTCTTTTTTAATAATCATCATCCTAATAATTGTGAATGGATATGTCATTGTGGTTTTTATTTTGCATTTCCCTAATTATTGGTAATGTTGAGATCCTTTTTGTATGACTGCTGGATATTTGCATTATTCTTTGGAAAATGTCTATTCAAGTCCTTTACCAATTTTTAAAATGGGTTATATATAATTTTCTCTTTCATTGTTTAGTTTTTAATGTATTTTGAATGTTAACACCTCACGCAATACTTAGTTCTCTTATATAAGCATTCTGTAAGTTGCTCACTCTATTGTTTGTTAAAGCTTTTAAGTTTGTTGTAATATCACTTGCTTATTTTTGCTTTGGTTTCCTGTAATTTTGGTATCACATCCAAGAAATCATCATCAAGACCAATGTCAAGGACCAATGTCAACCCTTAATTTGGGTGTGATTTAGATTCAAGGGTAGCATTAAGTCAATGTCTAAGTTAGGTCTCATATCACTATGAATAGATAGTCCTCAAAAACAGAATAGAGGAGTCCTTAAAAATTCTCCATCAAGAGAATATTTTACCTGAGGAGTTTCTTCTTATGAATTTTAGGGAAAAGGCAGGAAATATGGTAGGTTTTTACCACCTGAGGCATATTTGTTTATTACATTGCACTTTTCCTTTTGGTTTCTTCACTTTTATAGGACAATTTTTCTCAATATAATTAGAGTTTAGAGATATAAGTATCTTTTTAGGAGACTCTCTTTTTTAATTTTATGATGGCTAAGTAGTAATATTTTTTTTTTCTATAAGCCTAGATTGAACCCAGTGGCACTCTACTGCAGAGTATCCCCAGCCTTTTTATTATTATTTTTTTTTAAATTTTGAGACATGGTCTCACTAAATTGGCCCAGCTGATCTTCAACTTGCCATTCTCCTACCTTAGCCTTCTAAATTGCTGGGATTATATATTTGTGCCACCACCCTTGCAAGGCCATTGATTTATTTTCAGTTTTATATTGTCTCTATTGTGAAGCTCTTTCAAAATGTTTAGAGACATGTTGGAAATGTGTAAATGGAACTCGGTCCCAATTTACTTTTTGCTTGCAATTAAATCTCTTTCCAACCTCTGGTTTAAGATTTGCGAAATCTTATGTGAAAAAAGGGAACATATATGCTTCATAGTTTATTCTGAATCTGTAATGATATTAAGATACTTATCTATGAATTTTCCAATGTATTCATTCTTTCCTTGCTTACAGGACTGAATCAGAGCCCAGTATTTACATAATAAAGACTTTGAGGTAGGCAAGCAAAGACCTTGTTCAAAATTTAATGTTTTTCTAAAGTTCTCTGATTTTGTATGTAATCTGTGCATCTGATAAGGAATCCTAGGGGGTCTTTCCATTCTACTATTAAAAATTTTTCCTATGTGGTCCTCATCATCACATGAATAAACTGGAATATATGTCAGAGCCCTGGATTAAATGTGCCCAAAATTGATTTCAAATTCCTCTCTATCCTAACAGGCTAGTCTTTCACAATGGTTCTCTGCTTAGAAGGAAGACTAGTGCTTAAAACCAGTCAAAAGAGGGTTTCCTGTTCTGAAAGATCAATTGTTTCAGAGTTATTGAGCTTTGGAGATTTCCTCATTGGACAGGAGAAAGGGAAATAAATCAGAGGCAGAGATAGGGAAAGAGGAAATGGAGAATGGAAAGAATAGTAGCATAAAAATAAATAAAATATAAAAATATTATGTTTGAGAAGTAAGTAGAGAGATCTAAGAGAGGAGTTGATCACTTTTCACATTTTAATTTGCATTGACCAAAGATCTCCTAAAGAAGACAATTTTAAAATCTGAATATTTCCCCTGTTTGTATCTTTATATCCTTCCACCATCCTTGCTATTTCCCTCCCCCTCCCTTTTCCTCCAACCCCTATACTCTATCTAGAGGTAATCTTCTTCCCATGCTGTCCCTCCATAGCCCACTATGAATCAGCTTCGTTATATCAGAGAAAACATTTGGCATTTGATTTAGAAGGATTGGCTAACTTTACTTAGAATTATATTCTCCAACTCCATACCTTTACCTGAAAATGCCATGATTTTATTCTCTTTTGTTACTGAGTAATATTCCACTGTGTATATATACCACATTTTCTTGATCCATTCATCCACTGAAGGGCATCTAGGTTGGCTCCACAGTTTAGATATTGTGAATTGTGCTACTATAAACATTGATGTGGCTGTGTTCCTATAGTATGCTATTTTTATGTCCTTTGGATATAGTCCGAGGAGAGGAATAGCTGGGTAAAATGGTGGTTCCATTCCCAGATTTCCAAGGAATCTCCATACTGCTTTCCATATTGGCTGCACCAATTTGCAGTCCCACCAACAGTGTATGAGTGTACCTTTTTCCCCACATCCTCGCCAGCACTTATTGTTGTTTGTCTTCATAATAGCTGCCATTATGACTGGAGTGAGATAATATCTTTGATTTGCATTTCTCTGATTGCTAGAGATGATGAGAATTTTTTTTTCATATGTTTGTTGATTGATTGTGTATCCTCTTTTGAGAAGTGTCTGTTCAGGTTGATTGGGTTATTTGTTTTTTTGGTGTTTAGCTGGTTGACCTCTTTATATACCCTAGAAATTAGAGCTTTATCTGTTGTGTGAGGGGTAAAAATTTGTTCCCAGGATGTAGGCTCCCTGTTCAACTCACGTATTATTTCTTTTGCTGAGAAAAAACTTTTTAGTTTGAATCCATCCCATTTGTTGATTCTTGGTTTTACTTATTGTGGTTCAGGCATCTTATTAAGGAAGTTGGGGCCTGACCCCACGTGATGGAGATTAGGGCCAACTTTTTCTTCTATTAAATGCAGACTCTCTGATTTAATTCATAGGTCCTTGATCCATTTTGAGTTAACTTTTGTGCATGGTGATAGATAGTGATTCCATTTCATTTTGTTGCATATGGATTTCCAGTTTTCCCAGCACCATTTGTTGAAGATGCTATCCTTTCCCCAGTGCATGCTTTTGGCACCTTTGTCTAATATAAGGTAGTTTTAATTTTCTGAGTTAGTCTCTGTGTCCTCTGTTCTGTACCATTGGTCTACCAGCCTGTTTTGGTGCCAGTACCATGCTGTTTTTCTTACTATTGATCTGTAGTATAGTTTAAAATCTGGCATAGCAATACCACCTGTTTCACTCTTCCTGCTTAGAAGTGCTTTAGCTATTCTGGGTCTCTTATTTTTCCAGATGAATTTCATGATTGCTTTTTTTTATTTCTATGAGGAATGTCATTGGGATTTTGATTGGAATTGCATTGAACCTGTACAGTGCTTTTGGTAATATTGTCATTTTAATAATATTAACTCTGCCTATCCATGAGCAAATTAGATCTTTCCATCTTCTAAGGTCTTCTATTTCTGTCTTTTGGGTTCTACAGTTTTCATTGTATAAATCTTTTATCTCTTTTTTAAGTTGATTCCCAAGTATTTTATTTTTTTGAGGAAATTGTGAATGGGGTAGTTTTCCTCATTTCCTTTGCAGAGGATTTGTTACTGATATTCAGAAATGCCTTTGATTTGTGAGTATTTTATACTCTGCCACATTACTAGTTCTAGAAAACTCTTGGTAGAGTTTTTTGGGGTCTTCTAGGTATAGAATCATATCGTCAGCAAATAGTGCTAGTTTCAGTTCTTCTTTTCCTTTAGTTATTCCTTTAATTTCTTTCATCTGTCTAATTGATCTGGCCAGTACTTCAAGAACTATGTTGAATAGAAGTGGTCATAGAGGGCATCCCTGTCTTGTTCTTGATTTTAGAGGAAATGCCTTCAGTTTTTCTCTGTTTAGAATGATGTTGGCCTGAGGCTTAGCGTAGATAGCCTTTACAATGTTGAGATAAGTTCCTGTTATTCCTAGTTTTTCTAGTGTTTTGAACATAAAGTGGTGCTGTATTTTGTCATATTCTTTCTCTGCATCTATCGAGATGATCATATGGTTCTTATCTTTAAGTCTATTGATGTGATGAATTACATTTATTGATTTCTATATGTTGAACCAATCTTGCATCCCTGCGATGAATCCCACTTGATCATGGTGCATGATCTTTTTGATGTTTTTGTGTTCAATTTGCCAGAATTTTATTAAGGATTTTTGCATCTGTATTCATTAGAGATATTGGTCTGAAGTTTTCTTTCTTTGGTATTTGTCTGGTTTTGGAATCAGGGTGGTATTGGCCTTTTAAAATGAATTTGGAAGTACTCTCTCTTTTTCTATTTCCAGAAATAGATTGAAAAGTATTGGTATTATTTCTTCTTTAAAGGTCTTGTAAAACTTGGCTGTATATCCATCTGGTCCTGGGCTTTTCTTGGTTGGTAATCTTTTGATGGCTTCTTCTATTTCCTCATTTAATATTGATCTGTTTAAGTTGTGTATATCTCCCTGACTCATTCTGGGCAGATCATATGACTTTAGGAATTTATCAATGCCTTCACTATCTTCCATTTATTAGAGTATAAGGTTTAAAAATAATTTCTAATTATCTTCTGTATTTTTGTAGTTTCTATTGTTATATTACCTTTTTCATCACAGATGCTAGTAATTTGGGTTCTCTTTCTCCTTCTCTTCATTAGCGTGGCAAATGGTCTGTCAATGTAATTTATTATTTCAAAGAACCAACTTTTAGATTTTTCAGTTTTTTCATGTTACTTTTGTTTCCATTTCATTAATTTCAGCTCTGATTTTAATTATTTCTTGCCTTCTACTGCTTTTGCTACTGATTTGTTCTTCTTTTTCTAGGGTTTTGAGATATAGTGTGAGGTCATTTATTTGCTGACTTTTTCTTCTTTTAAGGAATGAACTCCATGCAATTAATTTTCCTCTTAGTACTGCTTTCATAGTGTCCTAGAGATTTCAATATGTTGTGTACGTGTTTTCATTTATCTCTAAGAATTTTAAAAATTTCCTCTTTGATGTCTTCTGTAACCCATTGTTTATTCAGTAGCATATTGTTGAGTCTCCATGTAATGCAGGAATTTTTCTTCCTTATTTTATCATTGATTTCCAATTTCATTCCATTGTGATCAGATAAAATGCATGGTAGTTTGTCTACTCCTTTGAGTTTGCCAAGAGTTTCCCTGTGGCATAATATATGGTCTATTTTTGAGAAGGATCCATGTGCTGCTGAGAAGAAAGTGTATCCACTTGATGTTGGTCGATATATACTATATATGTCAATTAAGTCTAAGTTACTAATTGTGATATTGAGTTCTATAGTTTATTTACTCAACTTTTATTTGCAAGATCTGTCCAGTGGTGAGAGAGGTGTGTTAAAATCACCCATGATTGTTGTGTTGTGGTCTATTTGACTCTTGAACTTCTCGAGTTTGTTTGATGAACAGAGTTGCACCATTGTTTGGGGCATATATATTAATGATTGTTATGTCTTCTTGGTTTATGGTTCCCTTGAGCAGTATGTAATGTACTTCTTTATCCCTTTTGATTAACTTTGGCTTGAAGCTTACTATATTTGATATGACTATGGACAACCCTGCTTGCTTCCGAGGTCCATGTGTGTGGTATGATTTTTCCCAACTTTTCACCTTTAGTCTGTGTATGTCTTTTCCTATCAAATGAATCTCTTGTAGGCAGCATATTTTTGTATCTTTTTTTTTTAAATTCAGTCTACTAGCCTATGTCTTTTGATTGGTGAGTTTAAGCCATTAATATTTAGGTTATCTTTGACATTCTTTCTGTTATAGGTGTTACATCTTCTAGTATTATATTGTCTTGAATTGTTTGTGGTCCTTTCTTTCTTTGTCTTTTTATGTTTGCATTTCCAGCCATATTTGTTTATTTTTGTTATTTAACTTGACTTGCTTTTCCTCTTTGATTAGTTTTTCTTTTAGTGTACTACCTCCCACTGCTGGTTTTCATTGTTATTTTTCATTTCCTCTTCATGAAATGTTTTGCCAAGGATGTTTTGAAGCACTGGCTTTCTAGCTGCAATTTCTTTTGCTTATCATGGAAGGTTTTTATTTCATCTTCAAACCTGAAGCTTAATTTAGCTGTATACAAGATTCTTGGTTAGAACCCACTATCAGCGTTTGAAATATGTTTTTCCAGGATCTTCAAGCTTTCAGTGTCTGTGTTGAAAGATTAGCCATTAACCTAATTGTTTTACTCCTATATGTAATCTGCTTCTTTTCTCTTGTGACTTTTAAAATTCTCTCCTTGTTCTGTATGTTGGACATTTTCATTACAATGTGTTTTGGTGTGGATCTTTTGTGATTTTGCATCTTCGGCATATTGTAGGCTTCTAGGATTTGGATTTCCATTTCATTCTTCATGTTTGGAAAGTTTTCTGAAACTATTTCATTGAACAGATTGCTCATTCTTTTGGTTTGGACCTCTATACCTTCCTCTATCCCAGTAACTCTAAAATTTGGTCTTTTTATGCTATCCCATATTTCTTGGATGTTCTGTTGGTGGTTTCTTATCAGTCTCGGTGTGCTGTATGCCTTTTTTTCGAGATAATATATTTTGTCTTCATTGTCTGATGTCCTATTTTTTAAGTGTTCTACTCTGCTGATGACACTCACATTTGAGTGTTTAATTTGGTTTATCATTTCTTGGATTTCTGTTTTTTTTTTTTTTTTTTTTTTTTTTTTTTGTATAACCTCTATCACCCTGTTGAGGTGATCTTTTGCTTCTTGGATTTGTTTATGTCATTCATTGTCAAAGTGATCTTTTATTGTCTCCATTTGTTGTCTAATATCTTTCCTGAAACTCCAGAACATGTGAACCATGTATATTCTGAAATCTTTATCTGACATTCTTTCTATTATAGGTGTTATGTCTTCTAGTGTTTTATTGTCTTGAATTATTTGTGGTCCTTTCTTTCTTTGTCTTTTTATGATGCTCACATTTCTTCCCACCTCTGTGAGACTGTTTTGTTATTGTTTTTACCCTATAAATTTATATTACTCTTGCATAATTCCAGGATCTCTCCGATGTTAGACTCTCCAGTTCAGGGGTCCTGGGGTCTGTGGGATCCTGTACAAGCCCCCAGATGTAATGCCAGATTCATGGGACCCCCATAGACCTCCAGGATCCAAATCTGATGCAATCACACAAGAATCTTTATTGCAAGCTCGAGCCTGGACTCACAACCATTTCTGATGCAGTGGTCCCAAGGAGTGAGTCTCTAAGTCATCTCTTAAGTGAACAGATTTTTAATATTAAAAGTTATCCAACTGCCAACTGGTACTCTAAATATTCCTTGGTTAAATTATTCCATTTAGAAAATGAATAACACAAATTTGGGTCAATAAAATATAAGTAAAAGTAGGAATTAAACTTGGAGGGACCATAACATTAAATTTTGAGAGATATGAAGTTTGAGAACTGTTGATATGAAGTTTAGTTTTGTATTTCCTCTCAAGCATTTCAGAATTGATATATGGTTGATCCCCAACTACAATTACAAAGAATTTTCTGAGTCGATGAAACAAAAATTTGAAGAGGCAAATAAATACATACAAAAATAAACAAAATAAAAACATAAGATAAATTTAAAAATTGAAGAGGAAAAACATAAAATAAAGAAAACATATTTTAGAAGGTTTTGGACACAAGGCAAGACTTATTTAATTGAGGCTGTTAAGTTATTTCCAAGTAAGAGGCTCAAGGAGCCTCAGTAAAGCAAGCTATTATCAAGTTGAAGGTCCTATGTTATTGCAATAAGGAGTGTTCAATTATATCTTGGTAGAACCATAAGATTATGTCATGTCAGCTTGCAGAAAGTACCACCGAAACAATTCATTGATAGGCCAAAGCCAATTTATCTTTACTAAAATAAAATCATTAGCTATATCATTCATTGAGTGAGGAGACTAGATTTAGGATATTTATCACATTTTGCTGAAAATAGCCAACACTTTAATTTTCATATTGTAATGTGGTCTTTTGTTATAGTTTCTTGTGCAGTTATACTTTTATTTAACATGTTATATATTTGAAATAATAGGACCTTATTTAAATGAGTTTACAATTGTTATATATCATTTGAGATTGGAATGCGAACAAAGCAACATCATTTAAAATATGGACTGTTTTTTACTTCTGGAATATGGTATGAGGAGCCATGTGGGCATGTTTCCCCCAAAAAACAACCATAACTGGTGAATGAAATTTAAAAGCAACCATGCGAAGTCTTTGGAAGTTGTCTGAAGAGCACACAGCAGATAAATAAATATTTATTCAAGAAAAGTTACTAAATCTCAGTAAGAACAGTGAACTCTGTGGCATGTGAGGCAAAAAAAACATTCCCAATTGATTTTTGACAAGAGTGCAAAGTAGGGAAAGCATAGTCACTTTAACAACTGATGCATGGAAAATTATATTTTTTACATAGTATGTTGTAAGAGTCCAACTTCATCCTTTACATGTAAATATCCATTTTCCTTTGGTGGCATGAAGTAAACTAGTAACAAGAGTGGGAACTACTGCAGCAGAAATAGTCTGGAGTCACTCTTCTCTTTCTCAACCAAAAATGGGAGAAACCAGGTGGCCCAGATGACTGAAATGGGGTAGACTATCTATCATTAACATTTTCTTTAATATATGGAGCCTTTTCAATAACCTACAGCACAAAGTTACACCACTGTTGGGCTGGATAATGCAGGGGGAGCTACAATTCTTTACCAATTTGCACCTAAGAAGGTGTTTAGAAATAGATATTTCATAATATGGGATATACTCATGGCCAAAAATGTGTAAATTCTTCCTAGAACACTTACTATACTAATTGTTTGTAATAATTATCAAGCACTGTAGAGACCAAGAGAGGACATCTGTGACTAGAAAATATGTTTATGAAAAGCTGGATTGTTAACAAATAAGACATTCCTTAAAATATGATTGACTGCATTTGAATTCTCCCAGGTTTTGAAACTAACTTCTGTTATAAAGATCATCAATAGCATTTGTAAGCATGATGTACTTTTACTGAGAAGAAGTTAGGATAAGAACTTAACTGGGTAATGTTACAATTTAAAATTAAATGATTTCCATATATTCCTTCTCACAGACTTTGTATAAAAAAGTACTGATTTTTTTCTGTAAACTGAAAAAAAATAATAATATAGATATATTTATGATAAGCTGATTTAGTATTTTTTTATAAAAAGAAAAAGATTGAGAGGTGGCAAGGTGGCAGAATAGAAGGGTTTCTTACCTAGGAGCTTCATGGCGTGATCAAGAAAGCCAGACAGGCAGATTTTCAACAAGGTGCATGAATGTTGAAGAATTAGGGGGGACTTTACTGGAATTTAATATTGCACACTCAAAACAGGGGGAGACCCAGGAGATCTAGTATAATAATATAAGGGGAAAAGAACCATGAGAGCAGCTGGAGGCACTAGACAGAATAGTCCCTATGTGAAAGCAGTAAAGCAATAAAGCAATTAAAGGAATTCCCATTCTTGGGAAGACTGAGGCTCTTGGGGGGTATGGAGAGCTTAGAGATCAGAGACAGTATTCAAATAAAAAGTAAGTTGTGCTGCACAGTATCTGTGTATGGGAGGGAAGTTGCCACTCTTGGTGGCATGTGTGGAGGACAGCAGAAGGAACCATTCTTCATGTGGTGCAGGGGACCAGGAACTGAGGGAGGCAAATACTGGCAGATCCGAGTCTGGACTGAAAAATGAGCCGAGCGAAAAAATGAGCCACACTGTGTGACAGACAATGTGCCTAAGTGTCCAGGCTTCCACCACCCACTCCAATCCAGCTGTTTGTAAAACCAGCCAAGAGAGAAGTACCTGACCAGGAATTCTATGGGGTGGGGGCATGAGAGATCTTGTTTGGAGACTGAATAAGAGAACAGGAATCCTGGGGTCTAAGTAGTGGGGTAAGAACAGGCTCCTACACCATGTGAGTGGAACTCAAATAATATTCCTGGTGTGCAGTCTTCCAACATGGACCAGCACTTTGCTGGACCTTGGAGGTGTGCTGACATAAAATCTCCAGACCAATTGATAATCATTGAGGAGACCAGATCATACCTAAGCCTACACACTGTGTTTTAGTGAACTTTGTCACTGCTCTAAAATATCTGACCAGAAAAGTTTTAAAGGATGAAAAGTTTATTTGAGTGTTCATGGTTTCAGAGGTCTTAGTCTATAGAAGGCTGGCTCCATTCCTTGGGGCTGGGGGTGAGTCAGAACATTATAGTGGGAGTGGGTGGTGGAGGGAAGCATCTCACATGGTGATCAGACAGCAGAGAGAGGTCTCCACTTGCCAGACACAAATATATACCCCAAAGCCATGACCCAATTCCTACCTCCTCCAGCCACACCCCATCTACCTTCAGTTACCACTCAGCTACTTCTATTAGGGGATTAATTTATTAATTATATTAAGACTCTCACAACCCAATAATTTCTCATCTGAGCATTTTTGCATTGTCTCACATGTGAGCTTTTGAGGGATACTTCACATCCAAACCTTAACACCCTGCCTCCAGGATTTCTGCCTCCAACAGAGGCCCTCTCACCCTAGTAACCTAAAATATTCTAAAGGTGGAGCTAGTATCAAACTCCAGACAACTGCTGAGAAGGAAAGCTTAGAAACTTTTAACTCCAACAGAAATAATTGTTCAAATATTCATTGAGAGCCTGTTTTTTTCTTTTATTTCTCACATTTTTTACCATTTTTGAAACCAAGTATTTTTCTTGCTTCAGCTTATTGAGGACTGGAATATCTGAATACTATACTACAGTTTGGTTGTGTGTTCTTTTAATTTTACTTTTTTTCTATATTTAATTTTATTTTCGTTTTTTAGAATTTTTACTATATATATATATATATTTTTTTTTCCCTCTCACTTATCTGTTTCCTTGCATTGTTTTCCTCTCTTTTCTCCTGCTAACAACTAATCTCTATTAATTCCTCTTTAACTATTCCTATAATTTTTTACTTCTATCTTCTTTTCTTGTCCTTTCTCATAAACATCATATAAACACTACTTCTGCTCTCTCTTTGTCTACCATTTGAAATTTTAAACCCTTTTGGAAACTTATTGTTTATATTGTACACAATAATTGAGCACATCATTTCTGTTTATTGCAACAATCTAAAGATATATTAATAAGAGCAATTTGGTTTAAGGCTGTATATTGTTTGCATTTGGGTGCTGTTATTATTTATCTCCCCCTTAAAGGCAAGGTGCAGGAAACCTTCAGGGACACTATAAGTCTACTGGGTAGAACTGCAATACCTTGGATACATACTGGTAGATGGGTACACATGCAAACAACATGAAAAACCAAGGGAAAATTTTGCCCCAAACAAACCAAGATGTTCCAATAATAGAATCAATTGACATGACAGTACATGAAATGTCAGAGAAGGACTTTAGAATGTACAGAGTTAAGCTGATCTATAACAAAAAGGATTATATTAAGAACAGTATATTACAGTTTTGTTCAAAACTGTAATATTCAGGAGATGAAATATTACTTCTATAAAGATAGATTCTGAAAAGAAATCAAGCAGAAATCCTCAAAATGAAGGAAGCAATAAACCAAATTAAAAATTCAATGGAAAACATCACCAACAATCTAGAACACTTGGAAGACAGAACCATGGACAATGAAGACAAAATATACAATCTTTAAGATAGAGTTGACCATGGAGAGAAGAAGTTAATAAACCAGGAATGGAACTTCCAAGAATTATGGGATAACATGACAAGACCAAATTTAAGACTTATCAGGTGAAGACTTAACAGATGAAGGCACAGAGATACAAACAAAGGGAATGTACAATCTTTCCAATGAATAATATCAGAAAATTCCCCAAAGCTAAAGAATGAAATGGAAATCAAATAAAAAATAAGTATAGAATTGTAAAGACTAAGAGAAAAAAATATCAGATTATGTATAGGAGGAAACCAGGATATATCTCAGCTGATATCTCAACCTAGGTCATCAAAGTTAGGAGGTGTTTGAATAATAGATACCAAGCTTCGAAAGAAAATGGATGCCAACCAAGAATTCTATATCCAGCAAAATTAAGCTTCAAATTTGAAGATGGAATAAAAACCTTCCATGAGAAACAAAAGTTAAAAGAATTCACAAGTAGAAAGCCTGCACAAACGAACATTCTCCACAAAATATTCTATGAAAATGAAATGGAAGAAAAGGAGGAACTGCAGTAAAGGAATAATCAATCAAAGCAGAAACTAATTCAAATTAAAAATCAGAAATAAATCAAAATGACTAGGAATACAAATCATATCTCAATAATAACCTTGAATGTTAATGGCCTAAACTCATCAATCAAAAGATATAGACTAGCAGATTGGTTTAAAAACTAAGACTCACCTCATAGGCAAAGGCATTTATAGACTGAAGAGGAAAGCATGGGAAAAACCTTATCACTTTCATGAATCATGTAAACAAGCAGGGGTATCTATCAGATAAAAGGATTTCAAGCTAAAGTTAATCAGAAGGGACAAAGAAGAACTTTTCATACTTCTTAAAGGAATTATACATCAATAAGACATAACAATCATAAATATTTATGTCCCAAACAATGGAGGAACTATGTACATCAAACATACTGTTCTCAATTTCAAGAATCAAATAGACCACAACACAAAAATACTGGGTAACTTTAACATACCTCTCTCAATACTGGGCAGATCCTCCAAACAAAAACTAAACAAAGAAACTAAAGAACTAACTAATGCAATCAGTAATTTAGACTTAAGAAACATATACAGACTATTTCATCCATCAATGAGCAAATACACTTTGTTCTCAGCAATACACAGATCATTCTCTAAAATAGAGCATATCTTATGCCACAAAGAAAATCTAAGCAAATAAAAAAAAAACAAACAGAGAACACCTTGAAGTCTATCAGATTATAATGGAATGAAATTAGAAATCAATGTAAAATAAAAAACTAGAAGCTACTCCAACACATGGAGACTAAATAATAGTCTATTGAGTGATGAGTGCATAGTAAAAGAAATCAAGAATGAAATAAAAAAAATACTTAGAGGTAAATGAGAATAGCAATACAACCTATTAAAATCTCTGGGACACTAAGAATGCAGTTCTAAGAGGAAATTTCATTTCATTGAACTTATTCATTAAAAGAAAAAATCAAAAAAATGAGTCAACAAAATGAAATGTCAAAAAAAAAATGTCAACAAAAAAAATGACTTAACATTACATCTCCAAGCCTTAGAAAAAGAACCAAAGCAGTAGAAGACAGTAAATAATTAAAATCAGACCTGAAGTCAATGAAATTGAAACAAAAGAAACAATTCAAAAAATGCCAGAAAGTTGGTTCTTTGAAAAAATAAGTAAAATTGATAAACCCTTACCCACACTAACTATAGAAAACTCAAATTATTAAAATTCATGATGAAAAATGTAATATCATGATGGACACTATTGAAATACAGAAGATAATAAGAAACTATTTTGAAAACTTATACTCTGATAAAATAGAAAGTCTTAAAGACATCAACAAATTTCTAGAGACATATGATCTACCCAAACTGAATGAGGAGAACATACACAATTTAAAGAGATAATTTTCAAGCAACAAAATAGAATATTCCATCAAATGCCTACCAAGTATGAAAAGTCCAGGACCAGACATATTCTCAGCTGAGTTATAAAAGACCTTCAAAGAAGAATTAACACTGATACTCCTCAAATTATTATTCCATGAAATAAAAAATGATGGAACTCTTCTAAACTTACTCTATGAATCTAGTTTCACCATGATACCAAAACCTCAGAAAGATACATCAAGGAATGTAAACTTCAGACCAATATCACTTATGAACATAAATGCAAAATTTCTCAATAAAATTCTGGCAAATAGGACACAAAAATATATTAAAATGAGGGCACCACAGTCAAGTGGGGTTCATCCCAGGGATGCAAGGTTGGTTCAACATACAAAAATCAATAAACATAATTCATCACAGCAATAGATTTAAAGAAAAGAATCATATGATTATTTAAATAGATTAATAAAAAGCATTTGACACAATACAGCACCTTTTCATGTTCAAAACACTAGAAAAACTAGGAATAACAGGAATATACCTCAGCATTGTAAAAGCTATCTATGCTAAACCCAAGCCCAACATCACTACAAATGGAGAAAAACTGAAAGCATTCCCTCTGAGAACTGGACAAGATAAGGATGCCCTCTTTCACCACTTAAAAAAATTATTTTTAGTTGTAGATGGAAGCAATACCTTTATTTTATTTGTTTATTTTTATGTGGGCTGAGGATTGAACCTAGTGCCTCTCATGTGCTAAGCACTTTACCACTGAGCCACCATCACAGCCCATCTTTCAACCACTTTTATTCAACATTATCCTTGAAACTCTAGGGAAATAAATTAGACAGAAAAAAAAGAAATTAATGGAATACAAATAGGAAAAGAAGAACTCAAAATATCCGTATTTGCCAATGATAGGATTCTGTATATAGAAGACCAAAAAAAAAAAAAAAAAAAACAGATAACTTCCAGAACCCATAAATGATTTCAGTTAAGTAGAAGGATATAAAATTAACAGCCATAAATCAAATGCATTTTTATACATCAATGAAGAATCCACTGAAAGAGAAATTAGGAAAACTACCCCATTTACAATAGCCTTAAAAAATACAATATTTGGTAATCAATCTAACAAAATAGGTGAAAGACCTCTACAACAAAGACTACAGAACATTATAGAAAAAAATTGAAGAAGACTTTAGAAGATGGAAAAATCTCCCATGATCTTTGATAGGCCCATTTAATGTCATCAAAATGGCCATACTACCAAAAGTGCCATTCATGTTTAGTGAAATTCCTATTAAAATACCAATGAGTTTCTTGATAGAAGTAGAAAAAGCAATCATGAAATTCATTTGGAAAAATAAGAGACCAGGAATAGCTACAGCAATCCCTAGCAAGAAAAATGAAGCAGGAGGCCTCACAAAATCACACCTTAAATTATACTATAGAGTTATAGTAACAAAAACAGTAGGTATTAGTATAAAAACAGACATGAATACCAAAAGAACAAAATAGGCATGTAAATAAATGGTACAGAATAGAAGACATAGAGATAAACCCACACAAATACAGTTATCTCTTACTGTATAAAGGCACCATAAACATACATTGGGGATAAGATAAGCACTTCAACAATGGTGCTTGGAAAATTGGAAATCCATATGTAGCAGAATGAAACTTAAGCCCTGTTTCTCACACTGCATAAAACTCAACTCAAAGTGGATCAAAGACCTAGGCATTAGACCAATGACCCTGCACCTACTAGAAGAAAAAGTAGGCCCAAATATCCACCATGTTAGCTTAGAAGCCGAATTCCTCAGCAAGACCTCTAAAGCACAAGAAATAAAATCAAGAATCAGTAAATGGGATGGGATCAAACTAAAGAGCCTCTTCAGAGCAAAGGAAACAATCAAGAGCAGGAAGAGAGAGCCTTCAGTATGGGAGAAAATCTTTACCACTATGCACCTCAGATATACCATTAATCTCCAGGATATACAAAGAATTCAAAAAACTTAACACCAAATAAACTATAACCCAATCAATAACTAGGCTAAGGAATTGAACAGACACTTCACAGAAGAATAAATGCAATTGATCAATAAATATATAAAAAATATTCAACACCTCTACCACGTAGAGAAATGCAAATCAAAATTACACTTAGATTTCATCTCACTCCAGTCAGAATAACAATTATCAAGAATACAAGTAACAGGCTAGGGTTGTGGCTCACTGGTAGAGCACTTGCATAGCATGTGTAAGACACTGGGTTTAATTCTTAGCACCACATAAAAAACAAAGATATTGTGTCCACCCACAGCTAAAAATATTTTTTAAAAAAGAATACAAGTCACAATAAATGTTGGCAAGTGTGTAGGGAGAAAAGTACTTTCATACTTTCCTGATGGGACTGCAAATTGGTGCTACCACTCTGAAAAGCAGAATGTAAATTTCTCAGAAAACTTGGAAAGGAATCACCATTTTACCCAACTATCCCACTCCTCAGTTTATAGCCAAAGGACTTAAAATCAACATACTATAGTGACAGAGTCACATCAAGCAATTAACAATAGCTAAACTCTGGAACCAACCAAGGTGCCCTTCAACAGATGAATGGATAAACAAAATGTGGTATATATACACAATGGAATATTACTCATCCTTAAAGAAAAAAATTAAATTGTGGCATTTTCCAGTATGTGGATGGAGCTGAGACTATCATGCTAATCAAACTAAGCCAATCTCCCAAACCAAAGGCCAAATATTTTCTCTGATATACAGATGGTAATTCACAATAACAGGGTTGGCTAATGAAGAATAGAGGTACTTTGAATTAGACAAAGGGGAATGAAGGGAGGGGAGGGGGTAGAAAACATAGTACAATGAATAGGACATTATTACCCTATGTGCATATATGAGTACATGACCAGTGTAATTCTAATTTTTGTACAAGTAGGAGATTGAGAAGTTATACTCCATTTATATATGATGTATTATAGTGCATTCTACTGTCATATATAACTAATTAGAACAAATAAAAATAAAGAAAAAGGTCAAGATCATTTATTTGAAAACAAGATGAAACCTCACTTTTCAAATTATTTTCTTATTATCCTTCCAATGTAAGTTCTTTTTTTATTTTTTATTCTAATTTGTTATATATGAGAGAAGAATGTATTACAATTCATATTACAACTATAGAACACAAGTTTTAATGTCTCTGGTTGTATATAAAGTATATTCACACCATTCATGTCTTCATACATGTACTTAGAGAAATGATGTCCATCTCATTCCACCATCTTTACTACTTCCTTGTCCCCTCCTTTCGCCTTTCTCCCCTTTGCCTTATCTAGATTTTATCTAATCTTCACATGCTTCCCATGCCAACCCCACTATGAATCAGCCTCCTTATATTAGAGAAACATTCAGCATTTGTTTTTTTAGGATTATCTTACTTCAATTAGCATAACATTATCCAATTCCATTCAATTACCTGCAGAAGCCATGATTTTATTCTCTTTTATTGCTGAGTAATGTTCCATTGTATATATACACTAGATTTTCTTTATGCATTCATCTACTGAAGGACATATTCTAGGTTAGTTCCACAGTTTAGCTATTGTGAATTTTTTTTCTTTAAAAATATCCTTGTTTTTATTTATTTTTATTTTTTAATTTTTTATTGGTTGTTCAAAACATTACAAAACACTTGACATATCATATTTCATACATTAGATTCAAGTGGGGTATGAACTCCCATTTTTACCCCAAATACAGATTGCAGAATCACATCGGTTACACATCCACATTTTTACATAATGCCCTATGAGTAACTGTTGTATTCTACTACCTTTCCTATCCTCTACTATCCCCCCTCCCCTCCCCTCCCATCTTCTCTCTCTACCCCATCTACTGTAATTCATTTCTCTCCTTGTTTTTTTTCCCATTCCCCTCATAAGCTCTTATATGTAATTTTGTATAACAATGAGGGTCTCCTTCCATTTCCATGCAATTTCCCTTTTCTCTACCTTTCCCTCCCACCTCATGTCTCTGTTTAATGTTAATTTTTTCCTCCTGCTCTTCCTCCCTGCTCTGTTCTTAGTTGCTCTCATTATATCAAAGAAGACATTTGGCATTTGTTTTTTAGAGATTGGCTAACTTCACTTAGCATAATCTGCTCTAGTACCATCCATTTCCCTGCAAATTCCATGATTTTGTCATTTTTTAGTGCTGCGTAATACTCCATTGTGTATAAATGCCACTTTTGTTTTTTAATCCATTCATCTATTGAAGGGCATCTGAGTTGATTCCACAGTCTAGCTATTGTGAATTGTGCTGCTATGAACATCGATGTGGCAGTATCCCTGTAGTACGCTCTTTTAAGGTCTTCAGGGAATAGTCCGAGAAAGGCAATAACTGGATCAAATGGTGGTTCCATTCCCAGCTTTCTCAGGAATCTCCATACTGCTTTCCAAATTGGCTGCACCAATTTGCAGTCCCACCAGCAATGTACAAGAGTACCCTTTTCCCCACATCATCTCCAGCACTTGTTGTTGTTTGACTTCATAATGGCTGCCAATCTTACTGGAGTGAGATGGTATCTTAGGGTGGTTTTGATTTGCATTTCTCTGACTGCTAGAGATGGTGAGCATTTTTTCATGTACTTGTTGATTAATTGTATGTCCTCCTCTGTGAAGTGTCTGTTCAGGTCCTTGGCCCATTTGTTGATTGGGTTATTTGTTATCTTATTGTTTAATTTTTTGAGTTCTTTGTATACTCTGGATATTAGGGCTCTATCTGAAGTGTGAGGAGTAAAGATTTGTTCCCAGGATGTAGGCTCCCTATTTACCTCTCTTATTGTTTCTCTTGCTGAGAAAAAACTTTTTAGTTTAAGTAAGTCCCATTTGTTGATTCTTGTTATTAACTCTTGTGCTATGGGTGTCCTATTAAGGAGTTTGGAGCCTGACCACACAATATGTAGATCGGAGCCAACTTTTTCTTCTATCAGACGCAGCGTCTCTGATTTGATATCAAGCTCCTTGATCCATTTTGAGTTAACTTTTGTGCATGGCGAGAGAAAGGGATTCAGTTTCATTTTGTTGCATATGGATTTCCAGTTTTCCCAGCACCATTTGTTGAAGATGCTATCCTTCCTCCATTGCATGCTTTTAGCCCCTTTATCAAATATAAGATAGTTGTAACTTTGTGGATTAGTCTCTGTGTCCTCTATTCTGTACCATTGGTCCACCCGCCTGTTTTGGTACCAGTACCACGCTGTTTTTGTTACTATTGCTCTGTAATATAGTTTGAAATCTGGTATCGCTATACTGCCTGATTCACACTTCCTGCTTAGAGTTGCTTTTGCTATTCTGGGTCTTTCATTTTTCCATATGAATTTCTTGATTGCTTTATCTATTTCTACAAGAAATGCCATTGGGATTTTGATTGGCATTGCATTAAACCTATAGAGAACTTTTGGTAATATCAACATTTTGATGATGTTCAGAGCGGAAATCAACGAAATGGAAACAAAAGAAAATATTGAAAAAAATTGACAAAACTAAAAGTTGGTTCTTCAAAAAATTAAATACGATCAACAGACCCTTAGCCATGGTAACGAAGAAGAGAGAGAACTCAAATTACTAACATATGGGATGAAAAAGGCAACATCACAACAGACACTACAGAAATACAGAAGATAATTAGGAATTATTTTGAAAACCTATATTCCAATAAAATAGAAGATAGTGAAGACATCGATAAATTTCTTAAGTCATATGATTTTCCCAGACTGAGTCAGGAGGATACACACAATTTGAACAGACCAATATCAATGGATGAAATAGAAGAAGCAATCAAAAGACTACCAACCAAGAAAAGCCCAGGACCAGATGGGTATTCAGCAGAGTTTTACAAAACCTTTAAAGAAGAATTAATACCAGTACTTTTCAAGTTATTTCAGGAAATAGAAAAAGAGGGAGTACTTCCAAATTCATTCTATGAGGCCAACATCACCCTGATTCCGAAACCAGACAAAGACACCTCAAAGAAAGAAAACTACAGATCAATATCTCTAATGAACCTAGATGCAAAAATCCTCAATAAAATTCTGGTGAATCGGATACAAAAACACATCAAAAAAATTGTGCACCATGATCAAGTAGGATTCATCCCGGGGATGCAAGGATGGTTCAATATACGGAAATCAATAAATGTTATTCACCACATCAATAGGCTGTTGTGAATTGAGCTGCTGTAAACATCGATGTGGCTGCATTCCTATAATATTGCTCTTTTTAAGTCCTTTGGGTATAGACCAAGGAGTGGGATAGCTGGGTTAAATGGTGCTTTCATTCCCAGATTTCCAAGGAATCTCCATACTGCTTTCCATATTGGCTGCACCAATTTGCAGTCTCACCAGCAGTGTATGAGTGTGCCTTTCCCCCCACATCCTCACCAACACTTATTGTTGTTTGTATTCTTGATAACTTCCATTCTGACTGGAATGAGATGAAATTTTTGAGTAGTTTAGATTTGCATTCCTCTAATTGCTAGACATGTTGAAGATTTTTTCATATATTTGTTGATTGATTGTATATCACCTTCTAAGAAGTGTCTGTTCAGTTCCTTGGCCCATTTATTGATTTGGTTATTTCTTATTTTGGCATTTACCTTTTTGAATTATTTATATATTCTAAAGATTAGTGCTCTGTCTGATGTGCAAGTGGAAAAAATTTGCTCCAAAGCTATAGGCTCTCATTCACCTTACCAATTGTTTCTTTTGCTAAGAAGAATTTTTTAATTTGATTCCATCCCATTTATTAATTCTTGATTTAATTCTGCACTATAGGAGTCTTATTAGGGAAGTAGGGGCCTAATCTGATACAATGGAGATTGGGGCCTACTTTCTCTTCTATTAGGTGCAGTGTCTCTGGTTTAATTCCTAGGTTCTTGATTCACTTTGAGTTGAATTTTGTGCATGAGAGTATGGGTTTAGTTTCATTTCATTGCATACGGATTTCCAGTTCTCCCAGCACCATTTGTTGAAGAGGCTATTTTTTCTCCAATGTATGTTTCTGGCACCTTTGTCTAATATAAGATAACTGTAATGATGTGGGTTAGTCTCTGTGTCCTCTATTCTGTACCATTGGTCTACACGTCTATTTTTGTACCAATACCATGCAGTTTTTGTTACTATTTCTCTGTAGTATAGCTTAAGGTCTGGTATTGTGATGCCACCTGCTTCACTCTTCTTGCTAAAAATTTCTTTGTCTGTTCTGGTTCTCTAATTTTTCCAGATGGATTCCATGACTGCTTTTTCTATTTCTATGAGATATGTCATTGGAATGTTGATTGGGATTTCATTAAATCTGTATAGTACTTTTGGTAGTATGGCCATTTGATAATATTCATTCTGCCAATCAAGAAGAAGGGAGATCTTTCCATCTTCTAGGGTCCTCTTTAATTTCTTTCTTTAGTGTTCTGTAGTTGTCATTGTAGAGGTCTTTCACCTCTTTTGTTAGGTTGATTCCCAATTATTATTATTTTTTGAGGCTATTATAAATGGGGCAGTTTTCCTTTCAGAGGATTTGTCGCTGATATACAGAAATGCCTTTGATTTATGAGTGTTGATTTTGTATCCTGCTCCTTTGCTGAATTCATTTATTAGTTCTAGAAGATTTCTGGTGGAATTTTTTTTTTTTTTGGATCTTCTAGGTATTGAATCATATTGTCTGCAAATAGTGCTGATTTGAGTTCTTTTTTTCCTATTTGTATTCCTTTAATTTCTTTCAACTGTCTAATTGCTCTGGCCAGTATTTTAAGAACTGTGTTAACTATAATTGGTGAAAGAGGGCATCCCTTTCTTGTTTCAGATTTTAGAGGGAATTCTTTCAATTTTTTCTTCATACAGAATGATGTTGGCATGGGGATTAGCATTGATAGCCTTTACGATGTTGAGATACATTTCTGTTATCCCTAGTTTTTCTAGTGTTTTGAACATGAAGTGATACTGTATTTTGTCAAATGCTTTTTCTGCATCTATTGAGATGATCATATGGTTCTTATCTTTAAGTCTATTGATGAGATGAATTACACTTTTTTGATTTCCATATGTTGAACCAAACTTGTATACCTGGGATGAACCCCACTTGATTGTGGTGCACTATCTATTTGATATGTTTTTGAATTGGATTTGCCAGAATTTTATTGGGAATATTTGCATCTATGTACATTAGAGATATTGGTCTGAAGATTTCTTTCTTTGATGTATTCTTGTCTGGTTTTGAAATCAGGGTGACATTGGCCTCATAGAATGAGTTTGGAAGTGCTCCCTCTTTTTATATTTCCTGAAATAAATTGTAGAGTATTGGTATTAGTTATTCTTTAAAGGTCTTGTAGAACTTGACTTTGTATTCATGTGGTCTTGGACTTTTCTTGGTTGGTAGGCTTCTGATGGAGTCTTCTATTTCATCACTTGAAATTGATCTGTTTAAGTTGTGTATATCATCGTGATTCAATTTGGGCAAATAATATGACTCTAGAAATTTGTTCATGCCTTTAATATTTTTTATTTTATTGGAGTACAAGTTTTCAAAATCATTTCTAATTATCTTCTGTATTTCTGTAGTGTCTGTCATGATATTTACTTTTTCATTACCTATGTTAGTAATTTGAGTTTTCTCTCCTTCTCTTCATTAGCATGGCTAAGGGTCTCTCAATTTTATTTATTTTTTCAAGGAAACAACTTTTTGCATTGTCAATTTTTTCAATTGTTTCTTTTGTTTTAGTTTATTGATTTCAGCTCAAATTTTAATTATTTCCTGTCTTCTATTGTTTTTGGTATTGATTTAGTCTTCTTTTTCTAAGGCTTTGAGATGTGATGTTAAATAATTTATTTTTTGCCTTTTTCTTCTCTTAAGGAATAATCTCCATGCAATGAACTTTCCTCTTAGTACTGCCTTCATAGTGTTCCAGAGATTTTGACATGTTGTATCTGTGTTCTCTTTCACCTCTAAGAATCTTTTAATCTCCTCCTTGATTTCTTTTGCAATCCAGTGTTTATTCAGTAGCATATTATTTAGTCTCCAGGTGTTGGAGTAGGTGTTATTTTTTATTTTATTATTGATTTCTAATTTCATTCCATTAAGATCTCATAGAATGCAGGGTAGTATCCCTACTTTTTTGTATTTGCTGAGAGTTATCTTTGTGGAATAATATATGGCCTATTTTAGAGAATGCTCTGTGTGCTGCTGAGAAGAAAGTGTATTTCTTCACTGAAGGATTAAATATTCTATATATATCAGTTAAGTCTAAGTTATTGATTGTATTATTGAGATCCATAGTTTCTTTGTTCAGCTTTTGTTTGGACAATATATCCAGTGGTGTAAAGGTGTGTTAAAGTCAACAGAATTATTGTGTTGTGGTCTATTTGACTCTTAACCTGAGAAGAGTATGTTTCTGATGAAAGTAGACACTCCATTGTTTAGGGCATATAAATTTATTATTGTTATGTCTTGTTAATGAATTGTTCCCTTAATCAGTAAGAACCATCCTTCTTTATCCCTTTTGATCAACTTTAGCTTAAAGTCTACTTTATTTGGTATGAGGATGGAAACCTCTACTTGTTTGCAGTCCATGTGAGTGGTATGATTTTTTTCGCAATTTTTCACCTTCAGTCTGTGGATGTCTGTCGGGGGGAGCTCCCAAGGCACCCAGGGTAGAGGGCACTTCAGATGAGTGTCTTGGAGGCAGCATATTGTTCTGTCTTTCTTTTAAATCCAATCTGCCAGTGTATGTCTTTTGATTGGTAAGTTTAGGCCATTAACATTCAGGGTTATTATTGAGACATGATTTGTATTTCCAGTCATTTTGTTTATTTTTGGTATTTAATTTGACTTGGTTTGACCTTTGATTCACTTTTCCTTTAGTGTAAAACCTCTCTTTGCTGATTTTCATTGTTATTTTTCAGTTTCTCTTCATGGGATATTTTGCCAAGGATGTTCTGTAATGCAGGCTTTTGAGCTGTAAATTCTTTTAACTTCTGTTTACCATGGAAGGTTTTAATTTCATCATTAAATCTAAACCTTAATTTTGCTGAATATATAAGATTCTTGGTTTTCATCCATTTTCTTCAGAGCTTGATATATGTTGTTCCAGGACCTTCTAGCTTTCAGGGTCTGGGTTGAAAAATGTACACATATTCTAATTGTTTTTCCCCTTTGTGTAATCTGATTCCTTTCTCTAGTGGCTTTTAATACTTTTTCCTTATTCTGTATTTTAGTCATTTTCATTATAATGTGCCTTGGTGTAGATCTGTTGTGATTTTGTACATTTGGTGTCCTGCAAGCCTCTTGAATTTGGTTTTCCAATTCATTCTTCATGTTTGGAGAATTTTCTGATATTATTCTATTGAATAGTTTGCTCATTCCTTTGGTTTGGAACTCTATTCCTTCCTTTATCCCAATAACTCTTAAATTTGGTCTTTTTATGTTGTCCCATATTTCCTGAATGTTCTGCTCATGGTTTCTTACCATCCTCACTGTGTGGTCTACATTCTTTTCAAGATTATATATTCTGTCTTTATTGTTTGAGATCCTGTCTTCCAACTGGTCTAATCTGTTGGTGATACTTTCAATTGAACTTTTAATTTGGTTTATTATTTTTTTTTCATTTCAAGGATTTCTGTTTCATTTTTTTCTAAAACCTCTATGTCCCTATTGAAATAATATTTTGTTTCCTGTATTTGTTTATGTAGCTCTTTGTCAAAATGATCTTTTGCTGCCTATATTTGCTCATCTTTTAATTCACAGAACATTTTAATCATGTAAATCCTGAACTCCTTCTCTGTAATATCACCTGCTGTGCAGGCCATGGATTCTAGTAATGTGGTACCTTGATTTGTTTGGGGCACTTTCTTCCCTTGTTTTTTCATATTGCACATGGTGAGCGATAGGCTGTTGCGAGCCATCTATTGTAGATCCTAGGTGTTACCAATTTTGTCCTGTAGGCTTATGGTGCCCCTGTAGGAATCTAATAACTTTCCCTTGAGGTGAAGGACAATATTATCAGATTCCAATATTAAAAATATACACCCTAAAAAACAAATGTTTGCTAATAAGACATTTACAGTTAGGTCTCAATGTACAGAAATTGTGAATTCAATTATTATGTACAATATACTCAGTAGGGTTATAAAAGGGTTTCCAGTTTCTGATGGTGGACAAAGAACTGGGGTGAGGAGTAGGATGATATGGTGAAGAGGTAGGAGTTGAGGATATAGAGTTGTTATACCTTAGGAAGTGAAAGAGAAATGTAAAGAGGAAGATTAGTAGCAGGAGAAAGGAGAGGAAGTATCCTTTGGGTAGACAATTAAGTGGGAAGACAGTAGAGTACATAAAACAAACACAAATATATATCAAAAAAATTAAAATGTTAAAATAACAGAAATTTATGGGAAAAAAGAAAAAGAAAAAATTTAAAAACTAAAAAAAGAATGTGCAACACAACATAATATACTATTCAGTCATTCCAGACCTCAAAATCCTAATTCATACAAAGTATTTGGTTTCACATATGTTGGGGATGTGAGGGTGGGAGAAAGGAAAGGGAGTGGGGAAAAAAAGGAAAACAAAATCTTGAAGGAATATACAGGGCTTGTTTTAATTATCAGTATCTTTCCTGCTTTCTTATCCAATATTTGTAGTTGTCTGTTGTTAGCTGGTTTCTCTGCTCTCAGGATGGTGAAGGTAACCAGGGTGTCACTGTGCTGGGTTAGCAGCTACTGGGGAATTAGAAACTGGGTACCTGGAAGATGGTGATAAAGATAACACACGATGGAAGTTCCTGCTTTCATCAGTGGTGAGTCCAGTTAGGTGGGGGGAGCATGGGGATGGTATTGGACAATGAGTTCATAGGAAAGCTCTGTGGCTTGCAGTGTTGGCTGACTTCAGAGCCTATGTGAAGTTCCCAGGTACAGACAGGTTACTGTGCATACGGGACTATGTCCACTGACCCGGGGATTCCCCATGTTGTTAGATGGGGGTCTACACAGGGGTAGCAGCTGGAGGTCTTACTCATGGGAAGCTGCCAGGTATTCTCTGTGGGAGTGATGTCTGTGATTTCTTCTTGAGTGGGTGGCTGAAAGTTCTTTCCAGGTGCTACTGCCCCCACCGGTCTTACTCGGTATCCAGTAGTCCTCATGGGTGAGTAGTTGGGAGACATACTCTGATGCTAAGGCCTGGAGTCCTGGATGGGCACAGTGCTTCCTGCATGGAGAGGGTGTGCAGGAATATTGCTGGCAGAGAAAGTGTATTTTCACAACTTGAACCCAGGTCATGGAGTGACGCAGGATGCTGCCTCCCTCTCGTCTGCCATCTTGGAACCTCCCCTATGTAAGTTTTTAAAGTTGTGGTTAACATTGTTTTCATAATGAAACTTCTCAGGATATTATATAGTCTATGAAAAATACAAAGCTAAAAAGACATTTTAACTTTAAGAGATTTGTTATCAGCATAATATTCTTTAATTAAAAGAATTTTCTCTTTTTGTTTCATTAATATAAAATAAAAATCAACAGTTATTCAATTTCCAATATTTTGAAATGTAATGTTACTTTAAAAACAGTTTACTCAAGATTTTATAGGACTATATCTAATTATATATCTCTCTATCTAATGTATATATCTCAAGTTCCAGCTATGGCCTTTGATATTTGTTCTAAAGAAAAGTAGATAATGGAAAATTTAATAATATACTTAGCTATATGCATAATGAGATGACTATTAGCATTGGTGGTAATTACCATTTTAAAACTTTCCCCTTCTGTCTCTGTCTTATACTAATGAATCCCTGAATCATTGAACTGTTCTTAAAAAAAAAAAAAGGAAAGAAACAGCAGAAGAAAGAAGAAATAACAGAAAGTAAGAAAAGGAAATAAAGCTTGACTTTATATATGTGCAAATGAATAGAGTATGTATCAAAATCTTGGATTGGTATTCCTAGTAGGCAGAATTGCATAGTGAACATGTATCAGGTTATTTTCTTTATTGATTGTTATGCATTCCACATTACTGAATAAATTGTTAATCTGTTAATCAGTCAATTGGGTTTATTTATTTATTTATTTTTGTACCAGGGACTGAACTCGGGAGCACTCGACCCCAGCCCTATTTTGTATTTTATTTAGAGACAGGGTCTCACTGAGTTGCTTAGCACTCATGAGGCTGCCTTTAATTAGTGATCCTCCTGCTTCAGACCCCTGAGCCACTTAGATTTTAGGCATGTACCACCATGTCCAACTAATAGTGGCTAAATTTATCTTGAAATTTTTTAAGGATCAATTGAAAAATTTGGGAATATGTCTATTTAAAGAAGTAACACTCTATAAATATTATCAAATAATTTATCTAGAGTATTTTGGTATCAAGTTATAACTTACGAATTTAATGTGAATTTGATATAAGAACTAAAAAATTAAGCAACATTAACTTACTTAGAAAAAAATTTAATTTAGTTTTTTAGGATTTTAAATACTTTGAGAGTTTTCATTTCCATTATTTATCTTTTTCTACCATATGAATATATTATTTATCATTGAAAAACCCAATATTTTAAAATGATTTTAATAATTTGATTTAAAAATTGATTTATATGATGTTTTATTTTGATTAAATAACTTGGCTTCCTGTTTCTTTAAACAAATACATCTAAAGAAAGGGAGAACACTTTTACAAATCTTATGTCTGATATGAGATTTTATTTAATATGGACTAATTAAAGAATTCTATAAATAATAATTAAAAGCAAATAACCAAATTCAAATATATGTAAAGGCTTTGGATGGATGTTTCCAAAGAAGATATGCAAATAGTCAATAAATATATGCAAAGACGCCCAACATCACTGTCCATCAGAAAAATACAAATCAAAATAATAATACAACTTTCCTTCTTACCTATCAGAATGGCTATATTCAAATGTCAGATAATAAGTGCAGGTGAGGTTGTGGAGAAATTGAAATGCTCATTTTTCCTGCAATGTGGATGTAAAATGATGCTGTTACTATAGAAAACAGAATGCTTTTGCTAAAAAAAATTACACATCATTTTTTCACTTACCATAGGGCATTTAATATCCATCTATGCTATACAACTCACAGCTTATTATCTTGTAGTTCAAGAAATCAGAAGTCTGACATAAGTCTGACACAAGTCTCACTGGGCTAAAAATCAACCATCAGCATGGTTATGCTTTCTAGATGCTCTAGGGAAGATTCAATTTCCACACCTTTCCAATCTTCTAGAAAGTGCCTACCTACATTATTTGGCTTATGATCTGCTGTTCCTCCATTTTCAAAGCCATCAATATTTCATTTCTCTGAACTTTCTTATATTATCAGTATTTTCTATGACAATATCCATGAAATTTTCTACAATTTAAAGGATTTTTGAAATTAGATTTGGCCTACCTAGATAATCCTGGCTAGTTTCTCCCCTTAAAATCTTTAAATTGCCAGGCATGGTGGTGCATTCCTGTAATTCCAGTGATTTTGGAGGCTGAATCAGGAGGATCATGAGCTCAAACTGGCCTCAGAAACTTAGTGAGGCCCTAAGCAACATAGCAAGACCCTGTCTCAAAATAAAAAGGTAAAAAGGGGCCTGGGGTTGTGGTTCAGTGATAGAGTGCTTGTCTTACATGTGTGAGGCACTGGGTTTGATCCTCAGCACCACATAAATAAATAAAATAAAGGTATTGTGCCCATCTACAACTAAAAAAAAAAAGTCTTTAAAAAAAGTAAAAAGGGCTGGGGATATAGATCAGTGGTTAAGGATCCCTGGGTTTAATCCTCAGTGCCGTTAAAAAAAACTTTAACATTTTTCATATATATATACGTTACCTTTAATGTAGGGTAATATATTCATATGCTATAGGAATAGGACATGGTCATTTTTAGGGGATCAATATTTTTATGCCTTCTCTAAGCTCCATTTTATTTTTGAATATTTCATTGTATCAATGTATCAAAATTTATTTAGACAATTGACAGCTGATCAACCTTTATGTTGTTTCCTGTATTGTGTGATTATGTATAAAGCTCCTATTTGCATCCTATGTATCTGTGATTTTATTTCCATTGGGTAAGGACTAGATAACAGCTACATAACCATATTGTTTATTATTACTAATATAGTCAGTGTAAAGATTAAGTATTGAAAAGCTTAAAAGCTTACTGTGGTAGATGAAAATTTTCTGAAATTTTAATTATTGTTTAAGAGTTTGAAGTTTATCATTGTAGCTGTTTTCCTTGAAGTGACAGACTCATTTTGTTCACTTCCGTGAAATGCTTGTTAAATACCCAAATATGACAAAGACAGCTTGTCTGTCAGTCATTATTATCAAGTAAAAATGGTGTGCTATGAGAAAAATGGCTAATTCAGCTCACAACTCAATCACACAAATGCTCTTCCTTAATATGCCCATCATATACTGTACTCCTCATGCCTTACACAGCATGTTTAAAAAATTATGTATTCATGGTCATGGTCAATAAATTAATAATTTTGCTTCCTTTTAAAAGATATTCTAATGTGAAACTGATTTTATTTTGGGGGCTACTGCTTTGATTCATGCTCAAGGACAAGCAGTTTATTCACTTTTGATTTTACACCACAAATTCAAATGTTCACACAGAAAAGGTTAAATAGTCTTACTACTTTTGAATATGTAGTTTTGACCTTGTAAATCAGCTAAAAGCATCTTGGAGACTCTCAGATACCTATAGACTATACTTTGAGAAATAGTTTGTCATCTCAAGTGGAGATGGTCTCTTTGATGAAGTCATAAAATGCTCATAATGGCAATATATATAGAAATATGAAATACTAAAAGATCTCTAACCCATGTTGTATATGTTTGGAATTTATAATATATTTTTTTTTAATTTTAATGACTGGCATGAAGTTAAGATGTTATTTTTTCTAGCCTTTAATACTAGATATTAAAAAATTGAATAGACAAATGTTGTCTATGAGATAGTCGGTATTTTATACATAATACAGTTTTGCTTTGGGAAATTAATTAACTTATATTATTTCATAATGTGAGATAACATTGAGAGTCAAAGCCAGATTCATCTGAATTGAATAGCTGTACTTTTTGGACTATATCCTGTTATCCTCCTATAATATAAATAGTAACTCTGTAAATGAAGAGCAGACAATAAAAGAAATCATTAATTGTGCATATATGAATATGTTTCTATCCATATGTGTGTGTATGTGTATATATATATATATATATATATATATATATATATATATATATACTGAATTCCTCATTTTATATGAAGGTCAGCCTTAGTGACCTATTCCTTTGGATGTTACTTCAAATTTCTCTGATTATATCTAGTTCAGTTTGAAACCTGAGGCTTCTCATTACTGTCATCTGATTTATTCAGGCACAAATTAACAAAGTCAAAATCAATTAATTCATTGTTGTCACTGTTCTCTTCTTAATCTTTATAGTGTTTCTTATCCAATTTACTTTTAATTAGATTTGCTTAGTTTATGAAAATTTTAGTATTAGAATTATATTTGAGATTTCTCTGAAAGAGCTTTTCATCAAAATAAGATCTAAGTTTGAAAAAAGTTAATTACATTGTTTAGAGATATATTGGAGCCTAATTTTTTATAAATCTGGTTCAACTATGGACAATTATGGCTCTGTCCTTCTGATACTGGAAAAATTGTATATGACATAAATGTTTGATGGATCTAATGTTTTGTGATCCTTTACAGTGCCCTCATAGGCAGTTAAGTCATTTTTTACCAAGATTAATTATTCATGGATCTCTGCAAACAAGGTACTGTGTATCATCGTGAATGTTTCCTTTATATCAATCTCGGCTTAAGAAGATGAGACGATGAACTGAGATTACTTTATTCCATGCTGAATACTTTAATACAAATACAACTTTAAGATTCTCATTCTACGTCTGTAGACGTAGAATAGATAGTCTGTGACTATCCTTTATTTTCTATTAGTTGGGTTATCAGATTTTATCCATACCCTGAATGTGGACATTGGTGCAAAGGAAAGAATAATGGCCCAAAAATGGATAACTTGAGATCTGGAAAATATTATTATATAAGGTAATTCTCTTTTCTGGGCCTCAGTTTCTTTAGGTGTGAAATGCAGTGGTTGGGTGAAATGAAGTGAAATTCTTTCAAGCTTTGTCTTTGTGAAAGTAAAGAAAGAAAAGTGAAACTTGAGTTGTAATGCTCATCAACAGAATTAATAAAACCAGGAGCTAAAGAATAAAGCTGTAATTCCACTCTTTGGACAATTCTGGTAAGAATTTTTACCAGTTTAGCATAAAGTCTTAGACATTATGATTATTTGGTTGTACTCACATACCATTCTATATAATATGTCGAATCCAACTGACTATGTCCAAAATGTTGACAACATGAGGGGTCAATTCAGTGGATAAAATATCAATTTGAAACATACAGAAACTCTCAAAATTACTTGAATATATTTTCATTTAAAATTATTATCTTGTTGAAACTGGAACATCAAATTGAAAATATCCATAATGAGAATATCAAAATATTTATTAAAATTCATTTTTGAGAACTCATGAAACCTCATAAAAATATCATGATATTAAAGTGAGTGCAAATCAAAAGGCCAAAACAGATTAGATTATATTCAAAGTTTATACTAACTAAATTAAATCCCTGTATAAAGTATTGCCCTTTTCTAATGCAGTCTTGGCTACTAAAAATGATAGAACTTATCACTGCATTGATCCAGCAAATATACAACTGGTACCAGGCATGCTAAGCTTTACCAGATAGCCCAAAACACACCCACAGTTAGAAAAACTGTATTGTAATAACAGGCCATGAAAACCTTATATTATATATAGTATTATAACATGATTGTGGTAATTTCATCCTTTAATTTTCCACATAGCAAGGATGCATTTTAGAACAATAAACAATGTTTTGAAAATTAATGTGGGAAATTAATTAACTTATATTATTTCATAATGTGAGATAACATTGAGAGACAATAGAAAAGACATAATAGTCTTTCTTTCCACATAGAAAAGACAATACTATTTTCCTTTCTATGTGGAAAGAAAGACTATTCACACAGAAACAAAAAGTTAAATTACCACCATTTTTGAGGATATCAATCAGAAGACAAGGTATTGTCTACTATTTTTAGGTTCTTGAAATTTGACAATTTTTCCTGTTGTCTAGCCATGCAGAAAGCAAGTTATAACATAGCTTTTGGAAGGAGCAAGTACTGCAGTACTAAGTAGAAAATTCAGGGAGGAAGGATGTGGGGAATAGCATCTTTATTTGAAATGCTTCTTATACAAAGTAATTACTAAAGTAATCATCCTGTATGTGTTGTTTTAAAATGAGGGAATTTCCAGTCACCAGTTTGAATTCACATTCTGTTTCATTGTTCTCAGAGAAAAAGATCAAAGAAATAATTCAGATGACTTTGAACAACTTGAGGAAAATAAATGTGAATATGGGGAACATATTATTCTACAGGTTGTGAAATTCTGAAATGAAAAAATAATTGAAATATTACAAAGTCACTTAAACAACTGGGCTCTTTGTTTCAGTCAACTTTTTGTTGGTGTTACCAAAGTACCTGACAGAACAACAGAGAGGATGAAAGGTTTATTTTGACCCCATGGTTTCAGAGTTCTCAGTCCATGGTTGGCTAACTCCATTGCTCTGGGTTTAAGATCAGGCAGAATATGATGAAAGAAGGGTGTGGCAGAAGAAAACTTGTCTGTTTATATCAGCTGAGAAGCAGAGAGAGAGGGAAGGTGCATGAACAGGTATAGCCCGGGTAATACCCACATTCACCTACTTCTAGACAGCCCTGCAGTTAGAACCAAGTAATCTGTTCAAATTAGTAGCCCATTGATGAAATTATAGCCTCCATAATCTAGTCTTTTCACCTTAGAACATTCCTACATTGCCTTATACAAGCATTTGGGGATTAAAGATCTAAATCATAACACTTATTTATAAAATGCATATAAAGAAGCATGAACCAGAAGCATAAGTATAATACATGCAATTTTGTGTTTTAAAATATTAGTGGAAATATTGTCTGTCAAATCATTAACAATGTTACCATTTTCTACATTCCTATGGGACACTCTTTCCAAGATTACTAGCATATATTTATCCAAATAAATATGAACATTGTCACAGATTTGTGCTTGTTAACTACAACATTGGTATGTATATTACAAGATATATACAGATCATGTTTTATTACTTTGATCTTCTATATTACAAGGAAAGGGATCGTAACTAAAGGGATCTGGTAATTAAATTAAATTAATACAGAAAACTACAAGGGTGTTTAACGTGAAAATCTAATTAACTCATTCTGGAATATCAATGAAAATTTGCTCTTTATATAGAAGCTGATCTATAAAGAGCAATAAATGTTTTACACACACAAACACAGACACATACACACACACTTACACACACACATGCACATGCACACACACCTTCTATTTATTCCTTTCATGTCTATTGGGCTTTTTTTCTTGTTATTTCTTGTCCTTTTGTTACTATACTTCACTACCACTTTGTCTCTACAAGACTTTCTCTTTCTTATCTCCTGGCCTAGAGCTGTCTGTCTGCCTTACTAACCTCAGTTTATTTCAATGCCCCTTGTAGTGTTCCTAAAATGTGCCCATATGTTTAAAATATTCTCTTGGTTAAGCTGTCTGTTATGATTTGGATGTGATGTATCCCCCCTGTTATGGTTTGGATGTGAGGTTTCCCCTGAAGCTCACATGTGAGACAATTTAAGAAGGTTCAGAGGAGAAATTAATGGGTTGTGAGAGTCATAATCCAATCAGTGAGTTAATCCCCTAATAGAGATTAAGTGAGTGGTAACTGAAGTGGTGGGGTTTGGCTGGAGGAGGTGGGGATTGAGGCATGCCTTTGGGTATATATTTGTATCCTGAAAGTGGAGACCTCTCTCTCTGCTTCCTGATCACCATGTAAACCACCTCTCTCTGCCACACTCTTCTGTGTTGTTCCTGTCTCAACTGGAGCCCTCAGGAATGGAGCCAGCTATCTATGGACTGAGACCTCTGAAACCCTGAGCTGTCAAATAAACTCTTCCTCCTCTACAGTTGTGCTGATTGGGTCTTTTAGTCACAGCAGTGAAAAAGTTGACTAAAACACCCCCTCCCCCTCAAAAAAACCCTTTTGTGTTAATGCAGGAATCTATAGTGCTAAGTGATTAGATTATGAAAGCTGTAACCAAATCAGTGAGTTAATCCATTTCATAGATTAATAATTTGGACTCTGTGGTAATTTAGGCAGGAGGTGCATAGCTGGAGGAAGTAGGTCTTCAGGGTGTGTCTTGTTGTAGATCAAATCTTGTCTCCTGGATACTTTTTCCTGTCTCTCTGCCTTCTAGCTACCATGAGTTGAGCACCATTCATTCCACTGCAGTAGTTTTCTGGCATGATTATCCATCTTACCAAGGGTCCAGAACAATGGAATCATCCAACTATCGACTGAACCAATGAAACTGTGAGCCAAAAATAAACTTTTCCTCCTTAAGTTGTTCTTGTCAGTTATTTTGGTCAGTGACACAAAGCTAACATTTGCCCTAATTTGGATATGCCTTATCTTTCTTGATGAGTCCCTGTCAAATAGAGGCTTTGATAAACATCTTTAAGCTGG
Source organism: Marmota flaviventris (assembly GCF_047511675.1). Classification (NCBI taxonomy): domain Eukaryota; kingdom Metazoa; phylum Chordata; class Mammalia; order Rodentia; family Sciuridae; genus Marmota; species Marmota flaviventris. The sequence goes on from NC_092518.1 coordinate 127,245,644, forward strand.
AATTAAGAGTATGAGTAGGGGCTTGATAGACAAAATTGTGTGTGGTACCAGAAGAAGCAGATTGAGAAAGGAGAATAACCAGAGTGGGCCTACCATATTAAAAGACTTTGAGGCAAGAATTAAAGTGGTGTATTTAGTGATCAAATAAAAGTTGAAAAGTAGGAAACTACAGACCTAGGAAGAGTATTTGAGACTGACCTCAGAGAGTACATGATATTAGGAGCTTTATGATATAAAGGTTATAACCAGATTATTTATGATTCAGGAGAGGAAATAACTTTAAGATTGAATTAAGGAAGAATTATATCTTCTTTTGATAGTACCAGAAAGCAAGAAAGAAAATATTCTCACTTTCCAGCTACTGTGGTCTGAATCTTTGCATTCTTCTCCACTGAATTAATAAATTTGACATTTAACCCTCAAGGTGATGATGTTAGGAGGTAGAATCTTTAGGAGTTGGGAAGTATTATGGGCTTTGGGATTAGTACTTTTATAAAGGAGAGCCCAGATAGATTTCTTGTTCCTTCTACCATGTGAGGAGACAGGAAAAATGTGCCATCTACAATACAGAAAGCAGGCTCTGGCCAGATACTGAATCTGCTTGCATCCATATCTTAGATAGTTCAGTTTCTAGAACTGTGAGAAATAAATGTCTGTTGTTAATATATTACCCATCCTATCATATTTAGTTATATTAGCTGAATAAACTAAAACAGAAAATTGGTACTAATAAGTGGATTTACTACTGTAATAAATATCTAAACATGCAGAAGTAGCTTTGGAACTGGATACTAGGTAGAGGCTGGAAGAGTTTTGAGAAGCTTCATTATAGAAAAAGGTGATAAAATTGCTGTGAATAGACATCAAGTGTAATTCTTATGAAAGCTCAAACAGAAAAGAGGAGAATGATGGAGATAGAATCAATATTCTTAGAGATACCTAACAATTGTGTATAGAATTTTGATAAGGATATATATGGTAAAGAACATTCTTATGAGATCTCATATGGACAGGAGAAATATGCTATTAGGTAATGGAAGAAAGATAATCTTCATTTAAAAGTATCAAATAACTTGCAGAATTGTGGGTAGTGAAACTGAGTATTTGGCTGAAGAAATATCCAAGTGAAGAATTGAAGTTGTGGCTTGGTTTCTCTTGACTACTCATATTAAAATGCAAGAAGAGAAAAATGACATAAAGTTGGAATTTTCAAACAAAAGAGAAGCAAATCTTTAAATTTTGTGACATTCTCAGTCTGTCCATAAGGAAAATAGTGAGAGCCTCTTTGGGACAAAATATGAAGGATGTATTCAAATTATCATCTGATAAGGAACTATTGTCCAAGACAATGGAATAATGAACCAGAAAAAAATTCATAAATAGTCAGGGCTGCCCTCCCATCACAAGCCCAGAATGCAAGAGCTCCAGTGAGCAAAGGGCCATGACAGAGAACCCTTATTAGTGCAATGCTGTCTCATCCCTAAAGAAAAGAGGACAGTCAAACACCATGCCCTTGAATGCCCCCTTTCTGTTCCTCTAAACCTAGTCATGTTAAGGGAACAAGGAACGCAAGGGTGGGCTGGAAAATCCAGATATGTATTATCTTAAAAGACAACTAGCTTTCTCTTATGGACTCTGGGAACTAGGGCAAGTTAGTGTTATCTGTAGAAAGCTGCTTTCTTGCATGTACTCCAGCATAGCTGTTCCTTGAGATGTTGGTCATAGAGCAAACCAAGAAAGCTAATGCTGAGATGTCACTGCTTCTACAGCCTCACATATAAAACCCCTCTCTGGATGGAGACCAGTTCAGAACTGAGGGCACTCTAAAAATTGTATGTGTCATTCATCCAGCTGGCTGCCACTGGACAAAACACTATAAGGGAGAGAAGGTACTGCTTAGAGAAGCAGCATGAGGGATATAGGGAATATTGATTAGCCTGTGGCCACTAAACTCTTCTTGCAGCAATCAATGATCTCTTGGAAACTTTCGTCAATAAGCCATCTTCCATGCTGTCTCCAGGCATTTTGTTTAGCCTACCTGCAAACTACCCTATTGCCCTGGCATAACTGGGCTGTGGAGAAGACAAATGCTCAGTGTGGCTAGAGAAACAGGAACCCTATATTGGTAGAACCACAAGCATGTGGTTTAAGCTCAGGGGAGCCTAAGGCATGTTACTAAAGCACTTAGCTGCTGTGAAGGTGGAGTCACCATAGAGAACCACCTCAAAGATAGTACACAGGCACAGAGCTTCCATGGTCAGGTATTTACAAGCCTTGGGGGATAAGCTTCTATGTGGCAAAACTGTGCAGGTGACATCCCAGTGTGTCCAGAAGGTGGGGACATCTGCCGTAGTAAGTTTGAAATTTTGGATGGCATTTTCAGTGGGTGAGAGGTCATGACATCAAGGCAAATGTTATTCTTCTTCAGCATCACATTTTAATGTCCTCTTGCCTGTTGTATGTTGGATTTTGATCTTGCTTGGGACCAGTTACTCCTTTCTTCTTTCCTATTCCTCCCTTTTGGATTCATTGCATTTCAGAAGCACATAAAATATTGTATTTCACAGGCTCACAGTTGGAGAGTAATTTGCCTCAGAATAAATTGTACCTTGAATCTCACCCTCATCTGATTTAGAGGATATTTATATGAGACTTTGAACTTTAAACCTGTTAGTTGGTGCTGAAATTTATTAAAAATTTGGGGGCTATTGAGATGAAGTAAGTACATTTTTATGTAAGAAGGACATACATTTTGGGGAAGGTAGGAGTGAAATGACCATGGTTTAATATGTCTCTCTAAAATTCACATGATGGTAGGGTGAGGCATTTGATAAATGACCAGGTCATGAGGATGAAACCTCATGGATGGGATTACTGTCCTTATAAAAGAGACCCCAGAGAAAAACCTCACCTCTTCTGCTATTTGAGGACATAGTAAGAAGGAACGTCTACGAACCAAAAAAGCAGGCCCTCACCAGATGGTGAATCTTCAGGCAACTTGTATCCCCAGCCTCAAAACTGTGAGAAATAGGGCTGGGGTTGTAGCTCAGTGGTACAGTGCTTGCCTAGCATATATGAGGCAATAGGTTCAATCCTCAGCACCATCTAACAATAGTAAATAAAAGTGTTTTGTCTATCTACAACAAAAATAAACTGTGAGAAATAAATTTCTGTTATTTATAAACTACCTAGTCTATAATAATTTTATAACAACCTGAATAGACTAAGAAATCAATCTTGTGCTATAAGAATTCTGAAAAAATATGTGGATTCTTTCAAGAGAGCTATAGTAAAGAAGCACCCATGGAGAAAGTGGAGTTTCATTTTATATAAGGAGGTAGAGAATGTTAGAGTAGATTGGTGATTGTGAAGTCAGAATTCTAGAAGTGTGAGAATGTATATGGTCTCATAGCAAAGGAAGTTCAGCGCAGTGTGAAAACACACATCGAAGAGAGAGGAGCTCATATACTGGATGATGATCAAGAACAATGGATAGGTAATGATTGGTAGATGTAGTCTTATACGAGGCTCAACCTTAAGAGCTTTGATAAGTGTGAGAATGATTCAAACTAGGTTTGTTTTCTACTTTGTTTTACTACAAAATCAGGAAAATGACTATAGAGTGAATATCAGGGAAATTAAAGATAACTGGCATAAATGTCTCCTATTCTCTCACAGGTCTTTTGGGTATATTCCGAGAAGGGGAATAGCTGGGTCAAATAGTGGTTCCATTCCCAGCTTTCCAAGAAATCTCCATACTGCTTTCCATATTGGCTGCACTAATTTGCAGTCCCACCAGCAATGTATGAGTGTGCCTTTCCCCCCACATCCTCACCAACTCACATTGTTTGTATTCTTAATAGCTTGCCATTACAACTGGAGTGACATGAAATCTTAGAGTGGTTTTGATTTGCATTTATCTAATTGCTAGAGATGATGAGCATTTTTCATATATTTGTTGATAGATTATATATCCTCTTATGAGAAGTGTTTGTTCAGGTCCTTGGCCCATTTATTGATTGGATTATTATTATTTTTTTTGGTGCTTATCTTGTTGAGTTCTTTATAAACCCTAGAGATTAGAGCTCTATCTGATGTGTGAGGGGTAAAAATTTGTTCCCAGGATGTAGGCTCTCTATTCACCTCACAGATTATTTTTTTGCTGAGAAAAACTTTTTATTTTGAATCCAACCCATTTGTTGATTCTTGGTTTTAATTCTTGTGCTATAGGAGTCTTATTAAGGAAGTTGGGGCCTAATCCCACATGATATTGGGGCCAACATTTCCTTCTATTAGATAGAGAGTCTCTGGTCTAATTCCTAGATCCTTGATCCATTTTGAGTTAACTTTTGTGCATGGTGAGAGATAGGGATTCAATTTCATTTTGTTACATATGGATTTCCAGTTCTCCCAGCACCATTTGTTTAAGATGCTATCCTTTCCCCAGTGCATGCTTTTGGCACCTTTGTCTAATATAAGGTAGTTTTCTTCAATGACTATTGATGGTCCTGTTTATCATCTACTTTCTTTCTGGGCTTTGTGTCTCAAATTATCTGTTCACTTGCATCCATTTTGTATCTCTTCTTCTATTAGTTCCTTATTATGTTAAATATTATAGTTTTATATTACCAATAGAGAGGCTCCATATTGTTACTATCCTTTGCAAAATTCTTTTAGTCCTTCTTACAATTGAATTTTAGAATAGTTTTGCAGATGCAAAGGAAAATCCCAATGAAGTTTTTATTGCAATCATATTACATGTATGTATTCATTAGGAAATATGTGACATCCATACACTACTCAGTTTTCTTCTCAGAGATACTGAAATATTTCTTTATGATTTCAAGTCTTTTTTTATATCTGTCAATACAACTTTGTACTTTTTTGTCTCAATATGCCTCTCTTTGCAGTCTGTTGCCAACATGTATTTTGTTGTTAGGTTTAGTGGAAATAGGATTTCTCAAGGACTATTTTAGTTATTGTCCCAAAGATTGCAGACATAAATGTACTTGAGATTAAATTATTTCTTCCAGTTTTTACTACAGATTTCCAGGAAGAATCCAATAAAGCATTTGTATATATGTACTAAAACACTATATTGCTGAGTATACTTCAGTAGCCCATTGGTTTTCTGAGGAAGGATTTTATGTTCTCTCTACATCAGTAATTTTGGTACTTTTATATAATTATGCTGTGAAGTTAACAAAAACCTGAAAAAATGTTAGAGGAATGAAACCTTTCTTTGACATTGATAGATTTTTCATTACTCCTTGATGAGATAGTAATATATCTTTGCCTGGAGAAATGAAAAAGTGCTACTATTCATCCCCTTTCCAAACACTTAGAGATGGTCTTCTCATATACGCCTGCTACTTTTAGAGTGAAGTGGCAGAAACAAAAAGGAGGACTCATACAAACTGAATAGAATGTACTCGCTATGGATATAGAGGTCATAGTCCATTGGAGGAGACAAACAGTTAAGTAATTATGATGAAGTATATGGTATTTTAGAGTTTGCACAAAATACTTTGGGATTATAATGAAGGGAAGTATTAGTTTCAATTACAGAGAGATCTTATTTATTCATGACGTTACATTTGAGCTAATACGCTAATGTTGAATAGAAACTTAAGGTAAATTCATCCAAAGTGAAATTTAAAAATAGTTGATATTGATATATTAATTTGCTCAATAAGTTATAAATGCTTACTATGTGTTCCAGGCACAGTTAGCTACTGGAGATAGAGCATTGCAAAAAAATGGACTAAATGCAATCCCTCATTAAGGCCATATTCTGGTGAAGAAGACTTATGTGAAACAAAATTATATATGTAATATAATTCTAGGTAATAAATATGCTCTAAAGAAATGTGAACAAAATAGTGGGAAAAGTCCTGAATATGAGTGTCAATGTAGGATACTATTTTAGACAGAATGGTCATGCAAGGACTCTCCAAAGTAGAGGAATAATGTATACAAAATCATTGGGAAGAGCATAATGGGAAGAAGGAATATCAAATGAAAGCCTGAAGCAGGAACAAGCATGAGACATACTCAGAAAATGGGAAGCAGATCAATGCAGCTTCTAGACACATGTCACAGGCTTTAATATAAATAGGGGATTGAATAAGAAGGCTCCTGTATGTCACACCAAATAGTTTTATTTTATTTTTGAAGTAATGGAACCCATTATATCTTTTAAAGCATTGCTGATTGAAATCATTGCTAGCAGTTCAAAAGATGATTGAAGACCAGAAAACACTGGAAGCAAGCAATCAAATATTGTGGAGAGTACATAATGTATGCAAAGATGTTCTCTGCCTAATTTAGCTCAATGACCTCCATGGGATGGGAACTAAGTGATGTATTTGAGATGTTCTGCATTAAAATCTTACAGGGATGTAGCCATAATGAAAACAGAGATATTTTTTTCTATTTTATTCATTGCAATAGTTCTCAAAATCAAAAACATTATCAGGCACATGATAGTGCTCAATGACTATCTATTGTATGAATAGAAAAATTGGTGGCTAACTAAATATTAGAGATATTTGAGAGAAATTAATGAGAAGTATATTTGAGGGTTAGTCCATGTGACACAGGTATTCTAGGTGTGTGGCTACGTAAAAGGTGATTCCTTAGATACCTAGGGAAATCTAAGGATTAGACTAGGAGTTTGGGGGAAGGAGGGAGTTGTGCCTATTTATGAGGTGAAACTGATTAGAACTGATTCCTAGTAATTTGTGTACATTTGGAGACTAAATTGTACACCTCTAAAATGCCTAGCTAGAGTGTTTCTATCAACATGGGCAAAACACTTAAGCACCTGGATAAGTTTGCTGAGGATTCTCTGGAGGAGGGGTGCAAAGAAGCAGAATAATGGGTGTAAGTGACAACCTAACGATGTGAAAATCACTTATTAGTAATGGTTAAAAGGTTGTGAAAGAGTAGTAGGCATCTCGAAAATATGTGGGGTTTTTTACTTATTATTAATCTAAATAACACATTTAGCTATCAAATGAGCTCCTCTGTAGATAGGTCAAGACCCCAACCCAATAATGATATGAGTTGATTCTCATGTCAGAGAATATGTAAGGAAGGCTTCATGTCATATGGAAGCCATGTCTTCCAGTCTCCAATAGCCTGTGGATCCTTTTGATCCTCATACTTAGTATGCTTACTTGATATTGAATTCACTAGAAAAAGATGGCTTTATACAGTGAATTCACAGAATTATTTAGCACTTTCTTGTTTGGGTTATCCTGAAAAGAACCCAAAAAAGAGGAACAAAAGTAAATTAGACTTTTACAACCAACTTTCCTCTCCAAATTCTTTCTCAATCAGGTATTTTTCTGCTTTGTTCCATTGGGACAAATCTTTTATGATTAGAGTTTTACAAACAATAGTAAATAAGAAATAATTTTTGCCAGTAAGAGTAACCGTTTTCTTAAATACTTTATTGATTGAAATTTGATCTTTTCAGTTATGATTATTTGGCAGCCTTTGGAGGCAGAGAAGTTGAGGCAGCAGGACACCAGGAAAGATGTGTGTCCATGGAGGAAGCAGAAAGCTTAAAGCTAGGACAAGATAATGACATCTGCCTGCCTGTGGGATTCACCGGGCCAGTCTTCCAGGCAAGTTACTCCCATCCGAACCTTCAGAATATTCAACCTCCTCAAGTTTCTCCTCAAATACAAGATTTTCAAAGGCTTATCAACAATCTCCCCACAAATTCACATACTGATGTGCCCAACTATAACTTACAGTTGTCAAATGTAAGTAATGAAAATAATCAAGGCATAATTGATCATCCCCCACAAACTGTTTCAATCTGTAGTCCCTTACATCTCAGTTGTGCACAAACTATAGCAGATGAAATGTCAGTGAGTACAATAAACAGCTCTATTCAGATGATGCCAGTAGGAGAGGCCCAGGCAGAAGATCAATCCTGCAACAAACGGAAAATTATTAGGAAACCACAAATAGCGAAAAGAGTGCCAATTCGAAAAGCACCACATATTTTTCCAGATCCAGCACCTGAGAGGAAAAGAACAGCCCCCATTAACCCTGCATACACAATTCGAAAGTCACGGATTGCTAATAGTGTCCAAATGCGGCCATATAGGGAAAGGGTAATTCACTTATTGGCACTGAAGGACTACAAGAAATCCGAGCTGCTTATTAGACTGCAGAAAGATGGCATTGAAAAAAGTGACAAGAATTCCCTTGGAAATATTCTTTACCAGGTAGCTGACTTAAATACCCAGAATTTTTCATATTCCTTAAAGAATTGCATTTATAGAGAGATCCAGAGAGATTGGCCTGGATATAGTGAACTAGATAAGCAATCATTGGATTTGGTACTTTCTACAAAAATGGATTCATTTCAGAATGCTACTGACACCCATCACCCAGAATCTTCTATAGATTCTATTAAAGATGGCACATCATCTTCTCAAACTAAGCTTTTAAAGTTGGATGGTACTGATTATTTAATGAAAAGAGGGCCTAGAATATCTCACCTGACAACTTCAGCACAGCCAAGATCAAATAACTACTTGACTAATAACCAGGAAAAATCCTCTGTAACTCCAGCCAAACAGAGCTGCCCAGCATTTTCTACAACCTACCCATCCATTTCAAATACTTCTTTGCCTGTAAATTCCAACAGTAATTCCTGTAGCAATCCACAAAGATGTGGAACTCAAGATCCATATATGGGCAGTGTCAGTCAAGATACTATTATCTTTCCAAGCCAACCTAAAGAGCATACTTCTTTGGAAAACTTAGCTTCTATCTCATTTCAAATGTATCCAAAGCTGGGGGAGAAGAAAAATTTGGTATCTGATGAGAAGTTTAAACATAAAGCAAAAAAACAAAGTTGTAATACTGACATGACAGAGAAGAAGACAAGTTCTAAAAACCAAGATAAAGTTACAAACGCAAATTCTAGCAAAGCATTTCAAAAAGAAAGTTCTACCTCTGAGAATACCTATTCAGCATCTGGACTTGAGGATTATTTGACTAAATATCACACTATAGTTTCTCCAGAGCAACGTTGGCATTATGAACAGGAATTTAGAGTAGATTATGATGAATATCAGACATTGTATGCCAAGATGCTGAACTTATCTAAAGCTTTTATTAGCTTAGAATCAGAAAGGAAGCTGGTATCTCCAAACTCAAAAGAGTATCACAATATAAATCAAAGAATCTCACTAGAATATCAGCAGATGAGACAGCTTAACCCTAATTTTGCTGCAGAAAAATGTAGATGTGTATATCTTTACAACAAGCTGGTTCATATTAAAAAATTAATAAATGATTTTGACCAGCAGCAAGCAACATCAAAGCACTAAAACTGTGCTTACTTAACAACCCAAATAAAAATCTTACTCATTAAAAATTTCAAATAACTTGCTATAAGATTCTAAAGGGATTGAAACTTTTGTTTTAATTTATTTTTTCTTCATTTTATTTGAATTTTTTCTTAACTTTTATTTTTATTTTCATTTTCTTTATTAGTATTTAATTTTCACTTTATTTTTTCTTAATTTTCTGCATTTCAAAAGGAGTTTTATTCAGTGCCTTTACCTCCAATCTTTTGTTTCATTCCCTTTTTCAGAATATCAAGGACCCAGTGACTATGAAATAACATTTTGCACACTTAAAAAATAAAACTATAATGAGTAAGATGAAGTGATTTTGATATGCAGCCTCTTTTTGACCATTCTTCATGCAAACTCACTGTTAAAATACAGAAATTAAGAAATTTGCATAAAGTGCTATGATTGAAACTGTCATTTACTTATATTTGAGAACACAAGTTATATTTGCAAACATGCAAAGATTTTGAACAGTGTTTATATTGTGCTGAATGGGAGGTAAAATGTTGAAAGAAAAATGTGATTAGAAATTATTGATAAATAATATCACACAAAACAAATAGTATTTGATATCACTTCCTGATTTTATTCAATACTCTCATAAATATAATTTTTGAAACACAAAACAAATTTATTTGAAATTTAATTAGAATAATAAAGCCTGATGCCTATTTGAAGAAACATTCGATTATGTACAGGAAAATGGCTAGACATAACTTTACCTAATTCAAAGAATTATCAGATGTGTCCAGCTTATTTATTGATTCATTCTCATCTATGATATTTTTTAATTAAGTCAACATTATTTTAATGCTAGATGTTCACTAATAAAGTACAGAAAAGAGATCATTGATATGGACCTTTAGAAAAGTAATAGCCCCTAAGTCATAGATTTATAATGTAATTTTGAGGATTTAGCAATATCTCTTACATAGCTATTTCACATCTCAGGGAGCCTGATGTTGTGATGAACATGCATTGAATGATGATTGCAAACATCACAATTATTTTTCTGTATTGTTTACTTGTGATTATGCAAATTACCACAAACTTAGAAGTTCAAATTGACAGACTGTCTTACGGGTTGTGTGGGTCAGAAATTCCAGCACAATTTAGGTTGTTCCTCTGCCTCAGCATTTCTCATGAGGTTCCAATTGTGACCAGGGATGGTATTTCATCTGAGGATTAACAGGGGCGGGATATATTTCCAAGCTCATATATTATACTGATGACAATATTAAGTCTCTTTGGGGATTTGGACTAGAATATCATGTACTTTTAAGCTGTAGACTGGAGACAGAACTCAGTTCATTGTTGTGTGGGAATTTTCATAGCGCAGCACATGACATGGCAGCTGGTTTTATTGAAGCTAGCAAGGGATAAAGTTGGTGGCAAGAATGAAGTTAAAATCTTATGTAACATAACCATTAAAATGACATCCTATCACTTTTGTCATATTCTATTTTTTAGAAGTGAGTCACAAATGCTAACTACACTCAAAGGGAGGTGATTACACCAAGGTGAATCCTAGGAGGTGGAACTGTTGGGAACCAACTTAACAACTGTCTTCCATAACTACCTTCTTTAAGAAATTCAAAATTAAGCCAAGTGTGGTAGCAGAAGCCTATAATCTCAGCAACTCAGGAGGCTGAAGCAGGAGGATCACAAGTCTGAGGCCAGCCTCAGCAACTTAGCATGTCTCTCAGCAATTTAGCAAGACCTTCTATCAAAATAAAAAGTAAAATAACTGGGGATGTAGCTCAGTGGTAGAGCACCCTTGGGCTTGAACCCTAAAAAAATAAAACAAGAAAAAGAAAAATGAAATTGAAAAATTTGAGCGAGTCACTTTTCAATATTACTTCATAACCACATTTCATTAAGTAACTCAACACAGAGTGAACAAGAAAATTTATTTTCTTAAAAAATTCTTTGGTCAATATATACTCTATATTAATTTATACGAACTCAGAAAATGTTTCTCAAATCAGACCTCAAGATATCATATCACAGGAGGTCTTTTAAATTGTAAACACTTTGATTTGGCATTTTTCTTTCAATTAGTATATAGTGGTATCACTTAAATCCTTATTAGTGTGTGATTGGTTGACTAAAACCCCCATCAGTCTTGGAACCAAAATATTTTCATTTACTGATGACTTTGTGAAAAATAGTATCCTTCTAGTTAATTTCCTTAATCAAAATGCTATGAATTCCTATATGCTATATGTGCATTCATTAGATTTATATTTCTGTTCCCTAGAAGTGACCTTAAAATATCTTATGTGTCTAATATATATATTTTAACAGGAGATTTCACAGAGTAACTAAAAAAGTAATGAAGTATACTGCTATGGTAAAGAGAGACCTGAGATTCTGGGGGCCAAGGATAGATAACAGTTATCATAAGAGTTGCCTTCCATAAAGGACATTTCAGGCACTACACTAAGTTCTTTATTATACTTGTCTAATTTAATTCATATCCAACTCTGTAAGACACATATCATTTTGTCAATTTACACAGGATAAAAGTATGGCTTGTAAATTAGTATTATTTTGACTGAATTTGTACAACTAGGTGAAAAGACCTGAGATTCAAACCCAATCCTAATTTAAAACTGTTATAAAGCATTATTGTAATCTATAATCACTCTACTATGAACTAGAACACTACAGCTTCTTGCTCCTCTCTACCTGTAACTTTGTAAATATTGACAAAACTCTCCTTCACTTCCCTTTCCCTATTCTATTCAGCCTCTTATAACCAGATAATCAAAACAGATAGCAAGAAAGACTTGTTGCCATCTTGTAACCAGAATTGTACTCCAAAATTCTGTGTGAATACCTTTTAAAAATTTATTTCAAAATAGCTAGATAAGAGGATTTTGCATTGTAATGCAATGATAAAGAAATAATATGTTAATTTCCCTGATTTTATCATCACATGTGATGATAAATACATGAATTGCAACATCATATTGTATCCCATAACAAAAATATTTATTATTTGTCCATCAAAAATAAAACAGCAGCAACAAAAACTAAGGCAGTCCCAGCAGATTGCTGCTAATAGAGATTCCAAATGAGCAGATACTCAAAACAGATAGCAAGAAAGACTTGTTGCCATCTGGAACATTATGGCAAGAGACTAGATTTTTTGTTCAGAGCTGGATGGAATCCTGATTCTGCTGCCTTCTTTGAAATTTCAGACGAGTTACTTGATGGATCCTATCTATATTTTGGTAATAATAACACGTCACAGCATTATTGTGCCTGATGGAAGACAAGCATTCAGTAAGAATTGATTCTGTTATGATTCCAAAAATGGGCAACAATGTATAATAAATCAGTTGCTACAGAGTTATCTTAATATTTGCTATTGTGTGGGATCTACAGAGAAATAGTTCAGTAATTAATATAGAAAAGATATCTAATAGATAAACTAATGAACTCAGATGAATATGGTTTCTGAAATAAATCTAATTTTGGGGAGAGAAGCTATATCAAGGCTATGCAGTTAAAAGAATAAAAATAGGTCTTGTTTTAGTTTATGACCAAAGCCCACAAAATAATAACAGCCAGGTGTTTTCTTGCATTGTCACATATCCTCATAGAAGCACTTTAATAAGGTTGTCCAGTTGATTGGTCCCCCAAGGTATCAGTATTCTATATTCCTTTGCTGAATTTTCTCAAGTGATCCATTTAACAGGGTTATGTTAACCTGACAATTAGTGGTGACCACAATGGACAGAAGAGCCATTCTAGATATATTTGTGCAATGGCATGAAGTATGGACTACAGACAGTCGTGGTTGTTGAAGTTAGGAGAGAGAGAATATAATTGCTAAAGGAGACATTATAGAGGAAATAGCACATGATTTATCCTGTCTTGGGGAAAGTAGTGATATTTATGTTTTAAAATCAGAAACAGAAGGTAGCAGAAGAAAGGCTGAAAAAGGAGGATAGAGTCTTTAATATACAGGAGCCATGTGAGAAAGCAAATCACAGTTGAAATGATGCAGAGAAGTCAAAAATATTACTCAAGTTCAATTCTCTATAGAACTTCATAAAGGTGCAGAGAAATACAGGGATCCCACCCAACTATGTTAAGATCTCTGATGCCTCTCTAAAAAATTAAATCATACACTTAATTCAATTTAAAAGACTTTCTATAGACTTATTTAATTTAAACAAATAGGTATATGAATTCCACATGAATTTTTCAGTAATTTAATTGATAAATAATTATTCTTAGGTGGACTAGTTACTTATGAAGTAAGAATCTGTAATGATTTGTGGAATTATCATTCCATCTGAATTATATAAACACATGGAGACTATTTAACTGTTAGAATTTTCCCTGGTATAGGAAGATGTGTGTTCTCAAAGTATCTTAATGGCCAAACTGGAATTTATTTGATGTTCAGGATGTGTTTTCTGGTTTTATTTTGTAAATAATACAATGTAAGTAAATTATTAATCTGCATTGTTTATTTTATAAGCTTGATCAAATTTTCCTTCATTTTTTAAAGAAACTGTTAATAAATGTTGGCACTTTCATATAGTTTTCTTTGTCACAAATGTGTGTAAATTTTGTTGTTGCTGTTCTACTCTTGGTATAAGATAATGTTTCAGGAGTACTGATACCTGATTGTGAAGTGGAAAAGTATTATAAACTATCTATTTAACAGAAAAAGCTTTGATCTACTAGCCAGATAAACAACTATTATATTCTGTGGGTTGGTAAACTCCTTAAATGCCCTTTATATAAAACATTGGTCAAACATTGGTTTTTCCTCTGTTTTGAAATCCATTAAAGCTTTTGAGTAAAATTCATCCTCTTTTTTTTATAGCTAAGTCAATGCTTCATGCATATAATATAACATTAGAATTTAGAAGTTAATTATTTCTTCATTTTACTTGAAGCAATCTTACCAAAACCTCAATGACATGTTTTCTATATTTCCTTTTGGGCAAACATGAGTTTTTCCAGGCAAGCTTCTCTCTCAATGGTCTGTCTGTCTCCTTCATCAGAAGATGAGATGTCAAAATCTGACTTAAAATCACGCTTCTCAGATCCCTGTCCTTGTCTGCCATCTGCTTAATTAGATGCTTACCTTGATACAGAATTGGATTTTATTGCTCATTAAAGGTGTTGAACCTGAAGAACTTGTTTCTGCCTTTGCTTTTTACAACACCTCGAATTAACTTCCACTAAAAAATAAGAGAAGAGAAGCAGTGATTCTCACCTACTTGTTCCAGTGACATTTTTGGTCAAATAATCAGTGAATTTCAAGTTGAAACCAACTATTTGGCAGAGTTTGGCCACAGAAAATCTGTGATCACTATCATGACTAAAAGCTAGAACTTTTGATAAGGGTAAATCAGCTCCAACATAGAGATGATAATTGGTAACCTATGCTTTCTGTGAAGCTGTCAGAGAAAGTTGGTACATAAACATGTCAGACTTCTAAACCTTTCATCTATATCTCACAAGAGTAACACACATAAATTGAACAAACATATTTTGAAGAGGTAAGCATTATAAACTGTCTTTGACTTTTGATGATATAGTAGTGGCAGCCAATGTATTTAAATTTATGCTACATTTAAAATGAAAATAAAAGTTTTCATATTGGGTCAATTCTCTGATAAGAAATTAATCAAGTCACTGCTAGATGGATAAAATATGCTACAAAATATTATAATTTACTTTAAGAGATCACCAAAGGAAATGAAACTTTTGATACTGATCTGTAAAACTCAAAAGGTAGATCTAAGCAATCAATTATTTAACAGGATTGCAGCTTGGGATTATATAAAGAAACACTTGAGTTAGCAGCACAGAAAAAAAATCAAATGGATTGTTTTATGAACTCAAGTGCCTGAGGTCATTGAAGGTAATCCAAAAATGACAAAAAAACTTCATTTACTCTATAGAGACAAAAGAATAAAATCAGGTTTTATTGTAGTTTTTTAACAAAACTTTGGCAAAAATTTCCACTCAGGCATTTCTTAGAATGTCACATTGCTTCTTGGAAGCAATGTGATGAGGTAGACAGCCCAGTTGTCTGGAAATTCAAGAGGCCCACAATCTATTCCTTTACCAGATTTTCTCAAACCAGTCATTTGTCCTGTCTCTACATCAGATTCTTCTGAAATGGGTTTGAGAATAAATGTGTTTCTAAATCATTGTGAACTATATTGAATATCTTGGTATGCTTCTGACTATAGCTTATTTTATCATTGATCTTATTGGTAAAGAGTCTCTGAGATAATTAAAATCTTTCCCTGATGAGAAACCCAAAACTTGGAGGAATATCATGATTTTATTAGGGTTTTTTTTTGTTTGTTTTTTGATCCTGGCACCATTGACACACTGGACCTTTTTTTTGAGTATTTTAAAATCTATGTTCATCATGTATATTGGCTCATAATTTTCTTTTCTTTGGTTACCTTGTTTGGTTTTGGTATCATAGTAATGTTTGTCTCTTACCATGAGATTTTACGTATGCCCTCTTGTTTAATATTTGGAAGATCTTAAAGAGGATTCATATTAATTCTTCATTGAATGGTGAAATCTTAGAATAGCAATATCAGATTCTAGGCTTTTCTTTAGTGGAAGATATTTTATTACTGATACAATCACTTTAGTTATTTTGTTATCTGTTAAGATTTTCTATTTTTTTAATTATATGGTCTTGGCAGGTTGCATGTGTCTAGGAGTTTATCAATTGATTCTATATCATCTAATTTTTTGCATATGATTATAGATTAAATTCTCCTGTGCATCGCTGTATTCTGTGGCATCAGGTGTAATATATCCTCTTTAATTGCTGATTTTGAGGCTTTTCTTAATTTAGATAAAGGTTTGCTAATTTTGTATATCTTTTAAAAAACTCAGTTTTTTGGATCTTTTATTTTTCTAGTGTGTATTTCATTTGTTTCTGTTCTGATCTTTATTATTTCATTGTTTCTACTAACTGTAGGCTTAGTTTGTTTCCTCTTAGTAGTTCCTTGTTTATCTAGTGTCTTGAAGTGTAACTCTAGGTTGTTTTTCTACCATCAGGGAAACATCAATTGCTATAAACTTCTCTCTTAAAACTGCTTTAGATGTATCTCTTGGGTTTTATTATATTAAACTCTTGTGCTTCCTTGTTTTTCTCAAGAGTTTTATTTTTAATTTCCATTTCAGTTTCTTCATTGACCACATTGACCTTTCATGAGCACATTAAAAAATTTCCAAGTATTTGTGAATTTTCCCCGAAATTTTCCTGTTAAATATTTTTTGGTGGTGCTGGGGATTGAACCCAGGGTCTTTTGCATGCTAGGCAACACTGTACAAACTGAGCATATCCCCAGCCCCAGATTTTTTATTTTATATTATAGTGGCAGAAAAGATACTTGGTATGACTTAATCTTCTTAAAAATTTAAAGATTTGTTTTCTAGCTTACCATATGATCCAACCATGAGAATCTACCATTTGTTTGAGAATAATATGTATTCTGTTGCTCTTGGATGGGAAGTTCTGTACATGTCTATTAGGTTTGCTTGTTCTAAAGTTTAGTTTAAGTCTGATTTTTTATTTATTTTCTGTCTTGATCATATCTCCATTTCTGAAAATAGGGTATTTAAGTTCCCTACTATAATTCTACTGTAAGTTTATTTTCTCTTCAGGTCTCTTAATACTTGCTTTATATATTTTGGTACTCCAATGTTGGGTTCATATATATTTATAATTGTTGTATCCCCTAGAAGAATTTATTTCTTTGTCACTAAATAATGATCTTCTTTGTCACATTTAACAGTTTTTGACTCCACCTTGTTGACCTAACGTTCTGATGACAAATTTTATAATAAAAAAGCAAGGTGGGGAAGGATTGTAAATATCATGGGTATACAGTGGCCATGGAAAAACACACTGAAGAGGTAGGGTTTTAGTAAGCTTAAAGTAAGTTAGGTTTTTTGCTATACAGATTTCTGGAGAATAAGCATTCCCAGGCACAGAGAATGGCAAATACCAAGTCAATAAGGAGAAAAACAATCTTCAGAAATGCTTAAAGAATATTAGGGGTACTAGTGTTTTTTAAGTAAAGTAAGTAGTGCAGTTATGGAACATATAACAGGTAAAAATCATTAAAGGTTTTTATAGGCCATTGTAAGGAATTGTAATTTCCTGTCCTAAAATGGTGGTACACTGGAGGGTTTTATGTAGAGGAATATCATCATATATTTAACTTTTGAATAATTATTATGACTGCTATGCTTATATACTATAATGAACAAGAGTCAAAAGAGAGACATTACCTAGATACTATAAGAATAATTTAGACATGATGTAGTGGAAAATTAGATGAGGGTAGAATTAGTGGAATAAGTGGGATAATTTGTTTAAATTCTGGATTTTTTAATCTTATAATTAAAAGATTTATTCTGAAAACAGGATCTGTATAGCAATGTCTCTTTTAAATTTTTTTAGTTGTAGATGGACATAATACCTTTATTTTATTTTGTTTATTTTTATGTGGTGCTGAGGATTGAACCCAGTGCCTCATGTATACAAGGCAAGCACTCTGCCACTGAGCAACAGCCTCTGCCCTAAATTCTAGATTTTTGATGAAATATCAGATATATCTTTTTAATGAATTTAACCTGGGGTTGTGAGAGAGTTAAAGATAGCTCCAATTTTTTGACCTGAGGAAGCTGAATGATGATTCTGAGATGGGCAAATCTATGTGAGGAACAGACCTGAGGGGAAAAAAATAGGAACATGGTATAGTAAATATTATATTTGAAATGTGATTTTTGAAAGAATTAATATAAATTTGGACTTCAATAAAGGACTATAGAATGGATATAGATATGTGTGTGTGTGTGTGTGTGTGTGTTTGTGTTTGGAAATAATCAAAATATAGCAATATGTAAAGTTGCAAGATTAGACAGAATCACAAAATAAGTGGTAGAACATTGAAGCAATAATTCCTGAGTTCTCCAACCTTTGGAAATTTAGTGTGATGAGGATGGATTTTCTAAATAACCTGAGTAGAAATGGCTAGTGCCATAGAAAGAATGCCAGGAGAGTGCACTGCTGTGAAAATCAAGTGAGGAGACTATGTGATGAGGAATGATCAACCGTGTCAAATACTGATAGGACAAGTAAGGTAATGATTGGGTTCAAATGTATTGCAGTTTTATTTGTAACACTGATTAGTAAATTTTTAGTGGAATGGTGGAGTTGAAAGTCTAATTGGAATAGGCTTATGAAAGCATGGTAAATGAGGAACTTGAGACTTCAAGTCATTTGAATAACTTTGGAGTTAAGAAGAACAGAGGAGCAAAGCTGTATCTTCAGACAGATGTAGGGTCATAGTTGTTTTAAGATAGGGAAAAATAGAGTATGTTTGTATGTTTATGAAACAAAATCCAACAGGAATAAAGTATAATTCTGAAAATAGGGAAATGTGGGGTTTACATTTAAGCTAATTCATTGCCATGAGTAAATCCACTTTGTATTATACTTATGCATGTTTTTCTAAGATAGTTTTTGTGAGGAAATAGGATGAAAGAAAGTTCAAAACAATACATGCTGCATACAGATCATTAATATCTAAGTTCAACAAACAGAAAATTTCCAAAAAAGCTATGACACCCAGAAGGAAAGGTAAACATTAACAGAAGAAAAAACAACTTGTATGTCGGTAAAGTGCCTGCTTGCTCGCATGTAGGGCTGCTTGCTGATCATAATAAAAAGATTAGAAGTCCAGCAGCTTACTAGCCTGGATCACTCATGGTTTAAACTACTCTATGAGTTAGTTTTCCTTTATTTAATTGTGCTGGAAGGGGAGAGTTAATAAAGTAATGCTTTTTTATAGGTTATGGTCTTGGAAAATTATGGAAGAAAGGCAGAGCATATGTGCACAATTTTGTGAAGATATATAAGATATGCTGTTATAACTTAAGGTTCTTTTCTGAAAATCTCACTTGTTCTTTCTCTTTTCTCCCTTCTCTCCTCTCCCTTCCCTTTTCCCCTCAAGCAATGTCATAGCAGAAAGTAAAAGTTGTGAAGTATGTGTTGGATATTTGAAATAGGATGACAATGCACAAAATCTATGCCAGTGGGTGTTATATGGTTTGGAAATAAGATGTTATCCAAAAGCTCCTATGTTAAGGAAGAACTATTTAGAGGTGGGACTGTAGAATTGTGAGAGCTGTTACCTAATCAGTCCATCTTAGAATGAACTGGGTGGTAATTGTAAGGAGGTTATACATGCTTAGAGGAGGTGGTTCACTGAGGGAATGCCCTGGAAGGGTTCATCTTCCCTGTGGCCCCTTCTTCCTTCTCCCTCTCTTTCTGCTCATTGCCATAGATGGAGTAGTGCTCCTCCACCATGCACTTCCACCGTTATGTTCTGCCTTACCTTAGGCGTAGAGCAATGGACTGTGCAGACTGTAGACTTATCCTCTGAACCATAAGTCAAACTTTTCCTCTAAATAAATGTTCCCTCCTTTGTGTTGTTCTGGTCAGTTATTTCTGTCACAAAGACAAAGCTAACACAGTAGGGAAGGGAGTTGAATTGTAAAAATATGTTACAATTACATAGCAGCATTATATTCCCTGCCTAACTTCAAAAAGAAAACCATGTATCAGTAAATAGTGATAATGATTATCACATTGATAGATAATGAAATTTAATCTGAGAGGATACAAAATGGTAACTTATAGTGAAAAGTTATTAAAAGTAATATACATTGGTAGGGAGGGTATTACTGGAATTAGGATACTAAAAGCGAACTAGAAATGTAGAAGACAGTGGTAATAATGGGATGTTTGAAATTATAATTATGGAATTTGATGTGTTTGGTTTCTACAGGTCTATTATATACCCATGGGAGGTAGAAAATGAGATTGGGCTGATGTGATCATTTGAGAAGGGTGAGTTAAGGAAGTAAAATTCCAGGGTGTTTGAAGCATCATCCATGTGATAATGCAATTTCCAATAAATTGGTACTGGAAAGAGTGGTAGTGTACCAAGAGCTTAGAATTTTTGAATTATGAAAAATGATACTGAGTCCATAAATGACTGCATTGGGGAAAGATAGAGAGTGGTTTAATCTGATAATATGATATGCAAAGCAAGGAGGTTTAGGGACGGCAGAGGATTATAGATAAAATATTTTATAAATAGTTTGGTGGAACTTCACCATTATAAAGATATAATGTTAACTATTAATCTCATAATATAATCTTCCTCTAAATAACTAGAATCATTATAGTAAATTTTAATAACTATCAAATTATAACATTTGATAATAAAAACAGTTGATTTTGTAGCAATTACATTCAACTGACCTTGAAGTAATCAATTTAGGAATAGTTGTAAAACTAGAATATGAAAATGGAGACTGGAAATCATTTTTTACCTAAAGAATTTGAAAATCTGAGAAAAGTGATTTAACTGAGATCATTGTGTTAATAAACAGCAGAACCAACAACAGAAAGAATACAAAAATTCCTGTGTTAAGATTGGAAGATTTAACAACAACAACAACAAAAAATTAAACAGAACCAAATCAATATCAGCAACAAAACAATAAATGGTATGCCCAATTAAATTTTAATTTCAGATAGAAACCTCAAATATATTTCAGCGTTAGTGTTTCTCAAATATTTCCATGAAATGTGTTTATATCCAGTCCTGAGTAAGTCAATTAATTACTTATGTCTGCCTTTAGCTGTAGGGCTAGGAAAACCTAGCTAGAAAAGGTCTATGATATTTACATGTGTATGTTGGGGGATTGCTTTTATAAGAAAAAATGGCCTGTAATTGGCATAGGCACAATAACTTTATGGTGCTTTTTGTGAGTTAAAGGGAATTCTAATAGACAGTCAGATAAGCCAAGTAGACACAGAGGCAGGTAAAGTGTGTGTTTAAATGTTCAATCATCAGACTATGCTTTTCTTGTAAGAATTACTTCTTGTTTGTCCTTCTGACATTGTAATAATTAAAGAGCTTCTTGCCAAGAATAGTAGCAATTTCTGAAGAAAGGAAAAGTTGTGTTGGGGTACAGTTGAGTATATTCTTGTTTACCATTTACCTTTCATGATTACTTGTATTTATTTAGAATCATATTATTAGACAAATAGATATTATTATAATCAAGGACATTAAATGTTCATTGGCCTGCATATATTTTCTATTAAACCTTTTCCTGATACTATTGTCTGGAATTTTTCAGTGACAAAACTATTAATTCCACAGCAATTCAAATTATTTCTAAATGACTTACCACATCATTAGAGATTACACCTCTCTCCTGGACAAAATTGATCTATTTAAATAGGAAATTATTTGCTCCAAGATTAACACAACATTAACATTTCAAACTATTGACTAAAAATGTCATCCATTCACATTTTAAATGAATAGACTTGCAGTCACCAAAATGATGATGTGGCTAAGCAAGCTGTGGTTGCTCACTTGTAATTTTCCACAAATAGCATTTAAAAAATTAGATGTAAAACATCATTTCCCTGTTATTAATTTGGCCTTGCTCATGTGCTCTACTGTATTTGAATTGGTCTCAAGCCGTTATTAGGTATTCTTTTCATATTATTTCTACAAATTCTCAATCTTTAAAAGATATAATAGATAACAGGTTAGACTTTAAGATGCTTTTAAAAATTTGGGAGGGTGGAGGACGGGAAAGGCAGCGGAGCACAACAGACACTAGTATGGCAATTTGTAAATCAATGGATGTGTAACTGATGTGATTCTGCAATCTGGGTATGGGGTGAAGGTGGGAGTTCATAACCCACTTGAATCAAAGTGTGGAATATGATATGTCAAGAAATTTGTAATGTTTTGAACAACCCACAATAAAAAATTAAAAAAAAAATTTGGGTCATTTAAAAACATAAAAAAGTCATTTAAGGCAATAATCAGAAGAATTAACACCTAAATTGTACAGTGGTACTAAGTTCAGATTTTAGACATTGATAGTAGGGTTTTTTTTTTTTTTTAGTTGAGTTCATTGCAATAATTTTCTTTTACTCTCAAATGCACATGTTATATAATTTAATTCTCATAATGAAGTTGTGCAATTATTTTGAACATACAATCTGAAGCTCAGAAAGTTAATTGTTCAATATATTGTTGATAGCAAAGCTGAGATACAAATTACAAACTCAGTGATATGTTTACTGAGAAGTTACACAAAAGCTTTGAAAGAGGACTCAGTACTAATTGGTGATGTATTGTACAAGAAGTGTTCTGATTGTTCTGAGGAAATAATTATTAATAGGTAATAATTTATCTGTATAGTACTTTACCATTCTCCAAGTACTATGATTTATACTGTGCCACACTCATACTAATTCAAATTTGTCTTAAAAATCACATCAATCTTTAAAGATAGGTAACTGTGTTACCAAAAAGAAAAAAAAAGCCAAGAAACTAAATGACATGATAAAGCAATTCAATAAAGGAGAAATACAAAATTAATCAGGAAGAATATGCAAAATGTTTAAACTCTCTATTTATTGTTGCAATGAAAAATAAAATAATTACAACATTAGAAACAACAGAAAATATAAATATATTATCCAGGATTAGCATGTATGTGAGAAAATGGGCCCTTTTATAAATTGCTGAAAAACAATGTAACATTTCTCCTGAGTTTTGGAAGACAATTTGACAAAATACATATAAAAATTAATGTGTGAATATCCCTTGTATTTATATAGGATGACTTAACCTGATATAGATGAGTTTCAACAGAAAATTAATTATCTCATATATAGTAATGTTAGAAATAGAACTTGAGAATTCCTTGACTGTGGGGCTCAATGATGATATTAAAAATCCAGGATCTTTTCATGAATGTATGCTTCTGATGTCAGAGTAAAATCTTCGTCCTCTGGATGGCTGTTATCTTAATTATTGGATATCTAGTACTATTCCAAACATCTTGTCCAGACATAAAACTATGTAGGATAATATGTTCTTTGAATATATCTAAAGGAGAGGGTATCTTTTCTTTAATTCCTCAAGAGATTTTAAAAAATATCTTATTGGCCAGTATTAGATTTGTCATCTTCAAACCAATTGTTGACAAGGGGATTGGGATGACTTCATTGGACTTATTAAGAAGAGAATGGATGCTGAGAAGTCAACAATTCTCCCTCTACACATTGACACAGAAATTTCTCTTCAGGGATTTATAGTAATAGAGTAATTAGGAAAGTGAGTAAGGGCAGATACAAAATCATCATTATTTCATGTTTACAATATTGAAATAGTAGGAAAAATCTACACATATATTAAGAGTTAAAATCTTACATTGGTGACAGAAAATGGTGGAGTAGGAGATTATAGCCTCATATATCTACAATGATTTAACAACACCATATGGACTGAAATACCATTTTTGAGAGTTCAGCACCCCCCCCCCCAGATGAATACAAACTGAGAACATTACCATTGAAACACATGAGAATTCCATTTATGGCAACATCAAAAAGAATAAAATATTTAGGAAAAATTTTAACCAAACAGGTGAAAGAAACTGTACACTAAGTGCCACAGTCTGGCTAGGCACAAAATCACGAGCCACTCAAGCAGGAACAAACTTTATTTTTTGAAACTGCCGCCAATGTTCTGTAGGCCCCCGGGAAGATTGCCGATCCACCCACGCAGTCTTCTCCAGAACCCCCAGAGGAAGTTCCTCCCCCGGAACTCCCTCCTACTGTACTTCCCCAACCAATGGGAACTCTCCAGGAGTCCCGTAGCAGGCCAAGGTGAACAGCAGGAGTCCAATATCCATATGAATGCAAATCTTAACATAATCATATCATCTCAATGGCTTGTTGGCGTCACCTTTCAACCAAAAATGCCATGCATCATATACTTGGCTGACTCTTAGCATCTCCCCCCTTCTGTTTAATTAAGCAACAAGCAATGTGGCTAGGGACCATGCCTGTTAGGTTTGTCCAATTCAACATATGGTTCTTACCCGTCATCGGAAATCTGACCTCTAGGCGTCAGCCTCCTGTCTTAGGTTGATACCACTGCAATTGGATCATACCCATCACTGACTACCAGTCCAGCATATAGCCATACTTATGGATAGCCCTATGCACCAGTGGGGGGATGAGGTTCTTTGCCTCACCTCTGTTGGCCCCCAAAATTAGACCATCACTAGTAGAAGGGAGGAGGATACAGAAATGCCACGACACCAAGTCAATTGACGGCTCCTAGGAAAAATTGCATCACTGGTGACACATCAGCAAAGATACGCTAGCACTACCATAATTTGCTGCATCAACAGATAGATCACAATGCATACAAGTGATACATAGTCCAGGCAAGTTCTGTAAGCAGGTCAAAGTGGAGGAATCTATCAATATGTCCATATCCTCCCAAAATAAATCGACTCATTGATTGAGCATTACTTGTTGAGTTATTAATCATTGATGTATCAGTTTATACAGTTTGTTGTGATAACTCTCGAAGAAGTTGTAGTTTGGTTTCATCTTTGTCTTCACCGGCACTGGGATGAAAATAGGAATTCTGACAATGATGCTAAAAAAAATATGTAATATTTCAACAGGTACTAAGAAAACAATTTTTAGAACAATTTACATTATCCTGAACAGAATTATTAAATATAATGAAAAGGAAAGGTGAAAGTAAACAAACAGATCTGTTAACCTCCTATTTGTTCATATATTAAAACAATCCTCAACAGCTGTTTACCCAAATTAAATTAAACTATTAAAATCACGTGAATAATAAAAAAAATTCGGATCCATATTTATGAGCGCTCCTCATATATGATATATGGACATACGCACATACAGACATACAACACAAAACAGAAGTGTGCACACGTAACATACAACACATAAGACAATAGTAAAGGCCTTGTAGCTTTACCTAGGTGAAATCTCCATTGCAATGTTTAAAAACTCCACAGTCAAAAAATAAAACTGATTAGAAAAACATTAACCTAGGTCTGTATGAGCTCAAAAATAAAATAGAACTTTATGATGTGGGAAAATGCAATAATAAAATAGATATTGAAAAAAGCATCCTGGTTAATCACTGTCGCAGATGTAAGAATAGCCAAGCTGGAGTTATATCAGCTGTTATGGATTTGAGTCAAATCATCTTCCTTTTGGTCTGTAGAAATTGTTTTGGTTAATCTGTCTGGAATCCAAATTGGCTGCTGTTCTCCCTGTGGAAAAACACAAACAGAGCACCAACTCCAGACAATCACTGGGTCAGGACCTTTCCATTGTCCTGTTAGAATATCCTTCCAAAGTACCATAGGTTTATGTACATTTTTTTGGATACAAATGTCTTTCCACAGCACTAAGCCCTAATGAATCCAAATTTTAAAAGTTTAGAGTAAAAAGGGTTATTTTAAGTTTATCTTTGGGGGATATATACCCCTTTCCAATTCCCTCCTTTTGTTTTAATAAGTACATTTTAATAGTTTGATGAGCTCTTTCAACTATGCCTTGTCCTTGTGGACTGTATGGAATTCCTGTTATGTGAGTAATGCCAAATGATGAGCAATAATGTTTAAAAGAGGTAGAGGCATAACCAGGACCATTATCTGTTTTTAACTGTTTAGGAACGCCCACAGTGGCAAAATTTTGCAAGCAATGAGCTATAACATCTTTAGTTTCTTCTCTGGCATGAAGGGAGCCCATCAAAAATCTGGAAGAAGTATCAACTGTAACATGCAAATATTTTAATTTTCCAAATTCTGGCAAGTGTGTGACGTCCATCTGCCAAATATGGTTAGGTATCAGTCCTCTAGGATTGACTCCAAGATTAACTTGTGGTAAAAATGTCACACAATTTTGACATTGTTTTATTATATGTTGGGCTTGTTCCTTAGTTATTTTAAAATGCTTTTGTAAAGTATTAGCATTGACATGGAACCTTTTATGAAAATTTATAGCTTCTTCTATTGTGGAGAAAATATGTATGTCATGTGTAGATAAGCAGATAAGCTAATTCATTGCCCAAATTAAGGGCTCCAGGCAATCCTGTATGTGCCCTGATATGTCCTATAAAAAATGGATCTTTTCTGTCCCAGATTAGACTTTGTATAGTAGAAAACAGTAGAAGAAGGGGAAATCCTACCAGCATCTTCAAGGGATACTATAGCATTAACTACATACTGACTATCAGAAAATAAATTAAATACAGAATCTTTAAACATCATAAAAGCTTGTAATACTGCATTAAGCTCTACCTTTTGAGCTGATTGTTTGGGTACTAAAAATGTAAAAGTTTGATCAGGGGTAACTACTGCTGCTGTACCATTATTTGACCCATCAGTGAATATATTTGGAGCATTCATGATAGGGGTTTTTCTTGTCATCTTTGGGAAAACTACAGGATGCTTAGACCAAAAAGACAACAAAGGATTAGATGGTAAGTGATTATCAAATGAAACATTAGATTTACACATGATTATTGCCCAAGTATTTAACTCATTAGCTAACTCATCAATTTGATCCATAGTATATGGAGTAATAATTTTATTGGGAGAAATCCCAAACACACCCTTTGCTGCTTTTATTCCTTTGAGTATTAATTGTCCTACAGCCTCAGGATTTCTAGTAAGAATAGTGTTAGGAGAATAAGATAAATGTATCCACAATAATGGACCTTCTTGCCAAATTACTCCTGTAGGAATATTTTTTGTTGGCAGTACAATAAATAATAAAGGCAAACTTATATCAATTCTATCCAAATGCATGTTTTCCATATATGTTTCAATGATTTTTAATGCCTTTCTTGCTTCAGGCGTCAACATGCGGGGTGAATTTGGATCTGATGGACCTTTTATAATATCAAATAAAGGTCCCAACTCTCCTGTTGGTATGCCTAGATAAGGCCTTATCCAATTTATGTCTCCCAATAACTTTTGAAAGTCGTTAAGTGATTTGAGTTGATCTACTCGTATTTGAATTTTTGGTGGACGGACCATGGTTGAGGATAATAAAACCCCTAAATAATTAATTGGAAGATTTAATTGTACTTTATCTATTGCTATCTCTAGATTATAATTTTTTAATAAATTTGTAAGTGTGGCATAACATTCTAGCAATGTGTTTTTATCTTTATGTGCCAATAACATATCATCCATATAGTGAAATATTTGTAATTCAGGATTTTGATTTCTAAGTGGCTGGATTGCTTTCTTAACATAAATTTGACACATAGTTGGGCTGTTAGCATTCCTTGAGGGAGTACTTTCCATTCATATCTCTGATCAGGACCTTCATGATTTAGTGCAGGGATAGTAAATGCAAAATGTGGAATATCCTCGGGATGAATTGGAATTGAAAAAAAACAATCTTTAATATCTATAGCTAAAACATACCAGGTTTTTGGTAAAGCAGACAATTGGGGAATCCCTGATTGAGCAGGTCCCATAATATCCATCTCATTATTAATGGCTCTTAAATCTTGCAATAATCTCCATTTACCAGATTTCTTTTTAATGACAAAAATGGGAGTATTATGGGGAGATACGGAAGGTTGTATGTGTCCCTCCGCTAATTGTTGTTTGACCAGGTCATGGGCTACTTGAATCTTTTCTTTAGTCAGGGGCCACTGAGGAACCCACGCTGGTCTTTCTTATTTCCAAGTAATTTTGATTGTCTCAGTGGCCCTTTCTGAAAACCCAATCCATGTCTATTTATTTCTTGATCTATTTGAATTGGTGCTGTCATACCTTGTTCTTGTTCTCTTAATCTTTCTTCTTTCCTAAAGCCTTGTCTAGCCCTAGTAGTGGGCATGTTAGGATTGATGTTATTTGTTAATGTCAAACCTAATTGATCTAGGACATCTCGTCCCCATAAATTTATAGGAAGATGATCCAATACATAGGGCTATATAGTTCCTTCACATCCTTCAGGATCCTTCCAATCTAATACCATTGCACTTCTATGGTGATTAGTTGCCACTCCTAGGCCTCGAAGCGTTTGAGTGGCTTGTTGTAATGGCCAATGTTTTGGCCATTCTTGATGAGATATGATGCTAAGTTCAGCACCTGTGTCTAGTAGCCCATTAAAGTCATGTCCTTGAATATTTAGTTTTAGCATGGGGCGAGAATCTAAATTTAAAGAAAGCATAGCCCAATCTACACCTGTGGAGCCTAATCCCTTGGAACCTCTTTCTACAGTACGACTGGAAAATTTATCATGCAGGCTGGGTATTAATAATAACTGTGCTATTCTATCTCCTGGTGAAGTTACTGATATACCTCTTGGAGAACTGGCTATAATTTTTATTTCACCTTCATAATCGGGATCAATTACCCCAGGACTTATCATAAGTCCTTTTAGTGTTGAAGAACTGCATCCCAATAATAAGCCTACTGTTCCTTGGGGAAGAGGTCCTTTTACTCCTGTGGGAATGATTTGAACTCCCATCTCTGCAGTTAGTACTGCTCTGGCAGAGGCACAGATGTCCAACCCTGCGCTCCCTCTAGTTTGTCTGATGAGGGATCTGATGGACAATGTGTCCTGGGCTCTACCTTGATGGTGCTGCTGGGTTCCTCCATTGCCCCATATATTTGTGGTTTTGGGCCCCGGAGCATTGGGCCCTCCATTCTGTCTTTTGGCAATGGAGCCTGATGCCTTTCTCCACGATATCATGGGTAAACACTTGGTCCTTGTCTGTTTTTTGATAATGGAATACCCTCTACGGTGGTTTGAGAACGGCATTCATTAGCCCAATGTTTCCCTCTATGGCATCGTGGGCAAATACCCGGTATTCTATTCCTTTGATACCTAGCTTTGTTAAACCCTCCTCCTATGGGGCAACTCCTTTAAAAATGTCCTGTTTGATCACAATTATTGCATGTTTTTGGCCTGGCATCTAAAGCCTGTTGTACTGCTGCTAAGACTTGCCCTTGTTCATTAATGTCTCTACATAATTTAATATATGTGTTTAAATCTTCATGTCTCCATGGTCTAATGACCTCTCTGCAGCAACGATTTGCTTGGTCATAAGCCAGTTGTTTTATTAATGGCATTGCTTGTTCTGTATCTCCAAATATTCTAGAAGCAGTTTGAATAAGCCTATCTACAAATTCAGCGTAAGGTTCATTAGTTCCTTGTATTACCTTAGATAATTGTCCTTGTAAATCTCCATGCCCCTGTAAAGTTTTCCATGCCCTAACCACATCTACAGCAATTTGTGCATATATGCCAGGATCATATTCAATTTGTTGCCGTTGACCCAAATAAGGTCCTTTTCCTAATAACATATCTAGATTTCTTTGAGGGTAACCGGCTGCTGCATTTCGCCTAGCTATCTCCATGCAAAATCCCTCATTGGCAACCTTCCATAACAAGTATTGTCCTCCATTTAGCACAGATCGACACATGTTAGCCCAATCTGTTGGCGTCATGTCTAAGTTGGTAATGGATTCGACCATGCTCACAGTGAAGGGTGCTTGCGGCCCATAGGTTGTTACAGCCTCCTTTAATTGCTTCACTGTTTTGAAATCTAATTCACAGTGAATTCGTTGCCCTCCTGCCTGCTCAAGTACAGGGCATGCTAATCTTTGGGGTCCTGCCTCAGGATTCCGTCCATCAACTACGGGAGTTGAGGGCTGCTCAGCTGTAGATGGAGCTGTTGGTTGAATTGCGCCCTCTGGTGATAGAACGGAGTTAGTAGCAGCCTCCTGTTGTAATTCCCTGCCTGATGGTTGTTTTTCCTCTAAGCTTTCTTTCTTCAAATTTTCCTCTGTCTGACTAGCTTGAGAGACCTTCTCTTTTGCTTGACCTAACATGTTTTCTACCATAGTCTGGACCTCTAACAATTTACTTAACAGTTTTTCGGTTTGTTTTTTACTAGTTTCTAAACTACTATAAAGGTAACGCAACCCAATAAGATAGCATAAAACAAAACCGAAACAGAATGAGAACAAAGAATAGTTGTATCAATTTTCTCTTTCTCAGGGCCGAACAACTTCAAACCTTGAGCCAACCATTTTTCCCAGTTTGCCTGAGAAAATTCTAGGGATAGGCAGCTTGAAACAAAAACAAAATAAATCAAAACAAGAACACATGGTTTTTTGAAATGGTCACCCATTTTGTCGCCTTCCCTCAGGGGCGAGCAATTTTACGGGCCGCCAAATGCTGCAGTCTGGCTAGGCACAAAATCACTAGCCACTCAAGCAGGAACAAACTTTATTTTTTGAAACTGCCGCCAATGTTCTGTAGGCCCCCGGGAAGATCGCCTATCCACCCACGCAGCCTTCTCCCGGAACCCCCAGAGGAAGTTCCTCCCCCGGAACTCCCTCCTACTTAACTTCCCCAACCAATGGGAACTCTCCAGGAGTCCTGTAGCAGGCCGAGGTGAACAGCAGGAGTCCAATATCCATATGAATGCAAATCTTAACATAATCATATCATCTCAATGGCTTGTTGGCGTCACCTTTCAACCAAAAATGCCATGCATCATATACTTGGCTGACTCTTAGCAACTAAGATAATAAAAAAACTGTCAAAGAAAATTGAATTGGATGTCAATAAATGAAAATATAGGCCATTTTCATGAATAGGAAGTTTAATATTAATTTTTATATTACCCCAAACTATCTAATCATTCAATGCTATCCCCTTCAAAATCCTGAAGGTATTTTTTTTTTTCTGAAAGAGAAAGATAATCTTATAATTTACATGGAGCCACAAAAGGCCCTCACTATCCAAAGCAATTTTGAAGAAGAGAAAAAGAGCTGGAGGCATCACACTGTCTGATTTCAGTATATATTACAAAGCCACAGTAATCAAAACATTGTGGTACTGTAATAAAGACATGTAGACCAATGTGCCAGAATAGAGAAGTATGAAATTAAATCATAGTCATCTTTTATGATGGTGCTAAGAATAAGAAGAGTTAAAATGGTCATCTATCCAATAAATAGTTTGAGTAATGCTGATTATCCAATGATAAAGGAACGAAATTGAATTATTTTATTTCATATACAAAGCCCAACTCAAAATGAATTAAATATTTATAATTTTTTTCATACTGATAATTGAGCCCAGGGGCACTCTACCACTGAGCCATATCTCCAGTCCTTTTTTAAGCTTCTAGAATTTTGAGACATGGTGTATCTAAGTTGCTGAGGGTCCTTCTAAGTTTCTGAGGCTGTCTTCTAACTTGCAATCCTCTTGCCTCAGCCTCCTAAATCACTGGGATTACAGGCATGATTAAAAATATAATAAATATTTAAATATAATAATATCTGAACTATAAATCCCATTATGTTAGATGTAACTCCCAATATCCTAATCTCATTTGAATATTATCATGAAGTTATGAACTGAATATTTGTATCTACCTCCCTCCCCCTAAAATCATATATTGATTTATTAACATCCCACCTAGAAAAAAAGAGAGAGATAAATCTTCTTGACAAATGATGATTTCTTGGCTATGAAACCAGAAGCAAAATAAAATAATAAAAAGAAATAATAAACAAATGGTAATATATTAAACTATAAAGGTCTTCATACCAAAGAAAATAATCAACAAAATAAAAATAACCTACAAAATGGGAGAAAATATTTGCAAGTTCTGTGTTTTAGTTCTGGATTCTATAACGAATGTTTAGACTTAGACTGGATGGCTTAAAGAACAAATATTTATCAAAGTTTGGAAGTTGAACAGATTGGGAAGTCAAATATCAAGGTACTGGCCAATCCAGTGTTTGAGTAGGGTGTGCTTCTTGGTTTAGTTTGTTTTCTCATATGGCAGAGAGCAGAAGGAGAGGATGCATGCTCTCTTTTCTCTTCTTACAAAAGTATTGATTTCAACTGTGAGGATTCCACTCTCATGATTATTACTTCCCGAACATCCCACCTCCTAATATTACATTGGACATTAGCATTTTAGTATATGATTTTAGGGGGAGGGAGGTAGAGAGAAATATTCAGTTCATAACTTCATAATATGATAATATTCAAATCAGATTAGGATATTGGGGGTTAGATCTAACATAATGGGATTTATATCCAAAATACATAAAGAACTACAACTCAATAGCAAAAACTAACTAAATAACTTGGCTTAAAAATAGGCAAAGGACTTGAACGTACATTAGTTCAAAGAATATACACAATTAGCTAGCAGGTAAATGTAAAAATATACAACATCATTAATCACAAGGGAAATATAAATCAAA
The DNA here is from genome assembly GCF_047511675.1 of Marmota flaviventris. Taxonomy (NCBI): domain Eukaryota; kingdom Metazoa; phylum Chordata; class Mammalia; order Rodentia; family Sciuridae; genus Marmota; species Marmota flaviventris. The sequence continues at coordinate 127,278,253 of NC_092518.1, forward strand.
TTCACAATGAGAAATGTCTATTGTCCAAACAAAACAAAAGAACACATATGGGCAAGGATGTAGAGAAGTTGGAATATTTGTACATTGATAGTGAGAATGTTAAACAGTAAATAATATGGAGCTTCAACAAAATTTAAAAATGGAAGTGTTATATGATCCAGTAATCCTGCTTCTGGATACACACACACACACACACACACACACGTACACGTGTACGTGTGTGTGTGTGTGTATGTATGTCTCAGATTCTAAAATAGATACCTGCAATCCTGTGTTCGTGGCAGCATTATTTACAGTGGCCAAGATATGGAAACAAACTATATGTTCATCAATAGATGGGACATAAAGAAAATGAAGTAAAGACATAAATTAATTGCTATACAGCCTTTAAAGGGGAAGAAAAACTGTGATATGTGATAATATGGATGAATCTAAAAGACACAATAGTATGTTATATAAGCCAGGCATAAATAGTCAAATACTGCATGATTCCATTTACATGAGGTATCAAGAACAGTAAAATACATACAATCAGAAAGTTGTTTGGTGTTTGCCAAGGGTAGGGGTGAAGAAGAAATGGCAGTTATTGTTCAACAGGTATAAAGTTTAACTTTTACAAGATGAATAAATTCTTGAGATCTGATGTACAATATACTGCTTATAATTAATGATATTGTATTGTATGGTCAGCCCACTATATCCATGGGTTCCACATCCATGAATTCAACAACCTTGGATCAAAACTTTCCAAGTATTGTTTATGTACTGAACATATACCATCTTTCTTCTTGGCATTAATTCCTAAACAATACAGTATAGCAACCATTTACATTATATTAGGTATTATAAGCAATCTAGAGATGAATAAATGTTATGGGAGATATGAATATTATATACAAATACTATTCCATTTTATGTAAACGGCTTGAGCATCTGTGAATTTTTGTGTCCATGATGGTTCCTGAAAACAGTTCCTCATGAATGGCAAAGGATGAGAGTATAATGAAAATTTTTGATAAGAGTGTAGATCTCATGTTAAGTGTTCTTACCACAGGGTGGGGGGAGTTTAAATCATAGTTTACTTGTCATCTTTGTAGATGCAACTTCCATGACTGCCCAATAAAAATGGGTATTCTCTCTTTCATATTTTTATTATGCAAAAACACATTTAACAATTTGATATTATTATTTTTTTACATTTATGGAATAGAATGTAAGTTCTCAGAGAAGAAATAAGGCAACTGTCCTGTTCATCACTTTTTCCCTACCTAGAAAAATGGGCAACAGAGTTAATAATAAATATTTGCCAAGTGTGGAACATGCATATATAAATACCAACATATCTGTCTATATAATGTCTTGGTAATACTAATTAATTATCTCCATAAGTCCTCAATAAATTTTTTCTTATGCTTTTCTGTATTTTTTAAAGCATGAACATGCATTATTTCTTTCATCTGAAAAAAGTTATACACATGGATAATGGGAGACTAGAATATTTACAAAAAGAAAAGTATTGTGGGGGGAATTGTAATATCATATATTAAAAATATTTTAAATATAATATATACCATTGCATTGTTGGTACTATAATTAAAAGGCCAACAGATGAAAAGAGAAATTTTTATCCAGCATAGGTGGTAGTGATTGAAAAGACTTTATGCAGAGAAGGCAAATCAGTTTCTACTTCGTATTTCTATGACTGGAGGGGAACCCAAAAAGCAATTTGCAACCAGGTGGCTAGTTTTACTTTCATGGTAGAGCACTATATTTGGATGGTTCCTACTGCTAAAATATTGAAAAATCAGCTTGGATTGTCTCCATGTCATAGCTTTTTATAAAATAATGTGATGCTGAACCAATATTTCTTTCTTATCACCACAGTTGCATTATATGTAAGTGTTTTGAGAATGCATAGGGGTGGCTGGAGAAAGAGTTTGATTCATCTTAACCAAGTTGGAAAGTCTTTTATTGTTAAAAAATGTTTCTTCTATGATGTCCTTTTAGTGGCAATTTATCCAAAGCTCCAATATTCTCCACATTCTGAGCCACTTTCGAGATTAATCCACGTTTTTGTTGTTGTTGTTGTTGTTTTTGCGGGGGGCAGGAGGTACCGGAGATTGAACTCAGGAGCACTGGACCACTGAGCCATGTCCCCAGTCCTATTTTGTATTTTATTTAGAGACAGTGTCTCACTGAGTGGCTTAGTGCCTCACTGTTGCTGAGGCTGGCTTTGAACTCACGATCCTCCTGCCTCCACCTCTGGAGCCACTAGGATTTTACAGGCATGTGCCACCACACCAGCCTGAATGACTAATAGTATCAGTCAATTTCACTCCCTTGTTCATCATCTCAATCTGCCTTACCCTGTGTTGTATTATTTTTATAGCACTCCTAACCTCCTAGTAATATGTTAAGTTGTGTATATATTTTTTTATCTTTCTTATCTTGCCAGTTTCACCAGAATGAAGAAAGGTTTGGCTATGTCTTCAGCAGGCTATGATTGTGTCTGGAGCAAAGTTGGAGGTTAATAAGTGTTTATTGAAAGAATGAAGGTCTGTAATAATTTATGAAACTTTGGGATTGTGGTATGACATAGAATTCAATTTTCCCAGTTCCACATGGATAATCATGTATTCTACCATCATGTATTGCATAGTTCATTATTTTATCACTGTCATATAAATAAAAATCACTTACATTTATATGCAAGAATCTATGGTTTCCCTATTGTCTTACATTACTCTACTTTTTTCTATCATTTTGCCAATACTATACTTTATGATCAGCTTTAATATTTATTAGGAAAAGTTCCTCTCTCATTTTCCCTTAAAAGAGTTGATTCGTTATCTTTTATGTTGTCATGTAAAAGTTAGAATCAGCTTGCAATATTTTGTAAAATACCTTGTTAGGATTTTAATAGAATTGGATTAGGATGCTCGGGTTTGTACTCAGGCCCTTCCACACGCTAAGCAAGAGCTCTACCGCTGAACTATATTATATTTTTCAATGTGATTTTGTATTCTTTTCCATAAACCTATAAAACATTTTTGGTTAAATATATTTTAGATGATGTATATTTGTTTACTTTTTTCAATGGTATTTATTTTATTTTCAAACTTTTGCAATTGCTATTTTTGTAGAAATATTGTCCTAAATGATGAGAGTTTTTTTCTTCCTTGTTAATCTATATACATTTTCTCATTTAAAAATATCAAAATGGGGGTGCTGAGGTGGTGACCCAGAGTAGAGCACTTGCCATGCATGTGTGAGGCAGTGGATTCGATCCTCAGCACCACATAAATAAAATAAAGGTATTGTGTAATGTACAAATAAAAACAATTTAAAAAGATATCAAAATGGATTCTGCTGTAATATATAACTAAAACCAATCAATAAAAATATTAAAAATAACTAGCTATGATCTTTAGTAGACTAGTGAAGAAAGCTATAATAGATATCTTTAACCCATTTCTCGTAATATATATTCCTTTCATCTTTAATCTCATTGATAAATATTGCTTTCAACCCCCTTTTATATTCTTAATCAGTTTTATCAAATTTGTTTTTTTAAAAGAAATGCTTTTAGCTTTATTGATCCCTTTCATTGCATTATATTTTTGTATTTTTATTAATTTATTTATTTTAATTAGGAATATATGACTGCAGAATGCATTTTGATTCATTATATACAATTGATGCACAACTTTTCATTTCTCTGGTTGTACACGATGCAGAGTTGCACCGTATGTGCAGTCATACATGCACCTGGGGTAATGATGTCCATCTCATTCCACCATCTTTCATGCCCCCATAGGTTCTCCCCCTCCCACCCTCCCCTTTGCCCAAACTTCCTCCATTTTCCCATGCCCCCCCAATGGATCAGCATCCACTTATCAGAGAGAACATTTGGCCTTTGATTTTTTGGGATTGTCTTACTTCACTTAGCATTATCTTCTCCAACTCCATCCATTTACCTGCAAATGCCATATTTTTATTCTCTTTTAATGCTGAGTAATATTCCATTGTGTGTGTATATATGCCACAGTTTCTTTATGCATTCATCTATTGAAGGGCATCTAGGATGGTTCCACAGTTTAGCTATTCTGAATTTAGCTGCTATGAACATTGATCTAGCTGCATTGCTATAGTATGTTGATTTTAAGTCCTTTGGGTATAGACTGAGCAATAGGATAACTGGGACAAAAGGTGGTTCTATTCCAATTTTTATAAGGAATCTCCATACTGCTTTCCAGAATGGTTGCAACAATTTGCTGTCCCATCAGCAATGTATAAGTGTGCCTTTTTCCCTACATCATAGCCAAACCTGTTGTTGGTTGCATGTTTGATAACTGCAATTCTGAGTGGCATGAGAGGAAATCTTAGAGTAGTTTTGATTTGTATTCCTCTAATTACTAGAGATATTGAACTTTTTTTCATATGTTTGTTGTTCAAATGTATATCTTCTTCTGAGAACTATATGTTCAGCTCCTTAGCCCATTGATTGATTTTGTGTGTGTGTGTGTGTGTGTGTTAAGTTTTTTAAGTTCTTTATATATCCTGGAGATTCGTGCTCTATCTGACATGTGTGTGGCAAAAATTTGCTCCCAAAATATAGGCTCTCTCTTCACCTCATTGATTGTTTCTTTTACTAAGAAGAAGATTTTTAGTTTGAATCCATCCCATTTATTAATTCTTGATTTTATTACTTTAGAAATCTTGTTAAGGAAGTTGGGGCCTAATCCAACATGATGAAGATTTGGGCCTACTTTTTCCTCTATTAGGCACAGGGTTTCTGGACTAATTCAAAGGTCCTTGATCAACTTTGAGTTGAGTTTTTTGCATGGTGAGAGATAAGGTTTTATTTTCATTTTGCTGCAGATGAATTTCTAGTTTTCCAAGCACCATTTGTTTAATAGGCTATCTTTTTTTTCAATGTATGTTTTTGGTGCCTTTGTCTAGTATGAGATAGCTATATTTATGTGAGTTTGTCTCTGTGTCTTATATTCTGTGCCATTGGTCTACATATCTATTTTTGTGCCAATACCATGCTATTTTTGTAACTATAGCTTTGTAGTATAGTTTAAGGTCTGGTATTGTGTTGCCTCCTGCTTCACTCTTCTTGCTAAATATTGCTTTGGCTATTCTGGGTCTCTTATTTTGCAAACAAATTTTATGACTAGTTTTTCTATTTCTATAAGAAATGATGATGGGATTTTAATTGGAATATCATTGAATTTGTATAATGCTTTGGGTAGAATGGCCATTTTGACAATATTAATTTTGCCTATCCAAGAGCATGGCAGATATTTCCATCTTCTAAGGTCTTATTGAATTTCTTTCTTTGTGCACTGTAGTTTTCATTGTAAAAGTCTTTCACCTCTTTTGTTGATTCCCAAGTATGTTTTTGAGGCTATTGTGATTGGGGTAGTTTTCCTAATTTCTCTTTCAACAGGATTCATCACTGACATACGAAATACATTTGATTTATGTGTATTGCTTTTATATTCTGCTACTTTGCTGAATTCATTAATTAATTTTAGAATTTTTCTGATGGAGTTTTTTGGATCCTCTAAGTATAGAATCATGTTATCAGCAAATAATGATAGTTTGAGTTCTTCTTTTTCTTATGTGTATCCCTTTAATTTCTTTTGTTGCTCTGGCTAGAGTTTGAAGGACTATGTTGAATAAAAGTGCTGAAAGAGAGCATCTCTGTCTTGTTCCAGTTTTCAGAGTGAATGTTTCCATTGAGAATGATGTTGGTCTTGAATTTAGCATAGATAGCTTTTATAATGTTGAGTATGTTTCTACTATCCCTAGTTTTTCTAGTGTTTTGAACATGAAAGTGTGCTGTATTTTGTCAGATGCTTTCTGTGCATCAATTGGTATAATCATATGCTTCTTATCTTTAAGTCTATTGATGTGATGAATTGTATTTATTGATTTCCATATGTTTAACCAACCTTGCATCCCTGGGATGAACCTCACTTGATCATGGTGCACTATTTTTTAAAATATGTTTTTGTATTTGGTTTGCCAGAATTTTATTGAGAATTTTTGCCTCAAAGTTCATCAGGGATATTGGTCTAAATTTTTTTTTCCTTGATGTGTCTCTGCCTGGTTTTTGTATCAGGATGATACTAGCTTCATAAAATGATTTTGGAAGGGTTTCTTTCTTTTCTCTTTTATTCAATAATGTGAAGAGTATTGGTATTAATTCTTCTTCGTAGGTCTTGTAGAACTTAGCTGTGAATCTGTCTGGTCCTGGGCTTTTCTTGATCGGTAGGCTTTTGATAGCATCTTCCTATTTCCTTGCTTGAAAATTATCTGTTTAAATTGTGTATGTCTTCTTAAGTCAGTTTGGGTTGATCATATGCCTCTAAAAATGTATTGGTGTCTTTGAGGTTTTCTATTTTACTGGAGTATAAATTTTCAAAATAATTTCTAATTGTCTTCTGCATTTCAATAGTGTCTGTCATGATATTTTGTTTTTCATCACAAATTTTAGTAATTTGATTTTTCTCACTCCTTTTCATCAGGGTGGCTAAGGGTTTGTCAATTTTATTTATTTTTTCAAAGAACCAGCTTTTTGTTTTGCCAATTTTTTTGAATTGTTTCTTTAGATTCAATTTCATTGATTTCCATCCTGATTTTAATGATTTCCTCTCTTCTATTACTTTTGGTGTTGGTTTGTTCTTCTTTTTCTAGGGCGTTGAGTTGTAATGTCAGGTTTGTTTTTTGTTGACTTTTTCTTCTTTTAATGAATGAACTCCATACAGTGAACTTTCCTCTTAGCATTGCCTTCATAGTGTCCCAGAGATTTTGATAAGTTGTATTGGAGTTCTCATTTACCTCTAAGAATTTTTATCTCCTCCTTTTTGTCTTATGTTATCCATATGTCATTCAATAGCATATTTTTTAGTCTCTAGGTGTTAGAGTAATTTGTCTTTTTAATTTTGTCATTGATTTTTAATTTCACTCCATTATGGTCAGATAGAATGCAGCTCAGTATCTCGATTTTTTTTTTTTGATTTGCTAATAGATGCTTTGTAGCATAACATATGGTCTATTTTGGAGAAGGATCCTTGTGCTGCTAAGAAGAAAGTATATTCACTTGTTGATGAATGGAATATTCTATATATTTGTCTGTTAAGTCCAAATTATTGATTGTATTATTGAGTTCTATAGTTTCTTTGTTTACTTCTTGTTTGGAAGATCTATACAGTGGTGAATGAGATGTATTAAAGTCACCCAGTATTATTGTGTTGTGGTCTATTCGGTTCTTGTATTTGAGAAGTTTTTTTTTTTTTTTTTTTTTGACATACATAGATGCCCTGTATTTTCTTAATTTCTGTTGTGATCTTTATGATTATTTTATTTCAAAATTTTAACTATTTGATATTTAGCACCTGGGTTTTAGCCTTACTTTATAATATGCATATTTCATATTATTATTTACCCATGAAATTCAATTTCAGATTCATTATACAAGTTTAATAAAAACTTTTATTATTTTTCATTTAAATATTTTATTAGTAGACTGAGTTATTTTGAAGCATTTGTTTTAGCTTAAAATTCCAAATTTTCTTGTTTGTTTTTTTAGTTATTAATTACTAATAAAATTTAATCCTCATTAGATGATATCTTCCACTTTTTAATGTTTCTTTAGTATTCATTATACCTGCTTTATAGCCTAATAAAGTTTCAATTATTGCAGATATCTCACATGGGCTTGAAGGAAATGTGTGATTTCTCTAATTGTCAAGTATTGACTGTTGTCAACCATTAAATAGAATTTTCTGATTATTTTAATTTTAAGTGTTTAATTATTTTATCTTTCTTTGCTCAGTAATTTAGAGGGATAACTTGAAAACTACCACTGAATTTTTATCATTTACAGTTAATTCAAACATCTTTACCAGTGTAAGAACTGTGGTAAGGTTATGACTTTTCAGAAGAGAATTTTCTCTTTCATATAGACTCCAATATGTGACAGTTTATTATCTTCATTTGCCATCTTGTGGATTCCCTTCTACCTTATAATTTTAATGAAGGTGTAGACTTATGAGAATTTTAGATTAACACAGAAGTTTTCACTTCAATTCCGTACACATGGGACTTTAGGCTTGAATGCTTTCTTCTACTTTTCTAAATTAAAAAAAAAAATGCCTGCCTGTTGGTTACACAGATAGTCAAAACACACATAGAGCAGCAAATGGGCTGCATCCTTGTCCTCAGCTTCTTCAATTTGATTCCTCATTAATATCTTGAAAACCTAGATGTAAATTAGAGAAATATTTTTGATAAGTTATCTAACCTTTTAACCTTTTTATAATATAGTAATTTTAATTTATGTTGCCTAATATACTGCTAGAAATAGCACATTCATAAATATATTTTAAAAAACATTATTATAAATATGTTTATTAAGGCTGTGGTAAAGGGAATGCCTTCTGAGCTCCTTCTGGGTATATCAAGTTAATATGCTTGGGACGGGAACACCAAACAAATCTTTATCATTGAGTTCATTTGTCTGCTTTATACTATAAGAATATTTAATTGTGTGCTGTAATTTTATTTAGTATCATTATCAGTACTTGGAAGTTTTATCAACCAGTTGAGTAAACATTAGCAATCTTAACTGTTACTGCTAGCCTATCTGCAATGGACACTATGTTAATAGTTTAAACCCAATATGTAAATACTGGCTTTATTCTTACGGGCAAAGAAATCACCCTATGCTTAATTTCTAGATTCCTATGGTTACAAATTTAAAAATAAAGCCTTAGAATCTATGTTGTAAATTACTTCTACTTTAAAATTAGGGTTTTCTTTAATGTCCCCATAGAGTAATGGGATGTGGCCATAGTAGACCTGGAAACAATACTGTGTAGGATTAGAAACAAAAAGAGTGTCCAAGAATTGTTCTCAGGAGGCAAACCCACAGTGATAGGGTTAACATCTTCAAGGAAGAGTACAGGATAAATAGTAACATTGGAGGCAGGATTAGTTTAAATGTGGGCAATATGTGTTTGTGTTAGTACTCTTGAAGTGTCTGCATCCTGTAATATCACCTTTCCTAATGTTTAACTTGTTCTTGTTCAATGCTATAATTTTCACAAGAGAAAATTGATGAAGCTGTGTATTTAGCTGAAATTGTGATTTGGTCCCTCGGAGAATTACATTTAGTATTTTTTTCTTATTCAACCTTATAACAGCAAGAAAAAAAGATCATTTATTTAGTCACAATCATGTAAATCTCCACTTTGAACCTAAAATTCAAGATTTGCTTTTCCATAAGATGTCTAGCACTATTAGAAGCAGCCATATCCTGTCCACAGCCATTGAATTTTGCATATTGTTCTATGAAATTGACAAATATACCCCCCAAATTTTCCTTTAATTATCACTGTATTCTAAGTATCAAGGTCCATTTGAAGATTACCCATAATTATTAGCAGGATCTTTCGCTGTGTTCAATGTACACTAAGCTATATCATTACTCCTAGCTTTTATTTTCCTCTAGACATCTGTGACATAAAGCATACTAATTATAACGATTTTGTTTCAATTGGAATTCCTTGTTTCAACCAGAAAGTTACTCTATTGAACTAAAGCAAAAAATCAAGGATATTGAACGAATACAAGTTATCTCATAAAGTTGTCCTAAGGGATGAAGACGAATGCTCAGAAAATTTACAGGGATGAAGGGGGATATCAAAGTTTACCTTGAAGTGTGTGCAAATGTTAAATAGTTGAAAACAATGTACAAAAATGACAAATGACAAACGGGGTGAATAAAGGCATGATTTAAAGTCCTACCATGTCATGTCAACAGAATTTGGTCAAGAAGTGAAGCAAGTTACTTTAAGAAAGTAGGATGAATATCTAGATAATCAAACCAAAGAGGATATTATCATACATACAAATTAGGCAGACATACATATAGGTCACAAGATAATAAGTCAGTCTAAATGAGAAAAAGCGTGGTGAATAAGAATGTATTTCCCAAACCAAGTTAGCAGTCTCATAGAAACAGCATATGTTCTATATGCATATGTTCTAATCCTAGAGTACCACAATGCTTTGTATAGAAAAATAAGTGGTTGCCAGAAGTCAGAGTTAGCCTTTGGTTCAATAGGTCTCTTGGACTCTAACAGTTGCCCAAGACATATGAAAATGGAATAGTAAGAAGTTAAGTAGAGGTAACTTGAGTCTTTTATCAAAAGTTTGTTGTTGTTGTTTTTGTTGCAAAGGACAATAAGACTTTTCCATATTTGCTGCAAAACCCTGGCATTTTGTTTGCTTAATTTCATACTCTTCCTCTGCAGCTAAGTTCTTCAAAACATAGTCAAGGACTTCTCCATGGAATACTTGTCACCTGCTTTCCCATTTGAACTCTCTTTAGCTAGTTAGATATTTTCCTTGAGATCTTCCACTCAGCACCATGAACCTTCTTACTAACCTGTGAGAGGTAGGTGAAATTATGCCCTTTTCTTTCTTTTGTCCATTGAAACAGTTTGGTCCAATTAGAAGGGACCTCTAAAAGAATTATAGTTACAACTCAAAATGTGATTTTCTGAATAGTCAAATAAATTTTGGATAATAATAATTTTTTTCTCAACAACCATGGACTTGATCTTCTAAATATAAAATATAAAACATATTTTAAATTGGTATATTATTATCAGTGTGTGAACTGAAAACCATGGTAGGTTCAAAATTGATTACAAAAGAATCATTCCTGTTTCATTGTGCCATTTTTGATATATAGGCTTGCTTTAAGCATTCTGTTTGACTTTTTCAGTGTCAACCTCAAATGTCATCTTTCTAAGATTGATATTAAAACTTAACTTATTTCTGGCCAAAATGATAGAAACATCTGTAAACTACAACTTTTAAGATTTATTAGCTTTATCCTAGAGGAAATTTAGGATAAGATCAGTGATTTTAGGCTTTATCTCTCTTTGGCTTCTTAGGTCTTAAAAAAAGGATATTTGGAAAAGTATTTTTCCAGGGATAATCAAACCTAAAGCTTAAAAATTGTATGTCATAGCACTTATTATATTGCAATAGAATTACACAATTTGAGCTATTTAGAAGAAAGGCCTAGAAACTAACCTTCAAGGTAGTCCCTCATGGCCTCTACCTCCAGTATTCATGTCCCCATGTTGTATTCTCCCAAGTGGAACCAGTCCTGTCCTGTTTTAACCAATAGAATATGTCAAAAGTAGCAGCATCTGACTTTCATGGTTGTCATGAAAAGGACTGTGATGTCCACATATTTTTGTTATCATTTACTCTGGGGAACTCTAGCTGTCATCTAAGCCAAACAATCAAGCAGTCTGGTGAGGGACCAAAGAACTGAGCTCTCTAGCTCTCAAGCAGCACCAGCTTCCCAACCATGCAAGTGAGCTACTTTGTAAGTGTATCCCCTGAGAGAGTTAAGTCTTCAGATTATTGCAGCTCTGATCAACAACTGGTTGGGAAACATGGAGCCACATCTGTCCATGAAAGTGCTCCTGGAATTCTTGACCCAGAAAACTAAGAGAAAGAATAAAACTTTGTTGTTTTATGCAACTAAGTTTAGGAGTTTTTAGTCAACAAGATGTGACTTGTTATTATTAGCAAGTGTTGGCATTCAATAAATATTTTAAAGAAGGAAGAAAGAATTGAATATCAATAATACAGAGATTGTGAGTTTCAAGTCCCTGGTCTGAGACACCTCTGGATGGCCTCTGGAAATATCATTCATTATATAAAAGTCCCTGCCTAGACTTTCTCAGTCTATCATACAGTTATCAGATTACAGTTAACATAGTAATCATTCCTGTGTTACCACATAGTTTCATTAGCTGAAGTATACTGAGATGACCTAGATTTTAGGATCCTGAATTTCTTTGGAGGTGCAAGGGTACTTGATTATTTTTTGAAATGTGTCTGCATTTACCTTCATTCTTCTTCATTTTAGCTAAGGCTCCTTTGTAATGCTGAAGTTAAGCTATTTTATAAAGCAGTGTTTTATGTGAGAGGAAATCTACCCATTTTTTCAGCCTTGGCCTTATGAAAAACAACCATTGATAAACCCTTTATTTGATAGAAAATTATTTCAACACTATTCTAATTAGGCTATTTATTAGATGTCCTTTATACTTTATTAGAATCTGCAAAATATTGTTCCAATAGAATCATTTAAGAATTTTGATTGAATAAAGAATTAAACTCAATAAGCAGCCAATTATCTAAACTATTGCTTTGTTTTCTGTTTATCTTTCCTCCAGTATTGACTAATCTTGGACTAAGTCCATAGAATTACTGGACATTTTAGTGACATATATACATAGTATTAATGTCTAGGACCAATAAAAATCTAAATTGTACTCTGATGATTTTAAAGTTCTTATTCATTGTAGACCAGTCTTTTAGAAATTATATGCAGTAAAATGGTTGCCAATTTCATTTTGTCTTTTTTATTTTAATTTACAGATGTTTAAGATGCAAAAAAGTATATATTTAACAGATATTAACTTTTGCCTTATTTGTATCCAATTGGTTTTAAAAAATTGAAGTACTAGCCGAAGTAATTTTTTGCATTTCTTCCCATGGAGAAGTTATGTATCCCAATGTCATTTTTTTGGTAATTGTAGTATATATCTACATGTATTCATATACAATATATTAATCATCTTGTGTGATTTAAAATCTTACATGACCTTGAAAAAACATAACTTTAGTAAAATACTACATTGTCCTTTGCAGACAATTTTGTAATTTCCACTGAATATTATGATTTTAAGAATTGTCCATATTCATTCAAATAAATCTGGTTTATTTTTAGTGATATGTAGTACTTTATATATATCTGGATTGCAGTTAATTTATTTGTCCTCTATTTATACATATTTTAGATTGTTCCTTTTTGTATATTGAGGCAGACGTGGATTGAAAACCATTGAATATGCTTTTCATATATGTGCAAAAATTTCTTTGTGTCAAATTACCACTTATGTAATTGCTGGAGGGTGAAAATCTATTTCTGCTCCTAAAATAGGTATTAGGAAAAAGTTTTTTCAGAGATATTTCAATTTATAACCTAATTGAGACATGAATTTCTACTTCCTCACATTTCTATCTTAAATTATTATTGTGAGACACTTTATTTTTTCACAATCTGGTGGGTGTGAAATTATATCTTAGTATTGTTTCAATTTGTATTTTTCTGAATACTAGTAAGTCTTTGAGAATATTTTCATTTTTAATGGCTGGTTAAGATTTTTCTGTGATTTTTTTAATCATATACTTTGACATTATTTTAGTGAAATGATTGTTATATTGATCAAGTGATTGATTATTTATTTATTTATTGGTACTGGGGATTGAACTCAGGGGCACTAGACCATTGATCCACATCCCCAGCCCTATATTTGGTATTTTATTTAGAGACAGGGTCTCCCTGAGTTCCTTAGTACTTCACTAATTTGCTGCGGCTTGCTTTGAACTCCTGAGCCTCCTGAGCTGCTGGGATTACAGGTGTGCACCACTGCACTGGGCTTGTTTTTTATCTTCTTAGTTGGTTTTGGAACTTTTTGCATATTGTAGATACTAATCTTTTCTTGTTGTTATCATTGTTAAATAAAATCTCTTGATCTGTGGTTTGTCACTTCTTAATGATATATTTTGAGGAACAGACATCTCACATATTAATGTATTAATCTTTTTATGATTTTGGTTTTTGGTATCTTTTTTGAGTAATTTCTTCTATAGAGTGAGGCAATACAGATAAAGGTATTCTCCTATGTTTTTATGTAAGAGATCCAGAGTTTTTTTTTATTTTCCTATTTGTTTTGGATTCATTTATAATTTATCTTCATGCATGATATGGAGGAGTGATAACTTTTTACCTTTTCCAATATAGACTGATGCTTATCAACCCCTGTCCCTATGTGAGAGCATGGTATTCCTCCCCTCCAGAAGATGCGGCAATATGGTGCCATCTTGGGGTGGGATGGGAAAGGAGGGATCATGGGGTAAAAAAAAGATTGTGGAATGTGATGGTCATCATTACCCTAAGTACATGTATGAGGACATGAATGGTATGAATATACTTTTATACAACCAGAAATATGAAAAAATGTGTTCTATATGTGTAACATGATTTGTAATCCATTCTGCTGTCATATATAACAAATTAGAATAAAAAATAAATAAATTAAATACCAATTTCAAATTTGGTCACAGAGAAAATTTGTTTACATGTCCCATTATTTTATTTTATTTATATTTATTTTAACTGATACATAAATACATAAAATTTAATGGAATACCATGTACTATTTGATACTTGTGTACATTGTCTAAAGTTTAAATTAGATTAAACATACTTATCTCCTCAAAATGTCTATCATTTCTTTTTAGTGACAACTTTCAAAATCAATTTTTCTAGCTTTTTGACATGTATAGTGCATAATCATTATTTATAGTCACCCTACTATGTAATAGCACATCACAACTTCTTAATATTATCTCACTATAACTTTTTACTTATTGATCCCCATTCCTCCTTCACCCTACTCTCCTCAGTCCTTGGCAACCACCATTCTACTCTCAACTTCTATGGAATCAACTTTTTTATATTCTTAAGGTGATGAGATCATGAATTACTTGTCATTCTGTATCTAACTTATTTCACTTAATATAATGAACTCCAGTTCTAGCCGTACTGCTGCAAATGACACAATTTATTTCTATTTTATGGATGAATAATATTAATATTAATTATTGTTGAAACTAAGTGGGGAGAGTGGGTTATGATTCTGAAACAGTTATGTTCATATGATAATCTTGTCATAATAATTAGGTATGAAGAATTCAAGTTGGAAAAAATAATTAATAGAGATTGTGCGTAGCACAGAGAAATTAGCAAATTAATCTAATAGAATAAATAAAAATAATCTGTCATAATTATTTTTGATGGAGATAATATACAATGCAGATTGTCATTTTATGATTGAAGACTTACTCAAGACAGTAATCATGTCAAAAAAGATGTAATAAAATGTCAGGAATTCTTATAAGCGAAACTCAACTATCACATATTTTTGGTATGTTTCAAAGTATTACATTAACTTATTTTTCTTTATATTGTATAAATACATAGAAAAGAGATATTTAAAAGTTTACTAGTTGTTATAGAAATTGTAAATTTCACGACCAATTATATGCCTGCAATTTTTTTTCTTATTTTCCAGAAAAAGCCCTATATTAGATTTCTTTAACTTGAATTTTAAGAGTAATATACACTCTTGTGCATCATTATATAATGAAAATATAAGTTAAATATCTTGAATAATTAGTTTTTTAAATTTAATTTCAGCTTCAAGCATAGATGCTTTACACAAATTTATCTATCTATCTATCTATCTATCTATTTATTTATTTTTGTGATGCTGGTAATTAAAACCAGGGCTTTGCATATGGGAGAAATAAAGTCTACCAACTGAGCCCATGACTAATTAATATCCCCAGCCCCTGACTAATTAATCTTTAACAAGCATTTTTTCCATCCACAGTCAAACTCCGAGCCTCCAACACTTTACCATCAACAGTATTGGTGTGTAGCCTTTCTTAAAAATGATCACTTTTGTTTCTGGGATTTTCTTTCAAGTGACTGACATAGTATGTAGTTTTTATCTCTTCCCTTCTTTTTGTTGGGTGTGTGATAGTCAATCACTTGGCATGTCTCCCAGTATCAAAATATAATCTGTTTCATTTACATGTGGGTGCCTCCCTTTCCTAGGTCCCATAAAGCACTTATTTGTTGTTTTGCAAGAAAATATAGAATTACAATTCATTCCACTAACTATAAGTACTTTTTTGCTACTGTCAAATGTGTGCCCCATTTTTTTTTCTCTTTTCAGGCTTTTCGACATAAATAATAACTTCTTTTCGATGTTGATTGATAATATCATCTTTTGGAAGATTTTTTTTTGTAGTGATAGGGATCAAATCCAGGGTCTCTAGCATACTAGGCAAGTACTCTACCACTGTGCTACACCCTCAACCAATCCTTTCTGATGATATTTTAAATGGCAATTAAATAGAGCAGTACCAACAATACACAGAACTCATTTGAAGAGAGGATGGTAGGAAGAGCTGTGACCAAGTTTGCTAGGGCTGCTGTAATAAAGTAGTACAATCTAATAGAATCTAATAGAATAAATAAAAATACTCTGTCATAATTATCAGGTGGCTTAGAACAACAGACATGTATTATCTTATAGTTCTGTAAGCTAAAATCCAGATAAAGATATGAACAGTGCAGTGCTACTTTTGAAGATGGTAGGAAAGGTTGTGCTCCTGGCCTCTTTCCTAGTGTCTAGTATGTCTTTAAGCCTGGGATTTTTATTGAGTCTGAGGCTGGAGAATAACCAGGAACCCTTTTTACATTTTTATTTCATTACACAATTGGATAGTGATACTTAAAAGTTTTAGAAGTCACTAGATCTTTCCAAGGAAGTCCCAAGTCATTTCCATAGGAAGAAAATGCTGAATGTGATTGTTCTTCCTTATTATGTAAATGCACTCATTAGAAATTTGATGCACACCTTTCTTCTCTTCGGAGCTGTAGGGTTTCTTAGGCAGAATGTCATGCTGAATTAACCAGAATAAAGGAGATATTGAAGATTTGCCATACATACAAAGCAAAATTAAATAAAAATTAACAAAATCACTTTGAAAATTTTAAATGAAGTAAAAACATTTATAATTATCAAATGGAAACTAAAGCACTTTCATGGTTTACTGGGTTCTGTAAGATGATTTATTTTTATATAGATTAACATTTTCTCTCACAATTAAATTCATGTAATTGCTCATATTCTCACCTCAGTCTATGGTGTTTCTATCAATAGGTCTAATTCAACATCAACTTTTTTCTGACCCTAACAATCTCTCTAATCCTTAAAATTTAGCTTAAATTATTTTGCACTTGCCCTCATACATAAATTAGCAAGACTTTAAATGCTCCTCAAAGTTAGAAGATTAAATTGGTGATCTCAATCAAATATATGCTCTAAAAGAACCAGTGACAATCTAAACATAACCATAGTTCAAATCTCATAAAAATGAAGTCGTTTATGAAAAAAAAAATCACAATCTGAGTAAAAGACAGTTTTAGAAGTAATTTCCATAATTTAAATTGCTATCAAAAATTTCCTGTTGCATTAAAAATGCAACAAAAAGCAAGTAATTATATAATCAAAATAATCATGATATGCAAATAACTTTATGCTTCCAGAATTATAGCAGCAAAAGTAACATAGTGTTTGTGTGTGTATTAATAATATAAGCAAGAAAATTCAGTAACAGTTCATGGGCTGAATATCTAATTAATATAATATAGCATATTGCAGACACACAGTCTATTTCAATCTGTAAATGAATCTAATTGGATAAAGTAGACATAAATTTAACTCTCTGGATCCAAATACAAACTTTTTAGGGTTGAAATCAATCCTGTTTTTTCCCGGATGATTTAAAAGCTAGTACAAATATATACCATGATGAAACACCCCCTCCCCTTATTTTTTTAATATATATTTTGGACACAATATCTTTATTTATATGTGGTGCTGAGGATCAAACCCAGTGCCTCACACATGCGAGGCGGGTGCTCTACCAATGAGCTACAGCCCCAGCTGCACCTTATTTTTTTGCAAAGCTAAATGAGCTCCAGGATTTTCCAGTATTAGAGAAACCTTAAAGGGTCTGTCCTTCTAGAAAAGACACATGACTGAAGTGGTCATTAATCTAGGCAGAAGAGGCAAGGCCTTTGGAGTATAGTTATTATTCATATTTATTTATTGTTTTGAAGGATTTATTGTTTAAGATTTATTGTTTTTAAGGATTTATATTCAAACTTGTAAAAATTAAGAATACAATTACACAAATGGAGTACTCAAGATATCCTTAACCATTATGCAGTTTTAAATGTTTTATTAATTTTTATTTTAATTAGTTATACATGACATTAGAATCCATTTATGCACTTTGATATATCATACATAGATGGATATAATTTCTCATTTTTCTGAATGTACATGTTGCGGAATCATATTGGTCATGCAGTCACATATAAAGTAATAATGTCTGTTTCATTCTTCTATCTTTCCTATCCCCAATTCCCCTCCCCTGCCCTCTCTTAAATTTTTGATAGTAGAAATTTATATCATTTTATGTAACTTTGTCAAATGTCTTATTTGATTGGATATAATGTAAGTAATCAGTTACAATATGCTGAATTTTAAAGACTAGCAGACCTTCATTCCTATCACCACTCTCATTTATTAACCAATTAACCTTGAACAACCTTGGCTTACTGGTTCTCAGATATCCTCCTATCTGTGTAATAATAATAATAATAATAATAATAATAATAATAATAATTCATATTTTAGAGATAGTACACAGTAACTGTCTAATATAATTCTGGAATATGAAAGATTGTTTAAAATATTAGCAATCCATTTTTATTAAGTTTACTGGAATGTCTTTTGCCACTGAGCAACATTGCTATACCTCCTCATTCATCTCTTCATCACCTAGAAAGTCAGGTCTCCATGATTCTAGAGTCTTCTTTTTTTGAGCAACTCTTGTAAGATTTGAAAACGTATTTTAAAAAGACACTATTCTTTAGTTGAGAAAGTTTCAGAACTCCTGAGAGAATGTGTTTCATAACTTTCCATTCTTCGTGAGAATTATTAAAAAAATGACAAGTTGAAGATAAGCAAAATAGCCATCAGAGAAAAGTAATAATTATTACTCTTGACAAATTGGAATTCTTGCCAATAAGGATCTATATTAAAGGCCAAATTTTTCAAACCTGGATCTGAGGAACTCTACGATTCCTGGTATATGTTTTAGTGTGCTAGGAAGAATTCTAAAATATTTTTGTCTTGTATAAACGTTGGCACTGTGGATATAATGGGATGCCACTCCTAATTATTTAGGTCATGCTATATGGTATGATGTTGGAGTAATTTTCAGTTTGCAGCTAGCAACTAGCAGCTAGCAGCTATGAGCAGCTCAGAGTGCTTGAAGAATACACTCGTTCAGGCCTGATAGGAATACCTGCAGGATGGGATGCTCTGCTCTAGCAAGCTGTTATTGAAACCACATCCTGAGCACTTGTGGTTAGCATGGTCAAGCTGCCAGGCCAGGAAACTGATAGGCAGGAGAGCTTCAGATATGGAACTCCTAACTTAGAAACCCCCTCCCCTAGGGACAAAGGCCCTTCCTAATGATAGCAATATTTAGAGCATCTTCATGGTGTGGTTACATTAGGCATAAGATGATAGGTTTATGGATACTGTCTTGCTTGTGTATTATTGATGGGCACACCCCACTCGAACCCTATAACAATTATATGCATTCCAAAATCAAACTGAGCTACTCGACAATGACCTGAGGTGGGTCTCCTGCCAGTTCTCTCTCCAGCTCCCGGAGTCTGTTTGTTGATTCCGCATCTCTATCCCACCACGGCAAGGTAGCCAAGCAACTAATTGACCAGAATCACAGCAGTATGGTTAATTTTTAAGAAAGGGAAATTGTCTAGGTAGGTCAGAACTAATCATTTGAGCCTTTATATCTAATTGCTGGAAATCAAAGTGAGAAAGACACAGAGAAGTAAGAGACCCAGTCTTGCTGTCTCAGGAAAAAAAAAAAAAAACAGTATTGTGAACTGCCTATGGTGTCTACATGGCAAGGGATGGTAGTCACCTGCTAGATGTTGAGTTGCCTTTGGCTGGCAAAAAGAAAGACAATAGGCACATTAGACCTGCAGTTGTCCATTTTTTTCCCAATGAGACAAATGAGCTTAGAAGTGGATTCTCTCCCAAAGCATCAAGAAAAGAACACAGAATTACTGGTACCCATATTTCAGTTCTGTAAAAACTGAGTAGAAAGCATAGATATATTGCATTTGGTCTTCTGGGAACTATGAATTAACAAATGGCTGTTATTTTAAACCACTGAATTGGTGGTAAT
Source organism: Marmota flaviventris (assembly GCF_047511675.1). NCBI lineage: Eukaryota > Metazoa > Chordata > Mammalia > Rodentia > Sciuridae > Marmota > Marmota flaviventris. Next base: position 127,298,296 of record NC_092518.1, read on the forward strand.
TCTATATGTACCGATTGATAATGAATATATCTAGGAACATCTGTATGGGCAGGAATGGCTGAGATATCAGTGTTCTGGACACTATTATATATTTTATTCCTATTTCCTTTCTGGTCTTTTGATTATTTTCTTCAATTTATTTTGGGTTAATTAGATTGTTCTTTCTCTAATATATTTGGTAGGATGTTTAATTGCTGGATACTTCAAATTATCACAAATCCATGCACATGTTGTGCAATATAATTTATTAAATTATTATATTGTTTTATCACTAATATATATTGCATTTATTTTTCAAGCAGGCTTCCTCAGGAATTATGCTGAAACAGCCTAAAGCCCCTGGTTTTCTCTTATTGGAATTCCTGAACTATTGGCAGAATTTTTGTTGGAAAAAGAAAGGATGTTGTAGAGATTATTGAAAATAACAGGGTTAAAAGGAAAGATTCCTAGATGTCAGAAACATCACAAAGCTCTATTCTGCTGGAACTCAAATCTTGGTTTAGAGTCCTAAAAGCACCCTATGTCAATGACAAGTTAAAATGAATAATGATGGTTTGGTACTCTTACATTTGTTCTTATGATTCAAACATGGTAGCAATTAAATGTGAAGTAAGGATTTATAGGTTCATGAAAACTGAATTAATAGAGTTTTGGAAAAACCAAAGCAAATGGTTACACATAAACCAAGGAGCCCACCTTCTTGTCTTGGTGCTACATGAGATCCAAAGGCAGGGAAGAGATAAGCTAAAATTAACTCTAACATTTGCCAATTACTGGTGTTATAGGAATTTTGATTTGGAAGATGATTGGAAGACAATAATATGCATTTCTTACTGATCTGCATATTTTAACTTTAATTCATAGCTATTATAACATATTGGGATTCAATGTAAATTTTCATTTGAATAGAACAAGGCCAGAAATGGCCTATCATCATATATGCTTTTATTGGGATACACCCATTTTCATTAGTTAATATACTTGTCTATGGCTGCTTCCCTGCTATAATGGGACAGCCATTTCTCTTTTAGAAATAGCTGTCCCATTATAGCAGGGACAGCAAACCTGAAAATATTCAATGGCTGCTCTTTACAGAAATTTTCTGACTTATGGAGTATAGGATTCTGTGCTAAAATTTATTTTAGAACTACTTAAGGAAAGAATCTTGACTATTAAAAACATGTAAAAAGGAATTATGCCTATGATTTTGGATGAATGCCAGATAAAACAAGATCTCTAAGTGTCAATTACTGGAAGGATTTGAAGACAAATCGACTTCAGTTTTATTTTACTTTTATCTATGACCATCATATCCTTCATACATTATCTTGTTTGCACTTATCCTCAAACTCCTGATCTGGGAGGTATAAAAATAAAGCAGATGAGTACTTCTGTGATACAGGGTGGATTTTTATTGCTAGAAGGGAAGGAGACCTGCACAGACACTTTTTTGTCATGACAGCAATTTTAAAAGGACTGCTTACAAATGAGTCATTCCTTGTCAAACTTGAAGAAATTTGCTTAAAACTATAATTTGGAAATAAATACATATTTTTATTCTAAAATTATAATTTCACAAAAGACTGTTTAACATTTTACTTGTCATGCATAAATAGGGAATCAGTCACAATAAGAATTAATTTGAGCAAAATTTTAACCTTAAAAAAGTTTCTTCCAAAACTTTGTTTTCTCATTTATGCAAGTCATTACTTAAATAATGCAAAAATCCTGGGTTTATAGGCCATTGTAGGTACATGTTCTTCCTCTTTTGGGAAAAAGAAGAAAATATTTTGTAAGCTAGCCCTGCTACTCTGGACTGATAATACTCGGTGATAGTTAATATTTTAACCTTTTGTAGATAAAATATGTAAAAATTATTTTCAATTTATTTAAAATGTAGGTTTTCTAATTTACTGTTCACTTCTAGGTGTCTATATTCCCCCATTAGAAATATGGGTACTATATCAAGTTCCACTTATAAGTGTATAATTTTATCATGAACTATAAAAACCATATGAAAAGTTACAAAGAAAAATTAAGAAATTCACATATATATTTGTTTATATTATACATTGCTAATATCTCAAGTCATTGTGTTTTGGATTGTCACACGGGTTTTCTCAGTAGTCATGTTATCTACAATTAAGAGTAGCTATTTTATACCTTTCTAATCTATATACTTTATTTTCTAACTCTTACTCCAATGACTACTCCCAGAAGAATCTTTTAGAGAAGTAATGAGAGTAAGCATCCTCACCTCATTTCTTATTTTTAAGGAATGTAGCTAGTTATGTCATTAATGGGTCACCATGTAATTTATCACCCAAATCTGTACCTTTTATGAAAGTTTATATGTATTCATTTTCTATTATTTCTGTAACACATAGTGACTTCAAACAAGACAAAAATATTCATTGTCTAGCAGTTATAGAAATTAGAAGTCTGAAATTGGTCTTACTGGACTAAAATTAAGGTGTAAGCAGGACTATATTCCTTTTAAAGGCTCTTGGGGAGAATAAATTTCTTTATTTTTTTCCAAATGCTAAAGAACATCTTGAACTGTGGCTTCCATCCTCCATCTTCAAGGACTTCAACACTGCAGCTCTCTGACTATTCTTGAATACTTACAATCCCTTCTCATTCTCTTTTGCTGCCTGCCTCTTCTAATTTTAAGGACTCTGATTATATTGGCCTACCTGATAATCCTGGATTATCTATTTGGAGGTCAGCTGATTAATCATCTTAATCTCATCTGCAACCTTAATTTTCCTTTGCCATGTAACCTAACATCATTGCTGGTTCTGGGAATTAGAAAGTGGGTATTTTTGGTGCCACTATTCTCCCTACAACATGGTACTACTACTAATAATATTGTGACAACAGAAATTAATGAATTTTTCTTTGCAAACCAGTTCCATATGATCACCCTATTTAAGTACAATACCTACTATATGTTTTTTTATATGGACCTTATCAATTTAAGAAAACACTCTTATAAACCATTGTTTAAAATTTGTTCCTTTTAGTTATACATGATGATAAAACGTATACCAGTGTTTATTTTTAACGTTGAAATCACCATTGTATTATTATTTGCAAAAATCTAATCTAGAAAAGGTTTCTGTGTGTGTTTGTGTGTGTGCGTGTGTTTGTGTGTTTTCATTAAACTGTCAATTAAGTTTAGCTATATTTTAGAGCTGTTTTACTCTATTCATTTGTATGTTCAGCATTTAATTTTTATAAGGGCAAGTTTAATTTAATTCATATTTTCTATTTTAGGTTGATCCAGTTTGGAAAAGTCATGCTTTTCTTTAAAAACGTCCATTTCATTCAACTTTACAAATATTTTGGCTTAAAATTATTTAAGATAATTTTTTTTTCAAATATCTGTTGTTTAAATTTTGTTACCTATTTTTAATTCACAATATTGTTTTCTAAATTCTCTTTTCCTATCACTCTTGACAGCGTTTTATGTATTTGTATATGGGCATTCTTTAATTATAGAGTATAAATTTCCATCTATATCCATTAGATCAAGCTCATTCTGTTATTCAAAGCACTCCTGCATTTCCCTTGTCAATTTATTTTATCTCTGTCAATTTTTTATTGTTACACATTGAGATATTTCTATTTTTTTAACCACTGATTCAGTTTTTCATTTGATCCTCTTATGCCCAAATGTAGTATCTATGTCATAATCTTTGCTTAGGATAATCAAGAAGATTGTTCCAGGATCCTCAGTCCCTCATATTCATTGAAGATTTTACTATCAATTTCACACTCTTCCTATCTACTCCAATTCCCACCATAATGCTTAGTGTCTACTCTATTTATGTGGGTGAGTAGAGTTGTAAAATGGAATTGCTGATATTTGATTTCTGCCTCTGCAATCATCATCTTACATCCTTCTTTCTTTTACATGGTCACACTATAGATTTAAATAGTCAGATCTTTCCTGGGTCTGGAATTTTTATATCAAATATTACACTATCTTAAAATTTTACTTATGATTTTTAATTGATTTCACAGAGATCACAGTCAACAACCAGTCATTCTGGAAAAGCAGCCCAATAAGGCCCTAATTTTCTGCAGGTTTGGCTAACATCAGTTTGCAAGTACAGGTAGGATACCCAGCATGAATTGTCTAGTTGCTTACTAACACACAGAATCCATGAAAAGAATAACTTGATTGCTTTTTATGCCACAAGATTTTTCTGGCTTGTTTGGCATTGACATACAAAATTATATTCATAATATCTAGCATAGATACATATATGTGTGCATATATGTGTTTGTGTGTGCATTTTCTAGTACATATTGAAGGAAAAGAGGAAGGAAGGAAATAGTACAGATTAGAAAAAAATAGAAGTAAAGTGGAAAATATAAATAATGTAGAAAATCAGCAAAACCACCAGGCAACTCTTAAATAAAGATGAACAAAGTTTACAGATTTTTTATATACTTTGCAAAAAATGAGAAAGAGGGGACTCAAATAATTAAAATTATAAATAAAAGAGACCATTACTTCTGATGTTTTATAAACAAAAGGGAACATCCTTTTTTATTTATAGAAATAAAAATAGATTATAAGGGAATATTAGGAGCAATGGTATGACAACAAATTATCTAACTTAAATGAAATGAAAATAATTCTAAATAGATACAAAGCTTAAATGAGACCAAATAGATAATCAGAAGAGACTTATAACAAATAAAGAGTTTGGATTAATAATTTAAATACTTTCCACAGATGAAAGCACAGGACCACATGGTTTTCCTGGTGAATTCTTTTAAACTGTTAAACAGAAATGAATATTAATCCTTCACAAACTTTCAAAATTTAGAAAAAAGAGAGAGCTTATTTTACCACATTCTTTGAAGCTAGTATTACCCAGACTAGTAAAAATATAAGTCATAAGAAATGAAAACTGTACACTAGTATAGCTTATGAATATAGACCCACAAATCCTAAAGAAAATACCAACAACTTGAATCCAGAAAGATAGAGAAAAATAAATCATAAATCATTATCCAATGGGATTTATCCTAGAATTTGAGGTTAGTTTTATATCCCTAAACTAATCCATAGTTATAAATTAAGAATAAAAATCCTATAGATTATGTAAATACATACAAAAAATCATTTGACAAATTTAAACACTAAGAAACTAGGACTAGAAAGTAACATTCTCAGTCTAAAAAGGGGCATCTGTAAAATACCACTGTTAATGTCAGAACTAATGTTGATACTGAATGTCCCCCCCCCTTAAGACCAGGAACAAGATAAGGATGTCTGCTTTTAACACTCCTAATCAACATTGTACTGGAGGATATAGCTAGGGTAATTGCATAAGAAAAATAAATATAAGGGCTTGGATTGTGGCTTAGTGGTAGAGCACTTGCCTAGCACATGTGAGACACTGGGCTTGATCCTCAGCACCACATAAAAATAAATAAATAAAATAAAGGTACTGTGCCCATCTACAAAAAAGAAAAGGAAATAAAAGTCATCAAAAAATATTGGAAGAAATAAAATTATATTTGCACATGACATGATTTATATAGAAGATCATAAGAAATACACTATAATCCTATTACACTGATAAACATTAAACATAAAAAACAAAAACTACACACTTGCAATGAACAATTGGAAATGAAATAAGGAAAATACATTTATAATATCACCTAAAAGAGTAAAATACTTGTCAATAAATATATCTAAAGGAGTATATATCCTGCTTACAGAAAACCACCAAGTATAATTAGAAGAATTCAATCCCAGCGGCTCAGGAGGTTCAGACACAAGGATCATGAGTTCAACGCCAGCCTCACCAACTTATTGAGACCCTAAGCAACTTAGCAAGACCCTGTTTCAAAATAAAAGAATAAAAAGGGCTGGAGATGTGGCTCAGTTGTTAAGTGTCCCTGGGTTCAATTCTTAGTACCAAAATAAACATACTAATTAATTAACAAGAGAACTTAAAGATCTAATTAAAAGGAAAACACCTATGTTTATGGAATGGAAGACTCAATATTAAGATGGTAACATTCAACAAATTGTACTACAGATTCAATGTTCTAGCAATCAACATTGAAGTTGTATTTTCTGTGCATAAATTTTAAAGCAATTATAAAATCTTGCTGCAGTCTGGCTGGGCACAAATTACGAGCCACTGAAGCAGGAACAAACTTTATTTCTGAACTCCACCAGCATACTCCACACACGCTCCCTGGAACTCTGCCGAACGCCAAGCAGCTCCTCCAGGAACCAGCAACCGGAAAAATCCCTCCTCTAGCACTTCCCCCAACCAATGGGGACTCTCTGGGAATCCCCGCGAGAGCTCAAGCGGAACTCAATGGGAACTCTGCCAGAACTCAAAAGTCATCATCTTAATGGCTCGCTAGCGTCACCTCTCAACCACTACTTCTGGCAAAAATGCCATGCGTCATCCCGACTCGGCTGTGGCCCTCAACAAAATCTGTATTGAAATGCAGCATATTAGTTTTCTATTTTTTATGACAATTTACCACATAGTGGCTTACTACAACACAAATTACAAATAGCATTCCTTCTGGAGATTCTAAAGGGAATCCATTTCCTTTCTTTTTCTAGATTGTAAAAGCTGCATACATTTTTCAACACATACTTCTGTTTTTGTTGTTACATGTCCTCCTTTGACTCTGATTGTACTGCTTCCTTCTTATAAGTCCTCTTGTGATTACAGTAGGTTCATTTAAACAACACTGGATAATCTCTTTGTTTAAAGGTACTTAACTTTCACCAACTGCAAAAGCTGCAAATTCCCTTTAGTTATATAAGGAAACATATTCATAGAGTCTGAGGATTAGAATGTCTATGGAAGGCTAATATTCACATCAGAGACCTAGGATAGTTCATAAATCTTGAAAAAGAACAACTGTGGAAGACACAATTCCTGATTTCAAAACTCATGACAAAGTTCTAGTAATCAAGACTATGCTGCTGTCATAAAGACTCACACATTGATCCATGGTATATAATTGAGAGTCTAAAAACAAATCCTTAATTTTAGAGGTAATTGATTTTTTGTTAACAATGCTGAGACAAATAATTGAGGGGAAAGTAATATTTTCATAAAATGGTTCTTAGACAACTGAACCTGCAAGAGAATACCAATGGAATTTCTTATCTCATACCATATAAAATTTGACTCCAAGGACATGAACTTCCTAATTATGAGAGCTGAGAGTGTAAAATTCTCAGTAAAATACACGGAAGTAAGCTTTTGTCAGATTGAGTTAATCATGTAATAAATATATCAAAATCAGAATTGACAAAGAAAAAAAATAGGCAAGTTGGATTTCCAAAAAAATATTTTTTATCCTCTAAAGAGTAACCCAAGAAAACCCACAGATTGAAAGAAAAATTTTGCAAATCATATATGGGAAAAAGAATTTGTATCCAAAGTATGTAAAGAATGACCACTCAATAACCAAGACAATATAAAAACAGGTAGAATGGGCTGGGGATGTGGCTCAAGCGGTAGCGTAATTGCCTGACATGCGTGTGGCCTGGGTTCGATCCTCAGCACCACATACAAACAAAGATGTTGTGTCCACCGAAAATTAAAAAATAAATATTAAAAAATATTCTCTCTCTCTCTTTAAAAAAAAACAGGTAGAAGAATTAAATAGATATTTTTTTCAAAGAAGATTAAATAAAGGCCCAACAAGTGCATGAAAAGATGATCATCATACTTAGCCATCAAGAAAATGCAAATCAAAATTTCAATGAAATTCAATATCACATCATTAAGATGCCTATAATGAAAAAAATGTAAAATAACAAATGTTGTATAGGATGTTGGGAAATCAGAAACTTTGAAATTAATCATGCTAAGTGATAGAATCCAGACCACAAATGGCCATATATTTAATGATTCCATGTATATGAATGCTATGAATAGAAAATTTATGAAGAATACAATAGAAGGTGACTGATTTTTCAGGGTTGGAAGTTTGGGGGGAGAGAGTGATTGCTAAGTGGTGTGGGATTTCTTTTTGTAGTTATGAAAATTTTCTAAAGTTGCTTGTAGTAATGGTTGCATAACTTTGTGAATATACTAAAACGTAGAAATCACTCAATTTAAATGTGAGTTTTATATTAGTAATTTGTATCTCAATAAATATGAAACGTATTGATATATAAGCTTTTCTATCCTTAGTACAATTTAAAAATCATTAAATGAAGGAAAAAAGATCCAGCTAAAATTTGGGGGCCAACAGAGGTGAGGCAAAGAACCTCACCCCCCTGCTGGTACAAAGACCTATCCACAGGTGTGGCTGTATACTAGACCGGTAGTCAATGACGGGTAAGATCCAATTGCAATGGTACCAACCTAAGTATATATCTTGCCATGGAAAAATCCACCAGCATACTACATAATTCTCAGTCTTGTAAAGGTTCATATTTAATATTTAATATGCATTATTCAAAACTGCATGCTCAATAATTCTCTGGAATAACTCCATAGGGCATTTAGCTCTACCTAACCTTATGTTGAAATGTACATTTTGGGTTTATTTAGGCATGCAGTTGCTTGATATTAATATGGAATTTTTCTAAAATATGTTATATTAATGTTTTGAATTTTCTCTCTACTAAACTGGGGAGGGGGTCAATTCATAATAACCTCATGATGAGTTACAGCTTACAGAATGACTGAATGTAGATGCAATCAAATTAATAAATAAAAACTGAGAGTTTTATACCTCATTTATGGAATTCTAAGCCTATGAATAAATTCTAATAGCCAAATGAATCAAATATTTTTATAATTAATTAAACTTTCCACTTTTACCCAGGTTCCTCAATATATTTCAGAACCAAGCTTTGTTTAGTAAACTGGGACACATCAGAAGAATTTATGAATTACAGGAGAATATTGTGTAGGTAGTGCTAAGTTATCTATAATTCTGCTGAGTCTCATAGAATATCTTTAGCCATAAACAACTTTTACATACTGAAGAAAAATCTCAACTGTAAAATGGAATTCCATTATTTGTTAAAGACAACTTACTCTGCCAAGTAACAAGGAAAGAGGTCAGTAGCAATTCTAAGCCCTCTCTGTCTATGGTTCATGAAGACAGCTGAGTGAAGGAAAGAACAGGCTTAAAGAAAATTATTCTCCATTCTTGTTGATATTGGACTTAAGCATAAATCAGACTGTACTACAAAGCCATTAAGATGCATTTTCCTCAAGAAGAAATTGCATCATGTGGCTACCAGGCCAAGAGCCGAGCAAAGGAGAAAATCATGCTGCTTTAGCTGGAGAATTACAAAGGTAATTTAATCTCCAAGGGAAATCTCACAGTCTGAATTCACAACATTCCTTAGCATATACAGTCATGTTGTGCTATGACTATTTCAAGAAAATTGTTTGTGTTAATTGAAAATGTGGAAAACTATAGGCTAAATGAAAAAATGAAGTATCTCCCCTGTATTTCCACCAATGTCTAAGTAACCTGTCTTCTTATATGTTGACAATCAGTAAGGATGCCAAGTGGAGCTAATAAAAGTTACTTATATTGTATTTTGATATATGATAAAAATATAGTAGCATATTTTATTTTACATGTTTCAAAAGTATTCCCTATTTGAATGAGGAATCTTCTGGGACATATTGATAACGTCCAAACATATTTTAAGCAGTAATTAATTTTTAAAATAAATGATGTTACAAAAGACATCAGATAGTTAAATGACATTTCAATACTGTAAGCTAATGTGGAATAACACTGTGTAAGATATATAATGGGAACCTCATATGTAATTCTAAATTTCAAAGAAACAACATTAATAATGTAAAAGAAAATGGCTGGAATTATTTTATAGTATATTTTTCTAACCAAATGTACCCCAAATATCACCATTTAAAATTAAGTATTCGATATAAAATCAATGGGGGTAAACTTTGTTCTCAAGCAGGCTTACAGAGGGGCTCCAACAGAAGTCTCATTAAATTGATCAGTTAATAAAGACACTATGTGACTGAAAATAAGAACTTGGGGCAGGGAAACATAGTGGGTACAATTGGGTCGTGGGATTTTTAAAACTTTGTTTATTTATATTTTATGTGATGCTGAGGATTGAACCTAGTGCCTCACACATGCTAGGCAAACACTCTACCACTGAACCGTAACCTCAGCCAGGGTCTGGGGTTTTTTTAGGAACTGAGAAATCTCCATTCCCAAGGCATCTCATTGTACTAGATAGATTCTTTCAAGAGTTCTTACTACTTTTATATCCTCTTGTGGTTCCTATTTTCATGGTGTTGTTCATCAACTAACTAGGATATCTACTATTGTACTTTACCCAGAGGCCAAGAAATCTGAGTCTGTGTCTTCTATCATAATTCTTATTACAAATGTATTGTATCTTAATTTTAGGAAGGAGTTCACTTAAATTTTTCATATTGTTAGGGAAAGATGGCTAAATTTGGGCTCTATTAAAAATATAGTTATGTAGATTGGTTACTAATTAAATAAACACATGAATGACTAATTAATGTTATTGATATTGTGTACACTGCCCAACCCTAGTCTCAGGTATAGTACTGAGCACAAGAGAAATTTATTTTACTGAAAAAGAAAAATATATTTGTTTAGTGATTATGAGTTTTGTATGTAGTTAGAAGGTTTTGTTAGAATATGCTTGAATGCTTTGTATATTATTAGAAAAATAAGTTAGTGTAATTAAACAACTAGAACTTAAGGAAAAAAAAATCACATCTTGATCAGTTGAATATGTAGATACAGGCAGAATGAGGAAGAAGAAGCCCCATAGTTCTACATAGATGTGATTATGGATGTAAAGTCAGTGGAAAATATACTTGGGGCCTAAAAAATAAAGAGGCTTTTTTTCTATCATGAATAAATTCTGAATGTGCCCCTCTTAAGTTGCCCTGGTTACTGCTTTTCCTCAAGCTCATGACATGATAATGGACAAAACTGTAGGCCAGTGAGACAAGTAATGATGTGGCATGAAGCCATATATATTTCCTAAAGCTTCTATGAAGAGAAAGGTCTAGAGTGAAGTTGAAGTGAAATTTGGGATTTTTCTCTCTCCTGCTATAATCTACTCTAACTTCTAGCCAAAGCAACTGTAATCATGGAATTTAGTGCGGATATTGACACAAAAAAAACGACTACTTCTCATTATTATGATCAGTTGGATTATCTTATTCCTGTTTTTGATAATCTTCTGCCTAAAAACATGTTTCTCTATCTTGTTTGGTTTTCGTAGAAGACGGAGACATTCTTACTTTCATTAAAGAGAATGTGAGCATGATTTGGAAAATGGTACACATAGAGAATATTGAATGGAATCTTTCAAGCACATAGGTGAGTATTTATTGATGTTACTAATGAGCTACAAAAGTATTGTACTTCTCAGAGGTTAAAGGGAAGCATAATGGGATATATAGAGTTATCATTATCTTTATGAAACAATTAAGGAAATAAATAAGGATTGTTGTCTAGCTCTAGTGAACTTATAGGGGAAGGTCATAATCTGAGGGAAAAATTGAGTGCAGAGTTAGAGGAAGCTTCAGGTAATTAAAGGCTGGCATGTAAAATCACATACAGAATTTAAGATGTCTAGAACTGTATCTGGGACCTTTACAAGTAAAGGCAAAGAGAATGTGGGGGAATTTGTGAGGATTGTTAGTACTACAGGAACTCTCAATATTAAATATCAATTCTGACAATAATTTTAAGTTGCTCCATCAGATGATCAAATGGAAAAAATGTTAACCTCAAATGTTTTGAAGATATAAAAGGGTGGTAATAGGGGAGATTTTCATTGGGTCTCCTGAGAAAAATAAAGAGAGAAAAAAGATAAACAGTAAATATTACAAAGCAATTCTTAAATTTGATGTGCAAATTTATCATGTTTTATAATTTGGATTAAAATTCTATCACCTTTTTATTAAAGAAGTGAATATATTTTATGATTATTTGTAATGCAAATCATGTTGTATTAAAACATTGTATACTAAAAGAGTAAATATTAGAAAACATTGAATAACATTAGGCCCTGTACTAATCTGAGTTATATTTTTAATCTAAGAAAATGTTTTTAAAATATTTGTATTTAATCTTTCCTTGCAGTCAAACAACTATGGAATTTAAATAAAAAGTTGTGATCATCAAATGATTCTTGGAACAATTTACTAATTGGGTCAAAAATGTATTTAGAGAATTCAGATTTAAAAAAAAAATTATCACCTTGAAAGTGCCATTTCATCAAACAATTATAACTCTGTAAATGAGAATATAAAATTTCCATTAATAAAAATTTTAAGAAAGTTTTGAAGAAGAGTTTTTGAAATATATTCCCCAAGTTGAATGCATGGACTCTATGTTCAGAGTAAAATGGTTACATATTTTCTCAGTTTGAAAGTCCACTGTGATCCCAAAATATATTATTAGAGACTATGATTAAGATAATTAATTGTAGTATTATTATAACTTAACCTACCATTTAAGTCACTAATCTTTCTACTGAATTTATTTAATAAAGTATTGTCCATGTTAGAAAGATCACACTAATATTTCTGAAATCATGACCTGTATTTACAGTTGCCTACTTGATATTGTTATTTTAACATGTGATAACAATGTGAAATGAATATGTACCTAACCATATTACTCTCCAAGTCAACAACTACAACAATCTTTTCTGTCTTAATTATATCAGTTGTGACCTGTCAGTCCTCAGGACAAAATGTATTACTGTCATTTATAATTTTTTCTCAGACTAATATGTTGTTCATCAATGACTTTTATCAGTTCTACCCTGGAAATACATTTTGGATTTGACCACTAGTGATTGTTACATTTTATTTTTCTAATGTATTTGCATTCTACTTTTTTGTAGTATTAAGGTTCAAATCTAGGGAAAGTCAAGTACTATCCAAGTACTCTAACGCTGAGCTATACCTTTTGGCCTTCAATTTTATTTTTCATTAAAAAATCACTTTAGCTCTAACAATATTTTTTTAATTTTGTGTTTGATACATTCAGCATATCTGTTTTTACATATTTCATACATTTTCTAATTTACATAATTTTATTATTTTTAGGGTTATTGTATTTCACTTATATTCATTTATTCATTTTAACTGACAGATAATAATTTTATACTTATGGGGTATGATGTAATTTTTGATCTATGTATACGTTATAGAAGGATTGCATCAAGCTAGCTACCATAATCCATCATCTCAAAAATTGTTCTTGTCCTTTTGTTCTAAATTATGAAATGTAAGGCTATATAAATATTTAAAGTCCTTTTATATTTCTGTAAGTCTGCCTCATCTAATAATAAAAGATGGCCCAAGAGAAAAAAATTCTTGTGAGAATGTGAAAAGTCTGCTTTAGCAATTTGGAAATATACAATATATTATTATTAGCCATAGTCACCATGTAATGCAACAGATCATATCATTGAATTTTTAGATTTTTTAATTTGTTCTTTTTAGATATACATAACAGTATAGTATATTTTGATATACTATACATACACAGAGTATAACTTATTCCCATAAGGATCCCATTCTTGTGGATGTACATGATGTGGAATTTCACTAGTCATGTATTCATATATAAACAGTTATTTAATTTGTTCTACTGTCATTCCTAATCTCATCACCCTCCCTTGCCTTCATCCCCCTTTGTGTAATCCAGTGAAATTCTATCCCCATCCCCTTTGTTGTGTGTTAGCATACTTATATCAGTGAGAACATTCAAACTTTGTTTTTTGGGGATTGGCTTATTTCACTAGCATGATAGTCTCCAGATCCATCCATTTTCCAGTAAAAGTCTTTTAATGACTGAGTAATATACCATAGTGGATATATAAAACATTTTCTTTATCTATTTATCTGTTGAAGGACACCTAGATTGTTTCCATAGCTTAGATGTTGTGAATTGAGCTGCTATAAACATTGATGTGGCTATGTCAGTGTAGTACACTGATTTTAAGTCCTTTGGGTATAAACCAAGGAGTAGGATAACTGGGTCAAATGGGGTTCCATTACAAGTTTTCTAAGGAATCTCCATACTGCTTATCAGAGTGGTTGCTCCAGTTTTAGTCCCAGAAGCAGTATATGAGTGAACCTTTTTCCCCACATCATCACCAACATTTATTGATACTTGTATACTTGATAATTGCCACTCTGACTGTAGTGAGATGGAATCTCAGTGTAGTTTTGATTTGCATTTCTCTAATTGCTAGAAATGCTGAACATTTTTTTTCCATATATTTGTTGACCATTTGTATTTCTTCTTTTGTGAGGTGCCTGTTCAGTTTCTTTGCCCATTTATTGATTAGGTTATTTGTTTCTTAGATGTTAAGTTTTTTTTTTTTTTTGAGTAGTTGATACAATCTAGAGATTAATGCCCTATCTGAGGTGCAGGTGGCAAATAGTTTCTCCCATTCTATAGGTTCTCTCTTCATGTTCTTGATTAATACCATCCCATTTTTTGATTCTTGATTTTACTTCTTCAGCTTTAGGAGTCTTATTGAGGAATTCGTTTCCTTAAGCCGACATGATGGAGAATTAGGCCTACATTTTCATCTAGTAGGCACAGGGTCTCTGGTCTAATGCCTGTATCTTTAATCTACTTTGAGTCGAGTTTTGTGTGGCATGAGACATGTGGTTAAATTTCACTCTATTACTATAGATTTTTACTTTGCCCAGTGCCATGGTGCCTTTATAGATTGTTGAACTTGTTTGTTCACATGACCATATTCTTAAATTTCCAAATGTGTGTTTTTTAAAATATCTTAAAAATGTTTTCTTCTTTCTCTTCCAAATAGAATCTTGAGTCTGGCACAAAATAACCAATGTAAAGTGTCATTAATTATTATTGCCTCAATATAGATACACAGGGCAGAAGAAACTGTGGGAATTGTGTGTTTGGGATTGGTGTCTACAAACTTCATGATTGTGACATTGTTGGTGACTAGGAAGTTTCTGTGCAAAGACACAGAATGCCTGGCTGCTAGGTAACATCTTATGACTGGGAAACTCCTCTGCAAAAGCACAGGATGCCTGGCTGCCATAGCATTGTCCTTCACAGGTTTTCCCTGCTTCCCAGACCTAGGATGCCTGGCCTCCTCCCTCTGAGCTATGGAGCCAACTATACAGGCACTATCTGGTTTCCTTAGCAATGTCCTTGGAGAAAATGGGCTCTGTGTTTGTATTAACCTGGACCTTATCTCAGTTAGCTAGCACTCAGGTTAAAGAAATACTAATTAGAATATAGTCATGCTAACAGAAGGTATGTGTTCTTTGAGTCAATAAACTCCCAGGCAGGGAGGAGCAGACACTTCACTTCTTCACCACTTCACTTCACTCCTTTCCACTCCTCTTGTCTGTATGCTTGCACTTTGTGTGTCTGTGTCTGTTCTTGTGCACCTCCTCACAGGTATTCCACCACAAGAAACTTTAAAAACATCTTTGAAATGGTATAATGGAGTATTTGCAAACACTTCCACAGTTCTTCCTATCCCTGTATGTTGGCTTCTTCCATGACTTTACCTGGTCTCCCACCCAGAGGTCCTCAAGGGGAGTCTGTACCTCCTGTCACCACCTGGAAACTGGACAGGCCTTGTGACTTGCTTTGAACAGCAGATTGTAGTGGAATGACAGATAGATTGTGAATTGTCTGCTCAGGTCTTAAGAAGCCATGCAATTTTTACTCAAGATTTTTGGAATGTTTTTTTTTCTTTTAATTGTTTTAGTTGTAGATGGACAGCATGCCTTTATTTTATTTGTTTATTTTTATGTGGTGCTGAGGATCCAACCCAGTGCCTCACACATGCTAGGCAAACACTGAGGCACAATCCCAGTTCTGGAATGTTGTTTTTAATATCATCTTTGGTAATTGGATTCTAGTTGTGGTACATCATGGTCAGAAAATAAAGTCTGGATGGCAATGAATTCTTTAAAATTTATTTTACAGGTTAATAGCCTAATATGAGATTAATTTTTCAAATGTTTCACATATGCTTGAAAACAATGTGGATCGTCTAATTTGGAGAAGAGGAGTAAGCTTGTCAATTTTCATCCTTAAGTCATTGTCATTCCATTTGTATTGATTATGATAGCTAACATATTTGGATTTTTAAAAATATTTTCTATTCCATTTTAATTTCTATTGTGTCATACAATTTTCCTTGATTCATTTCCCTCCTTTCTCAACTCTTTTTGAATTGGTGTTATTTTTCTGTTGTTTCCACTTTTCTCAAGTTACTGCTTTAGAAAATATACAACATAGTTCTAAAAATTGTTAAACTTGTAGTTTTTAACACAATCTAATTAACTTGAGGTATAACATTTATCATTTAATTTTACTATTCTTGTGAACAACCGAATATCAGGACTAATCCTTTAACTTTGTCCTTTAGTCATTTTGGAACAATGTGGTGAAAGAATAATAAAGATTGAGACATAATGAGTTTAAAGGAGTTGATTACTGGGAAATGTATAGAAATTTGAGAAAACTTTACTATGGGATATGGACTCTCCAGATTAACCATAAAAGAACATTTCCAGGATAATTCAAGCACTATAATAGTCCAAGGATGAAAGAGAGTGGAGTTTGTGATGACTGTCTCCCAGCACAGAGGCACAAGTGGAACTTAAAAACCAAAGAGAGGCCAGTTCTAGTAGTCTTGAAGGGCCCTGGAAAGTAGTTTGCCTGAATCTAGTGAATTTCCAGAAAAGTAAACAAGACACTTGGTGTCACCACATCTAGCTGTAAGAGTTTCCCTAGAGCCCACAGTATGCACACTTTGGCCTTTGGCATGCATATTTCTTTGCATTGTTTTTGTACTTGAAGAAACCTAGATATGTTTCTTGTTGCTGACAGAAAATAGCATTTTTTATTCATATATTTTAGGTAGGCAATGAGATCATGGTTATTTCTGAGGACAAGCATTCTCTGCCACATTATATGTCTATGTAAGAACTAAAAATATTTTAATTGGTTAGAATGATGAATTAAATTCACAAATAAATAATAATAAAGTACAAAATTTAATAAAAATATTAGGATTCTAAAATTCAGGTAAACAAGAATCAGGTTGAAAGACAGTTATGATTAAGAGAGACATAATGAGTTTAAAGGAGTTGATCAACAAGAAATATATCTTTAGCAGAAGAAAAAGAGGGAATGACTAGGCAATAATTTGTGGCATGAATATTGAGGACATCATATGCTTAAGAGAAAGAATGACTCAAATGCCATGGTCCTCTATCATAGCAATGTGAAAATTTCATTATGTCTGAGTCTTTATTATTCTTTTACGACATTGTTCCAAAATGACTAAAGGACAAAGTTAAAGGATTAGTCCTGATATTGTATTGTTCACAAGAATAGTAAAATTTAATGATAAATGTTAGTGACAGGGGAGCAACAAGTTTCTTTTAGTAGCAAGCAGAAGGAACTAATTTTTGTGTTTTAGCAAAAAAAAGTAAGTACACTTAAAGTTTGTTTTTGTGTCTTGCAGTTTTGAAGAAAGATTGTAATAACTAAGACTCAGGTATGGCTGTGATCATGATTTCCTCTGGAAAATATCAGTCTATGTTTCAATGTTTTTAAGTACTCTGAAGAGAGAATTTTATTTGGTTTATGGACCAGTCTGCCATATTATTGATTTAAAATTCATCTCATTATTAGTACTGCTTTTCTTTGTGTGTTGATAGTTTTTCAAGGGAAGGGAGACTTATTATGAATCAAGTGGTTATTCTCAGAAGAGTAAACTACAGGTTGGGAAATAAAAGAGTAAGGTTAAAGTGAAGTTCAAGAGAAAAGGAAGAAGATGAGGGGTGATTTCAATGATAATTACTGAGTCTTCTTTTATGTTTTAAAATGCCCTATTCTTAAAATAAGTGATACAAAGTTGAATTAGACATTCAAAGTCCTGTGTTTTCTTCTTATTTGTTTTGCTAACAGGCTACAGGCTACATTCCACATTTTTGTGCAATATGCAGAAGGCATAGTTTCAGAGTACCTGCCTTTAAAAATCATCAGATTTAGTCACAACAATATTTGTGGTTCATGTTTGGAAAGGTGTATCATGAAAGGTGTATGAATAAAACAGTATGGTGATTCATACAAAAGAGGGTTCTAAGAGTGGAAACCATGAATGAAGTATAACTACAGTGTCAAGAGAGGTGTGTAGAGCAAGTAGTGGTTGTACATCACAATTTGTTTTTGTCTTTCTTCTAGTCAACTGCTAAACCATATTTGTGAGCTTCCTTTTTAGTTTGCTAAGGCCACCATACAGAGTTAGAGCTAATGAAAAATGTTGACCTGGACCATAAAAAGTTTTATATAAACTTTTTCTTACTCTATTTTTATTCTAACACTTTCTTATTACAACAATCCAGATGAATTGGGAAGCCAATTCTGAATATGGTAGACTTTCCATAATCCTGGGTCCTGAATGACTATAAAACAGTGTTGCAAAAACACAGAACTATCCAGGACTGTTAAATACATGAGCAGAAAACCTTGAATATATTATGGGTTAATTTTTCATATTTAGGTTTATGTGTTAGCAACACATTACCTTAACCCAATGTGGAAATTGGTATCATAAGAAAGGAACTAATGTAACACAATCTAAATCTGAGCTATTGGCTTAATAGGAAACACATAGCTGACTATGAAAATACACTCCTATGTTACTAAGAAGCAAACATTGAGCAAAACTATCTTTGAGTCATTTTGAAGCTAAAACAAAGTTACTCCTATAACTCCAGGAGAAGTGATTATCAAGAGACAGAGTTTTGGTGACAGTTTGTCACCAAGAATGGGCATTTACTTGTTACCTTTAGTAAGAAAGAACATAAGCACTCAATGATGGAGTAGAGAAGAGGTATGAGGCAATCTGGTGTACCTAGGCCAGGACTGATATGCAGTTTATAAACTGCTGTCATTTAAAGCCTGTGGTTACATTAATAGCATGTTTATTTTAATCACGGGATATGGTGAAGAGCATGAACAAAGGCACAGAAGTAACTTATGTGCACCCAAGAAATGTCAAGTCACTTTGTTTAAACCATAGGTTGACAAACTATGGCTCATGGGCCAAATCTAGCCCCGTGACTCATTTGGTGGTTGTTTCATATTGGAAAACAGCTATAGTCATTCAGTTATGTGTTGTTTATTGTAGATATGTTGCCTATTATGTTTATAACATTGAGTAATTGAAAAAGAGACTAAGTGGCCTGCAAAACCAAACACATGTTTTTCCCTTTACAAAATAAGTCTGTTAAATTTTGGTTTAGACTGTGTATTATAAATATAGAAGGGAAAAGGAGATAATAATAAAAAATATCTGTTAAAGTCAGTTTTAATGTCTTAAAAGTGAGAATGAATGAGGGAGGCAAGGAGAAATATTACAAGTGTTTGGAAAGTTAAGTGATGCCCTTAAATATTTCTAGAAATCATGTTGTAAGATGACATTGACAAATGAGAGTGGTCAAGGACAATAAGGATGCAAGTGAAGCCTCTAAATCTAGGTCAGAGTTGGAAAGAGTTGGAGAATCTATAAATATTTAGCCTACACAAGAGAAGATTTAAGGAGTACAATATGTAGGTACTCAAATATTTAAAAGCTTGACTGGTGAGAAAATGTTCAATTTATTTGCAAAATTCAATTTATTACAAGTTAGTGCTTCTGTAAAACACACTTGAGTAGAGCTAAATTGAGGTTCTTTAAATGCTCAAATCATATTACTAGGAATATACACTAAAAGTGTTCAGCACAAAACCATGCTAACTATTTTTATGTTGTAATTCCATGTCATATTTTCTCATTAATCTACTGCAATCTTCCTCTCATTATCACTGCCATGCCACTGGATTTGCTTCTGCCAAGGTCAACAACTGCATCTGTGTTGAAAAAATCCAATGAACACCTTTCAGGCATTTACTCTATTCATGATTTGCTTTTAAAATCTTCCTGTCACTTTAATTTTGTAATACCAACCTTCCTAGATTTTTTCCTCTCGGCACTTTTCATGTTAATCTTGTTTGGATCCTTCTATTTTGTTACCATTCTATTACATGTTAATTTCACTCAAAGTTTTGCTGTGGACCCTCTATCTCTGGGTCCTACCCATGTCAATGGTTGCTACTGCATATTCCAGAAAGCAAATGCTGAGCCGTTTGCACCATATTTTAGAAGTATTTTAATAATTCATTTGAATTTAAAAGTTTTTTTAGAATTAAGTTTTAAGAAAAGTTTGTTTCTCTCCATGCTTTTAAATTTATTCATTTGCATAATTGGCTCTTTTCTTTTTGATGGATATCTATTCGTGTAAAAAGATATGTGAGTTTCCCATGCTTGTGAAATTTTCATTCCAGTTGGAGAGAAATACAGAAGCAAACAAAAATGAGGATGAACATGAAAATTTTAGAGAGGACTCACTGCTATGAACAAAGTAGATCCTACTAAACAATGGACAGCTATGAAAATGACCAATTTATATAGACTAATAATGTACAATTTTTCTGATACTCGAATTAACAAGAAGCAGAGACATTTGAACTGATCCAAATATTGAGTAGGAGCTAGTTATAGGAAGAACTGGGTGAATAGTATTGCCATTTGATTGAATAATGAATCTGAAGAACTGAAGGTGGGAATGTTCGAGGAACAGAAAGATTAGAATTTAGTTCACAATAGGGAAAGGTATATTTAATTAGGCTAGAAAAATTACGGGAGCCAGATTATGGTGGGACTTGTAGGCCAGAAGGAGAGGTTTGAAATGTCTGGAAGTGGGGCTGGGGATGTGGCTCAAGCTGTAGCGCGCTCGCCTGGCATGCGTGTGGCCCGGGTTGGATCCTCAGCATCACATCCAAATAAAGATGTTGTGTCTGCCGAAAATGAAGAATATAAATAAATATTTAAAAATTCTCTTTTTAGGTCTTTAGGGAATAGACCGAGAAGGGGAATAGCTGGGTCAAATGGTGGTTCCATTCCCAGCTTTCCAAGAAATCTCCATACTGCTTTCCAAATTGGCTTCACCAATTTGCAGTCCCACCAGCATTGTACAAGTGTACCCTTTTCCCCACATCCTCGCCAGCACTTGTTGTTGTTTGACTTCATAATGGCTGCCAATCTTACTGGAGTGAGATGGTATCATAGGGTGGTTTTGATTTGCATTTCTCTGACTGCTAGAGATGGTGAGCATTTTTTCATGTACTTGTTGATTGATTGTATGTCCTCCTCTGAGAAGTGTCTGTTCAGGTCCTTGGCCCATTTGTTGATTGGGTTATTTGTTATCTTATTGTCTAATTTTTTGAGTTCTTTGTATACTCTGGATATTAGGGCTCTATCTGAAGTGTGAGGAGTAAAAATTTGTTCCCATGATGTAGGCTCCCTATTTACCTCTCTTATTGTTTCTCTTGCTGAGAAAAAAACTTTTTAGTTTGAGTAATTCCCATTTGTTGATTCTTGTTATTAACTCTTGTGCTATGGGTGTCTTATTAAGGAATTTGGAGCCCGACCCCACAGTATGTAGATCGTAGCCAACTTTTTCTTCTATCAGACGCCGTGTCTCTGATTTGATATCAAGCTCATTGATCCATTTTGAGTTAACGTTTGTGCATGGTAAGAGAAAGGGATTCAGTTTCATTTTGTTGCATATGGATTTCCAGTTTTCCCAGTACCATTTGTTGAAGATGCTATCCTTCCTCCATTGCATGCTTTTAGCCCCTTTATCAAATATAAGATAGTTATAATATTGTGGATTGGTTTCTGTGTCCTCTATTCTGTACCATTGGTCAACCCGCCTGTTTTGGTACCAGTACCATGCTGTTTTTGTTACTATTGCTCTGTAGTATAGTTTGAACTCTGGTATCGCTATACCGCCTGATTCACACTTCCTGCTTAGAGTTGTTTTTGCTATTCTGGGTCTTTTATTTTTCCATATGAATTTCATGATTGCTTTCTCTATTTCTACAAGAAATGCCATTGGGATTTTGATTGGCATTGCATTAAACCTATAGAGAACTTTTGGTAATATCGCCATTTTGATGATGTTAGTTCTGCCTATCCATGAACAGGGTATATTTTTCATCTTCTAAGATCTTCTTCTATTTCTCTCTTTAGGGTTCTGTAGTTTTCATTGTATAAGTCTTTCACCTCTTTTGTTAGGTTGATTCCCAAGTATTTTTTTTTTGAGGATATTGTGAATGGAGTGGTTGTCCTCATTTCCATTTCAGAGGATTTGTCGCTGATATACAGGAATACCTTTGATTTATGCATGTTGATTTTATATCCTCCCACTTTGCTGAATTCATTTATTAGATCTAATAGTTTATTTGTAGACCCTCTTGGGTCTGCTAGGTATAGAATCATGTCATCTGCAAATAGTGATAATTTAAGTTCTTTTTTTTCCTATTTTTATGCCTTTAATTTCTTTCCTCTGTCTAATTGCTCTGGCCAGTGTTTCGAGAACTATGTTGAACAGAAGTGGTGAGAGAGGGCATCCCTGTCTTGTTCCAGATTTTTCAATTTTTCTCCATTCAGAATGATGCTAGCCTGAGGCTTAGCATAGATAGCTTTTACAACATTGAGGTATGTTCCTGTTATCCCTAGTTTTTCTAGAGTTTTGAACATAAAGGGATGCTGTACTTTGTCGAATGCTTTTTCTGCATCTATCGAGATGATCATATGTTTCTTATCTTTAAGTCTATTGATGTGGTGAACAACATTTATAGATTTCTGTATATTGAACCAGCCTTGCATCCCAGGGATGAATCCTACTTGATCATGGTGCACATTTTTTTTGATAAGTTTTTGTATCCAATTCGCCAGAATTTTATTGAGGATTTTTGCATATAGATTCATTAGAGATATTGGTCTGTAGTTTTCTTTCTTTGAAGTATCTTTGTCTGGTTTAGGAATCAGGGTGATGTTGGCCTCATAGAATGAATTTGGAAGTTCTCCCTCTGTTTCTATTTCCTGGAATAGCTTGAAAAGTATTGGTATTAGTTCTTCATCGATGTTCATAGCAGCACAATTCACAATAGCAAGACTGTGGAACCAACCTAGATGCCCTTCAATAGATGAATGCATAAAAAAAATGTGGCATTTATACACAATGGAGTATTACTCTGCATTAAAAAAATGACAAAATCATAGAATTTGCAGGGAAATTGATGGCATTAGAGCAGATTATGCTAAGTGAAGCTAGCCAATCCCTAAAAAACAAATGCCAAATGTCTTCTTTGATATAAGGAGAACAACTAAGGACAGAATAGGGAGGAAGAGCATGAGAAGAAACATTAAACAGGGATGAGGGGTGGGAGGGAACGGGAGAGAGAAGGGAAATTGCATGGAAATGGAAGGAGACCCTCAGGGTTATACAAAATTATATACAAGAGGAAGTGAGGGGAAAGGGAAAAAAACAAGGGGGAGAAATGAATTACAGTAGATGGGGTAGAGAGAGAATAGGGAAGGGGAGGGGAGAGGAGGGGGGATAGTAGAGGATAAGGAAAGGCAGCAGAATACAACAGAAACTAGTATGGCAATATGTAAATCAGTGGATGTGTAACCTATGTGATTCTGCAATCTTTATATGGGGTAAAAATGGGAGTTCATAACCCACTTGAATCAAAATTTGAAATATGATATATCAAGAAATATGTAATGTTTTGAACAACCAACAATAAAAATTATAAAAAAATAATAAAATAAATAAATTTTAAAAAATTCTCTCTCTCTCTCTCTCTCTCTCTCTCTCTCTCTCCCCCCCCCCTCTATCTTAAAAAAAAAAGAAATGTCTGTAAATGCAATTAAAACACATTAGGAAAATATGTAGTATGGTAGTGACATGATATCACATTAACTGATTTTTTTGTTTGTCAGGTGATACAAATTACATTATCCTTTTTAACTTTGCTGAAATGGAAATTTAAAATATGCTAACAAACATTTTAATCCTTGTATGTTTCATACAGAGAAAGAAATATTAGATATCTCCTCATTTTTATGTATGCTCCTAAGATTTTTGTTTTAAATGAGTTTCCTGATAAACATGATATTTGAGTTCAAGTTCAATGCTAAAATTAGTAGCCAAGTTTGAACAAGTTCTCTGTGTGCATCCTTATCAGAATTACTGCTAATGGCTATGTACAAAGTTTAGTTGATGAATTATTCAGTTTGATATCAATCTTGTCTGTTGCCACAGACTTCTGAAACAAAGAATGCTTTGCAGCTCTTAAGAATATACCTTTAGGCACCAATGAAAAATTACTTGACATCCATAAAGTTTAGGTAAATTGCATAAGAAACTTTCAATTCCTAAAACTTTCCAATCATTTATTTTCCTTTTTAGCAGGCTCTTGTGTGTGTGTTGCTATGAAACATGGTAAGCTCCAATTGTACATTATTTTGTTCCTAGATTGTTTCAACTTTATAAATATTATCTTTACACTGGTGTGAAGACTTCTTTGAACCAAAGTGCTCTGGGAACTACATTTCTGGAAACCACTAGATTATAAAATGATTACATATACATTGATGCCAGTCTTCAGAACTACAATATTTGCATTGCTTATTGTCTCTCCATTTAGTCCACATCAACATTTAAGTGTCTTTTGCTGGCATTTCAGAATTAAAGAAAATATATATATATATTTCCACAGTATTATATAAATCTTTCCACCTACAATCTATTTCTCACCAATAACCCCTTTTGCCAATTTTGATACTACTTGCCATTGAATGTTCAGCCATTTCTGATAATATTCCATTTTTGGAATAGTTTTAAGTAGCCCCTGCTTTTCAGTGACACAGGGTTTACTTGGCTTTTCTATATTTATTATTTAGTTATTATATATTATATTATAGTTATTATATATTATATATTATTTATTATTATAGTTATTTATTACACATTTATTTATTCACAGCTGTCACTAGAAGTGGTTAGGGCATAGGGAAAAAAATCAGTGAGAGTTTCCAAGAAAATTATCCATAGAAGGAAAATAATCTGTAGGTACCAATTGTATGCTGCCTTGACAATCATTCAAAATAGACATTAAAGTGTGTCATCCATGCTGTCACCTCAGTTGAGTGGCAAACTTGTTGTCCTGTCTGCGGAATGGGTCTATTTCAATCACTTTAAACTCTTTTTTAATTTTTTTTAGTAATAGATGGATACAATATCTTTATTTTACTTATTTATTTATATGTGGTGCTTGGGATCAAACCCAGTGCCTCACATGTGCTGGGCAAGTGCTCTACCATTGAGCTACAAACCCAGTCCTGCTTTAAACTCTTGGAGATAGAAAAATTTATTTATCTTCATATCTCAACTACTTTCAAATCATATAATAAAAATATGTTCTCTCTACATACTTGTTTAAAAAAATAAGAGAATTCTAAGACATTGTATACGCTGTGTTTGTATGCTTTTTAGAACTTCATTTTTGCAGTACATACAAGAGGAAGTGAGGGGAAAGGGAAAAATAATACAAGGGGGAGAAATGAATGACAGTAGAGGGGGTAGAGAGAGAAGAGGGGAGGGGAGGGGAGGGGAGGGGGATATTAGAGGATAGGAAAGGCAGCAGAACACAACAGACACTAGTATGGCAATATGTAAATCAATGGATGTGTTACTGATGTGATTCTGCAATCTTTATATGGGGTAAAAATGGGAGTTCATAACCCACTTGAATCAAAGTGTGAAATATGATATATCAAGAAATATGTAATGTTGTGAACAACCAACAATAAAAAATTTAAAAAAAATTAAAAAAAAGAAAGTTCAGTTTATTTTATGCAGTTTTATTTTTGCAAATTTGACTCCTTAAAAGTGCATTATCACAACATTGAATTTATGCGTAAAAATTGTGTGCATATGTAAAAATGCTGAAACTTCCTCAGTTAATAAAGAGATGTACTATTTGTACATATGCCCTTTGAAAGATAAAATCCTTTGAGAGCTTGGCTCTTTGGTTTATTCCATATATGGTGGTGAATCACTGTGATATGTGACTGATTTGATCAAGACTTAGGCAGTCCATCCTGGGTTTTTAGAAGATGGTAGTTATAAAGCTGGGTACGCATAATTACCAACCACAGTGGTGTGTTTATACATTCTGGTTTTTGCCTTATTTCTTTATGAATGCCATTTGCCTGCTCTTAAATGTTACTCTTGTGTAACTGTCATTAGTATACCAGAGTGTTTATGCTTGCAAAAATATGTAAATATTTTTAGTATATCAGAGTGTTTATGATTATAAAAATATGTTATTATCGCCTGTTTTATTGCATACTTGACCTATGAAGTGTTCTGTGTGCTTTTATATGTTTCTCAAATAAATCTCCCTTTTAAAAATCAAATAAATGTCTTTTAAAGATGCTAAAAAAAAAGAACTTCATTTTTGCCAGAAAATAAAAAAAGCTAACTGGGTTGTAAGCTTTTTGAGGGCAGAAATCACAGATTGGATTCTAGAAAGCATGCTCTGAGATGCTTTTATTAGGAGTTGCTCTCATACTTGAGATGAAATAAAGGAGGTAGGATTTGTTGGAAGGAGTTTAATTGCCTTGCAGTTGTGATAAAAGCTTCAGTTCAATATGCAAAGAGCTCTGAAACTTGGATGAATATTCTGTGTTGTCTAAAGTTAGGGAAAAATATCCACATACTTATATTTCAGTAATAATCAGTGTTTGGTGCAGACTGCTTCTCTGGTAGAGGGTATGATGTTGGATAAAGTTAATTCTCTTTATCTGGGAAAAAGGCAAGGAAGCAATTAGTAGAAAGCAGAGAGAAATTAGTTAGATTCCTTAATAAATCCCCTGATGTTTTGTAGTGAAACAGTCACTACCAGTCCAATGCCCATCAGGGAAGGAACCTGGGGAATAAATCTGCAAACCCTCCTTCTATTCTCTTATTGATCTTTAGCTGGATTCCCACTGGCTAAACAAAATAGGGTACTAGAGAAGACAACTGATGTCATCCATTCAGATTGGCTTCTGAGGCCAAGAATAGGGTGGAGAAAGGTAGAGAGATCTTGAAGAATCAAGCAAGGAATATTCTGCACACTTGTTATATATCCATTGTGAGGAAAAAAATACATTTTCTCATTCCTATTAGGGTCCTCATAGAGACCTTAATAGTTCACTATAGTATTACCAGAATAGTCTACATCCATAGTGAAAGTAATAGTATTTCTCTAAGTAGTCTTTGAAGTCTGGAAGGTTATTAAAAGTCTCATATGTTCACAAAATCAAAACAATTTTCATAGTACTTAGTACCTTTTTCACTCTCATACTTTCTACAAATACACAGAAGTCTTTTCCACACCATCCTATGTCACAAAAGATTAAGTATAGAACTATGAATATTCAGCTCTTTTTCTATAAATCCAGACATTAAACATATTTGCAAGTAGGTGAAACAAGCGCACTCCTCAATAATTTTTTTATAAAATATGATTATCTTCATAAAATGTGTTATTTGCTAACATGAGTTTAATTTTATTTTTTAAGAGTGAATTGATAAATATTATACAAATTCTCAATATTAATTTTAATATAGTGCTTATTAATAAACATGACATATATAAACAAATGTTATTTGGAATCCTCAATATAAAGTGTTTAAGGAGATTGCAATAACAAATATTTTGAGAATTGCTGATATGAGATATTTTGCTTTCTGACATATGTGCTAAATATTGATCTAAAATTAATTTTAATTTATTGAAAGCTCCCAAAAGACAAAAGCATTGAAATATTAGACTATACTTCCATTGGCAAAGCTAGGGAACCATGCTTATTGTTATTCTTTGCATGTTTTTTATTCTACACGATCGGTTTCTGGTTAG
This sequence comes from Marmota flaviventris, assembly GCF_047511675.1. Lineage (NCBI taxonomy): Eukaryota > Metazoa > Chordata > Mammalia > Rodentia > Sciuridae > Marmota > Marmota flaviventris. The sequence goes on from NC_092518.1 coordinate 127,326,205, forward strand.
CCCATTTGTGCTATTATAAGAACATACTTGAGAATGCATAAGTTATAAGCAACAGAAATTTATTTCTTATAGTTCTGGAAAATGGGCAATCCATGAAGGCATTAGAATTGCTGTCTGATGAGGACTATTGTCTGCATCCAAGATGGTGCCTTGTTGCTGAGTCCTTTGCAGGGAGAAACACTGTGTTCTCTGATGGCAGAAGGGCTCAAAGTGCAAAATGGCATTCCCTCCAACCTCTAGTTGTTTTATAAGGGTGCTAATCCCACATTCATGAGGATTCTGCCCTCATGATTAATTCATTCCTGATTTAATCACCTTCCAAAGGCCACACCTTTTAATGCTGTTGAATTGGAGATTAAATTACAACATGAATTTTGGATAGGGCATCATTCGAACCATAGCACTTCCTCAAGCACCCATTAAATGTACCACCTGTTGTTTTACAAGGGCCATCATTAAATCTATCATCCTTACAAAGCTTCCCCACTCTCCAAGGCCTTTGTTTCACCTGACAAATACTAAGATGCAATACTTAGAGGGCCAGCAGGTGAATGTGTGAGAATAATCAACCACTAGGAATAAAAAGAGTGACTGTCAAGGTTATCAGGATCTAGCTTCAGAAGGTCTACAGACTCACCTAAATGGAGATTGGAGAAACTTCAGCTCAGCTTCCAGGTAATAAATAGAACTTTGTTTGTGTTTTCAAAATGCTTTAAAAGCAGTCATGGGATATCATAGTTGGTGCCTTGTAAAGCCAGTTATGAGTGGGAAAGAACTGGGAAAAGCAAAAGCTGAAATTTCTCAGGTGAAGTTTTATCAGTGGACAAAATGTATTTACAGCACTCTAACATTACTGAAGCCTGGGAAAAATTCCCTGCTAAGAAGTCTGAGGGGCCCTGGTACCGCCCCCCCCCCTTAAAAAAGTAGTCTGAGGGAGTTTGCTTTTTTTTTAAGTTTCCACTTTAGAATACAACAAACAAATGTATTCTGGTTTACTGTTTGGGAGCATGGGGTGGGAGTGGGGGGCACATAATTAAGTTGTGTCCATGATCAGGAAAAGTAGTCTAAAAACCTGAAGGCAAAATTTACTGTTGAACATATATGTTACCGAAATATGGTCATCTTCAATTGGCATGTAAATATGCCAAAGTGAAAAAGAAACCCTATGGAATTAAACAAAATTGGACTACCATGAGGAGAAATAATTTAACTTTTTATAATTCAATTAATGGTTTAAAGAATTGGTGAAGGTTTGTCTTTGCTTCTCGTTCTAATCAGATGGAGTAACCCCACTCTTCTCATGTCCTTCATTCATACCACAAATCCCTGCAAGAACAGCATGAATTATATAGAAAGTCTTTACAAAGGAGAATTAAGAAAGCTAACTGCATAAGGACCTTAGGACTTGAAGAGTGATAGGGCATTGTTTCTCTAAGCTTCCTGATTGGCTTATTCAGTTAGCTTCTGGTTCTAATCAGATGGAGTAACCCACTGTTTCTGGCAGTTGTTTAAGGATGTTGTTTTCCATTGAGGCCCACTGATGCTAGTAACGAGGGAAAGTATAGTGTTGACTGTACTCACGTTAGTCAGCCTTATTGTCGCTATTTGAGGATGGACTCTAAGCTACATTCTGGATCCTTCTGACACATCACACTTTCTAGTAGTATAGTACTGATTTTCTCTCTCACCACCTCATTAACTTTTATTATTACTGTGTTGCTGGGTGGGAATTGCTGGGGCTCATTGACAGAGTACCACCTATTTCTACCAGCTGGAGGATGGAATATTAGCTCCCTACTCAGCCCCACCAGCACTATGTTAGCTGGGGAACAGACTAAGCATGGCATAAAAGATAGGTTGGATGTTGTGGTTGGATAAAGTATCAGCTCCCTGTTCAGTCCGAGAAATTGCTGAAGGGGCGGGGTTTGGGTGTATTTGTGCCATTTGCATTTGGTTGGAGTCAAATGGGTATTCTCTAAAAGGTTTTCTGATTTTAGGACACTCTTTTTCCAGTACTTTGGCCACAGAAACAAGCTTTTCTTGGAATTATTTTCATCAGTGCATTATACCTCAACAGAGAGATTGCCTGCTAAGAGAAAATATAAAGCTTGATCTATAATCTCACAATATTACATCAAAATGAGCTAGAATATAAAAATCATCAATGGTCATATCACAAACTAAGACTAGTATAATGCAAATGAGAAAAATTAGTGAAAGAATGCTAACATGGCAGTGAATTAGATGTTGGATTTTAATGGGTTATTATAAAAAAAGCTTCAAAAATCAACTACAAATTCTGTTAAAACAAATGAACAAAATAGGGAATCTTATTAAAGGAACAAAGGTATAAAAAATAACCAAATGGGAATTATGGAACTAAAAAATAAAATCTCACTGAATGGGCTAAAGTGAAGATGACAGAGGATAGAATGAATGAATTGAAGACAGACTGATGAAATTTACTAAGTTAAAAAGACCTGAAATAAATAGATCCTCAGGACCTGTGGGACAATAAAAAAACATGTTTGCATATTTATCTTTAGGAACCAAGAAGGAGAAGAGAGAGTAGGGAAATAATATTGGTGTTGTTTAGTTATTCTGTATCCTTGTTGATTTTCTGCTAGTACTAGTGTAAATTATTTAAAGTAAATAGTTGAAGTCACCATGTATAGTTGTAGTGTTGTATATTCCTCCTCTCTGCAGTATCAGTTTTTCAAGTATTGTGAAACTAGTTAGTTTGGTGTGTACACTTGTGGTATCATTATAGTCTTCCCTTTTCTTTTAAGAAAATTTGTTTACTCTTAATTAAATTTTATTGTATATTAATATAGCTGAAATGTGATTTCTTTGAAAAAATGAGTGTTTACATGGTATATTTTCCCATCCTTGTTAATTTACCTATGTAATTGTATTTGAAGAGTTGCTTATAGACAGCATGTGGTTGGAACATGGTTTGGTTTGTATTTTTCTAGTATTGTTGTTTTTATAAGAAACACTTAATTGGTATATTTAGATATTACATTTAAGTAATATGTGATATATAAGGACTATAATCTGCCTTTCTATTGGTTACAGCTTTTCCTGTTTTATTTTTTTCTTGTGTGCTACTTGAACAGTTTTCAGAATTTAATTTTAGTTGTTGCTACACATGATCACACACATATCACAGTTAACTTGTGTTCAAGTTTTACCACTTTGAGTCTCTATAGCTGCTCTACTTTTTAATAAATACAGACAGTGCCCAACTCATATTGGCTCCCCTTATGATTTTTTAATTGATTTTGGTGAAAAAGTGATATGAACTCAGTAGAAGCTGTATTTTGAGTTTTGATCTTTTCCCAGCTAATAATACATGGTATGCTTCCTGGTAGCCTGGGCTCCCAGGAAACCACATCATCATACATGTAAACACTGATACTTTACAGTGGACTGTGTGACTAAGCTATGATGTTTAGTACTTTAAATTTATTAAATGCATTTTTGATTTATGACATTTTCAGCTTATGATGAGTTTATCAATACATAAATTTGAGAAACATTTTAGTCATATATTTACATACATTAAGCAATATCATAAGGTATTATTTTTCCTTCAACAATAAAATATGAATTATGAAACTTATATGAAAGCATATTTGTTATATTACCCTATTTTTAATATCTTTTGTAGTTGTAGATGGACAGAATGCTTTTATTTTATTTGTTTATTTTTATGTGGTGTGGATGATCAAACCCAGTGCCTCACAAATGCTAGGCAACTGCTCTGGTGCTGAGCTATAGCCCCAGCCCTACATTTACCAATATTCTTTTCTCATTTCTGACTTCATATCAAAACTTCTCTTTTCACATGTGAAAAAAAAAAAACCTTCTGTTTTCATTTTCTTTCTGTTCATAGAAATTCCTTTATTCATCCTTTAAGGATAGGTTTGTTAGTGAAGAATTCTCTTAGCTTTTCTTTGTCTGGGAATATTTTTACTTTTCCTTCCTTTGAAAACCTTTACCATGGATTATAGACCTCCCTAAATTATTCATATCCTAATCCCCAAAACATGTGAATATATTACATTATAAGAGGAATTAAGGTTTGAGATGGAATTTAAATTCCTAATCATCTGACCTTAATTTAGGGAGATTATCCTGAATTATGACATAGTCCCAAGGTAATCATAGAACCCCTTAAAAGTAAAAGAGGATTGGCCAGATGTTTCTGGATTTCAGGATGGAGAAAGAAATGCCACCAGCCAGTGAATGTAGACAGACTAGAGAAGCTATAAAGGAATTCTTCTTCAAGCCAAAAGTAAAACACATCTGCTAACACTTTATTTTTAGCCCAGTGAGGGCCATTTTATACTTCTAAACCACATGATGACAAAATGATACATTTGTGTCTTTGTTTTAAACAACTAAACATATGGAAATGTATTACAACATCCATAGAAAACCATCGATCATTGATGACCATATCCTTGACCATTAAGCAAGTCTCAACACGTTTAAAAGTACTAAAGTCACACAGAGTATGTTCTTTAGTTACAGTGGAATTAAACTAGAAATCAGTAAATGAAAGACATCCGAAAAATATCTACACATTTGACAATTAAATACAATTCTAAATAACCCTTGGATAAAATACAAATACTTAAAGTGAAATAAATAATACATAGAGGTCAATGATAATGAAAATACAACATACCAAATTAGATTGGAGACAACTTCAGCAGTGCATAGAATTAAATTTAAAACACTAAATCATTACCTTAAAAATAAACATATTAGTAATCTAATTTCCTAATTCAAACTAATTTCTATACAATAGAGATTATTACAACTTAAAACAATAAAGATCAATAGAGAAAAATCAATGAAATAAAAAGTAAATCTTTAAGAATATCAGTGAAACTGACAAATCTCTAAGAAAACTTATGATAAAGAAAACACAAACATCAATACCAAAAATGAAAAAAGTGATAGTACTATAGCCTCTGCAGATATAAAAAGGATAAGAAGAGAATATTACAAACAAGTCTACACACATACATTGGCAACTGAGAAGAAATGGGTCAGTTCCTTTCAAATTATAGACTACTAAAATTCAACCAAAAAGAGACAGGCAAAATGAAAAAAAAAATCCCTTAATCACTAAATACATAAATTTTCAATTATGAAACTCCTGAAACACAAGTTTCCAGACCCAGATGGTTGACAGGAGAATTCTTTCAAATATTTAAAGAGAAACTGAGACACCATTTACAAAATGCCTATCAGAAAACTACTGAAGAGGAAGAAACAATTACTTACTCAGTTTATGAGGCCAGTGTTATCCTAGTTAGACAATGATCATACAGAAAGGAAGGAAGAAAGGGAGAGAGGAAAACCATAAGCCAACAGGACGATATCTCTGTCAAAACTGGAAACAAAGTTCCTTAATAAAATATTCAAAAATTGAACCCGTAAACATACATTTTATGTTTATATTAATAAAGAACAATCACAATGACCAAATTATTTCATTCTAGGTAAGTGACACTGGCTCAATAGTTGGAAAATCAATCATGATAATTCACCATATCAATAAAGCTAAAGAAAACACCCACAGGATCATGTCAATTGATGCAGAACAAATTTTTGACAAAAGCTAATACCTTTCATGATGAAAATCTTCAGTCAACTAGGAAGAGAGGACATTCTTTGCTTCTTACACATAGCACCCCTACATCTGAGAACCAGTAGTGATACATCAAAGACTTCTTAGAATTTCTGAATTCTCTTTCTGCTGTGTCTCTCCTACTTATTTTGATGCATCTGTCTTTCTGTGGACTTCCTCTTCTTTTAATAGTGTGAGATTGAATTGAGTCTACATAGATAATTCAAAATTATCTCCCTATTTTAATGTTACTTGATTAGTGACATTAAAGCTTTATATCTACAAAGTCCCTTTACAGTGATACCTAAGTTAGTGATCAGTTAAATAGCTAGGTGATAGGGTTTTGGGGGACATGTATTTACATTTCAGCCTGCTGAAGGTAACAAATTGACACAAGTCTTTGAATAGGAAGTCTTTTTTTTTGAGAGAGAGAGAGAGAGAGAGAGAGAGAATTTTTTAATATTCATTTTTTAGTTTTCAGTGGACACAACATCTTTATTTTATTTTTATGTGGTGCTGAGGATCGAGCACAGTGCCCCGCGCATGCCAGGTGAGCAAACTACCACTTGAGCCACATCCCCAGCCCTGAATAGGAAGTCTTAACAGTTGAATTTCACTTCAGTCACTTCCTTTTTCTTTTTCCTATTTTTACTAAATATTTATTGAATGAATGACATTACTCAGTGCAATAAAAAGGTACAAAAAAGATGAATAAGAAGCAGTCTGTTCCCTTGTGGATCTGCTGTCTTGTAGTAAATACCAGGAAGTAAAAATCTGTGGTGATTATATGAAGAAAAATGTTATCATGTACTGGGAAGGGTAAATTTTAAGGTGCTATAAGGGCCAGGGACAGGTTCACCTGAAACAAACTAATGAAGAATAAAGTTTATGATCTATGTTTATCCAAAGTTGAGGTAACAGGTGGTGCTGCAGTTATAGTGGCAACTGATAAGTCCCACAAGGACTTCAGACCTAAGGTACATCTAAGAGATAGGAGTCACATGTACTGGATTTTAAGCTGCTGAGGACTATGTGATGGTCACAAAGGTCTCCAAATGCACAGAGGTCTCCTTTTGGAAACACTCTCCTGTTTCAGCTTCTTTGACAACATACTATCTTGGTTTCCCTCTTCCCCTACTGGTAACTATTTCTCAGAGCATTTTTTATTCTTTGTCCTCCATCTAAAGACTGAAATTCCTCTCAACTCTTAGATAACATTCCCCTCTTTTTCTCTATGCTTTATCCATAAGTTATCTCACTTATTCCTAAGGCTTTAAACATCAATTATGTTAAAAAATCTTGAAAGTATAAGTATAGTCCACATTTGTTTTCTGATCACCAAACTCAAATATCCCATTTTCTGCCCATGTTTTCAACTTAATATCTACTATTTATCCCAAAAATAACATTGAATATTCAACATGGAACATTATTTCTTCTTATTCATTTCTTCCTTCCTTCCTCTCTTTCTTTCTTTCTTGCTCCTTTCCTCCCTCCCACCATCCCTCTCTCTTTCTTTCTCTCTCTCTTTCCCATTTTCTCAGTAACGTCAGCCATGAGTATACTCATCACTGGTTTCCATTATAAGGAATGTGATTGGCTATGCTCCCAGCTGCTGAATTCTGATATCCTTCTATATATTTGTGAATCTACACTTCTCATGAACTTCTCCCAATAAATGAATGTGTGCAGCAGGGATATCAAGCCATGTGTATTCATGTGAGATACAGGACTCCTCTGATAGTTGACTTTGGCTTAAGGACTCTCTGATGACTTTGCTGAATCTTCCATACACTGCACTGAAATGCTTCTACTCAATCTTTCTCCTTTCCTTCTCTCCTCTACTCCAGGACAAATCTATAACATAATCCAATGACTCTCTTGGGCTTTTCTAACTCCCTTGTTTTTTCTCTAACAACTATATTTCCCCTTTTCCATAATAATACTTATACCTATTTAAATATTATCTTAAGATCTTCCTTTAAGAGGACCCACATTAACATGAATGACACCAGAAATAAGACAGTCTGAGAAAACAGACAATAAAATGGGGATTTGATAATGGCAATGCTAGGCAGTCATTGTATCACTGAGGTACATATGCAATCCTTTTTATTTTATTTTTGAGAAAGTGTCTTCCTAAGTTTCCTAGGCTGTCCTTTGACTTGAAATCCTCCTGCCTCAGCTTCATTGAGTATCTGGGATTACAGATATGCACCATCACAGCAGGCTCATGTAACATTTTTAAAGTATGATTCAATAATGAATTTACAAACTAGGATTCTTATTACATACTGCAACATATCTTTTTGCAAGACCTTAAAAATATAGAAAATAGATTTTTTTCTTAAACACAGCATGTGTCCAACTCACTCATCCATTCACTCTTAGTCTTTTATATGTCTATTCTTTTAATAAATATCCCAGGGTGATAACCTGATTTTTTTTCCATTCTCCCACTCTCCCAAAGCTGTAGGATGCTTAAAATTTGACCATTATAGATTCATTTTAGAAATGATTGCTCTAAGGTCAGTAGGTTCAACTCTAAAAAGTCATTCAACAAGCTAGTAGCTCTCTCCTTCTGTCCATTCCCTTCAATATATCAAGCATGAATTTGAGGAATTATGGGGCTCCTCATCCTTTCTTCTCATGTCATAGCCCTCTGATTTATATTGGGATTGCCATGGAAGGGTTTCATGAAGTTTATTTTGAGGTACAGGATGATTATGTCCTCATCAACTGCAAATAAGAAGCTTAAGGTATTAAAATTTATTCCACCTCAAGCTGAATTGGGATGGAAGGAATATCACCACCTTTATCCTGAATGGGAGTATCTTCCTCTTCTGGGTTTCAGGTAGGTCTGGGGCCTGGATGGGTTTGCCCCAAGACTGGGACTACCCTGGCAGGATTCCACAGGGCCTAGATTAGTATAATGTAAGTAAGTCAATCATTCAGATACAAGATTTATTTTAAATTTCTTCTCTCATGAATTTTTTTATTGATTTGGAATTCTCAAATATTGCATTGAAATATTCTTTATCTTGCTTACAAAGTTTTTTGATGGTGTCTAAAATTTTGTGTCCAGAGTGATTGCCTTTGTTGTATCACATTAACCTGGCTCTGGATTTCTGGCCTAGAGAAGAAGGAGATGTACTCTCCATATGTGGGCTTCTCTAGTTCTTCCAAAATTGCCCAAACCTGCATGATTCCCAAATCTACATTCAGCTTTGGCTTTCTTCGGTTTCCATATACTGTAGCACTGGGTATGCTCCACATGTTTGCATGCATGTCTAAGTCTTTCTCTATCCTGTGACCACTCGGCTCCTATCACACATTTGGCATTATTGCTGTCAGAATAGTGAAATAATAGTATAAGTTACACAGCACTTTGGATACCTCCATGGATTTCTTTAGTTTAGGAATTTGGAGCAGATGGGGTTGTGGGTGGTAGGGAGTAGGATTTATTTCTCCAAGGTTCTGAAGCTGCGATACCTACAAATTATATACTTGCACAGGGATTCTCAATCTTTGCTACATATAATAATCAGAGAGCTGAAAAATACTATTCCTGGGTCCTACCTTTGACTTTTAATTGATCAGTTATGGGGCCCAGTCATGGAGGTTTGTAAAGTGCCTGGGATGATATTTATGTATAATCAATATTTCATAAACCATGGTGTCATTCATTATTCAGAATATAGCTGTGATCCATTCTTATGAGTATGGGAAGCATATCATTATGGATCTGATGAACCATGTTAACAGTGTAAAAGAGATTTGATGAAGAAACATCTTTTATAGCCAAAATTGATAGCAGTAGGATGAAGGGTGGGGAACTGAATTCAGTGTTTCCGCAAGATTTGGATAGTGATGTGTCCTAATAACATTTATTATTGATGCTTGAAACTGCTTTCTTTATTCCCATTGTGTGAACCTATTTTCATCAGGTTGTGTTTTGGAGGGGAATTATTGTTATATGCCTGATATGTGCATGGAATTGTAACTTGTAGCACTCTGAGTAATGTTTTTAGTATTCTGAGTCTCTGTTACATACCAACTGATGATCATTGCAAGCTTCTGAGCCTGAGGAATGAAAAATCACATGCCACATAATTTTATAAGGTTATCAGATTTGCTAAATACAGTCCATGCCAATATGTGTTATGGTTTAGATCTAAAAATGTCTCCCAAAGATCTCATGTGTAAATCAATGCAAGAATGTTCACAGGTGAACTGATTAGACTATGAGGTAACCTCATCAGTAGATTCTTATTTGATGGATTAATAATTTGTATGGACTTCTGGGTGTTAACTGTAGGCAGGTAGGGTGTGGCTAGAGGAAGTAGGTATCTGGAGGCATGCCCTTGGCAGTTTTCTTTTGTCCCTTGCTCTAAATTCTATGCTTTCTGACTGCCATGAGTTGAGCAGGTTTCTTCTGTTACACCCTTCTGTCCTTATGTCCTGCCTCACCTCAGGATCAGAGCAATGGAGTCAGTTGACTATGGACCGAGACTTCTGAAACTGTGAACCCAAAATAATTTTTTTTTAATCCTATAAATTGTTCTAGTCAGGTATTTTAGTCACAGCAACAACAACAACAACAACAAAAAAAAAACTGACTAACCTAATATATTTAGCAGATTTATAATTTCTTCCTATGGTAAGTGAGAGAAATAGCTTCATAACTAGGAAATGAATAATCTATTTGTTTTATAATATAGTATCATTTACCAAATTAATCAGATTTAAATTTTAAGAATCTCATCAACTTGACTACTACATATATTTTAATCATTTACCAAGAAAGTTCTTCCAAATATGTATTATCTTTGGGATATATCTATTATATATTTTGGTTTGTGCTTTGAATATATTCATAGACATATGATTCTCCAAAACTTTCAAGCAAAACATTTCAAATTTCTAGTAGACAGTCTCGATTTCAAAGTCATCACACTCTGCCTTCAGAAAATTCCTTCCATTTAACAATTGGAAATAAGAGAGCACTGGTGTGAAGAGGGCCTGATAGAGCTTTTCATGTTGGCAATGACCATAATCACATGAAGAAGCTGAAATAGTTTCTATCTTCATTACCTTAATAGGATTTTGAAGTCTCTTAGTGTAATGAAGATTAATAGTTCCATTAGTCTCTCACTTTTATGATAATCCCAAAGCCACAGATCATTGAAGAAACAAAGGTTGCAAATATTATGTAATTGTCATAACTGAGAACAATTGGAAGCACTAATTAGGTTCTTTGCCATAAGTTTGGTGTCAGTCCTTGCTGGGTAGCCATAATTTTCTGTAATCTAAAATACAGTGCTGAAAAACGATTATCACACTGTCCCCTGCTCTAATGTTTATGAACTGCAGTTATTGTTCTATTGAGATGTCCTAAATGTGATAGGGGGATGGAGGTCAGGGCTGTTTTTCTTACATTTTGGAATTCATAGTATAATATTTCTGAAACACTGTACTAAGATCAGAAGACTTCCATTAAGAAACTTTGAGCCATAGTAATTGTCTAAGGAAATACTGATGAAATAGAAATATATTTTTGTCTTGTCTTGCAATGACATAATGTATGTTTACCTGATACTCATTAAATTACAATCTGAACTTTGTTCTTAGGCTTTGGTTACCATGTCAACATGCTGGAGTTGGGCCAAATGATTGCAAAGCTCCCATCCAAATAAAATATTATATTATTTATCAATTTCTGATTAAAATTTACTGAATTAATAAAAGTATTTCTTTTAAATTTATTTTTAATTCTAGGTGGACACACAATATCTTTATTTCATTTTTATGTGGTGCTAATGATCGAATCTAGTGCCTCATGCATGCTAGGTGAGCACTCTACCACTGAGCCACAATTACAGCCCATAGTTGTTGTTTTTTTTTTAATATATAGGGATAGAGTAATTTTCTCACAACTAATTCAGCATAGCAATACTATAATATAACTAACTATAGTTTTTACTTTATTTCTTCTGAATAACTTAATGTACTTTGATATTTCTTAGACTACATTATTTTGGAAGGTAAGTCTAAGCCTTATTTTATTATTTCTTCGCATATTGGTTTGAGCAGTGGTGGTAGGAACACTATTATCCCTGTTTTATATATGAACAAAAACAGGCAAGTTATATTACATTCTTCAAGGAATTGAAGAAATACAGAATAAGGAGTAGGACTTGGTTGTCTTGTGGATGAGAAGAAGGAGACAAAAAGAGACTGGTGGCAGCTGCAGTTGGGTAGGAGGACAGTATGTATGTGGGGTCAAGGTAGCCAAAAGGTACCTTGAAAGGAATAATAAGAGGTAGCATGTGACAGTGATCAGATTGATCATGATTCTTTCTGTTCAGCCCAGACAATAAGAATTGTTTTACTAATTGGATGCAAGTGTGTAGGTGGACTAGTTTTCTTAATCAAAATTTTACCCAATACCTCATTTTTCTATAAAGCTGTATATTAATACTTATTTCTCAGACTTATCAAAAAACTTTTTATTTATTTTTTTTAATTTTTAGGAATTTATTAATACATTTCTTTAGCATTTTCCATCTTACATATGCAATTTTAAAAATTTTCAAAATGTTACTATGATAATTATGTAAAGTTTGAAAAATACAGTTAAAGAAGAACAAAGATTATTCACCATTATTCTTGGTTAAATATTCACCAATAGGTACTGCTATATGTCTATTGTACAGCTGAGGAAGCTACAGTTCAGAGAGGTTAAATGTCTTTGGCTAGATCAGACGATCTAGATCAGTTCCAATCAAAATCTGCCCTTTAAAACACTTCCATGATAACTGATAATCAAACAGTTTATAATTCTACCATTTTGCCGGTATATCACATTATTGTTTTTTTAAAGAGGGAGAGGGAGGGAGGGAGGGAGGGAGGGAGGGAGAGAGAGAGAGAGAGAGAGAGAGAGAGAGAGAGAGAGAGAGAGAGAGAAAGAGAGAATTTTAAAATATTTTTTAGTTTTTGGTGGACACAACATGTTTTATTTTATTTTTATGTGGTACTGAGGATCGAACCCAGCACCACGCACATGCCAGGCAAGCGTGCTACTACTTGATCCACATCCCCAGCCCAATCACATTGTTTTTTTAAAAAATAAATTTCAATTCCTTTATGATAATTTTGAGACCTCTGTCCCTTGGCATGGTTTCAATGTGGCAAATGATTAGTACTATTTCCAGAGCCATGGTTACTCAACGAATAACATAATTTACTTAACTTACTATCCTGTATGTGCAGGGAGATTATTTTCTGAACTCAAAATTGTTATATGTGGTCTATTAGAGCAGACAGATCTCATGGCCTAAACTCTGTTCCCCAAAGACTCTATACATCACATTTCTGTCCTTAATTTGCACCCCCAATACAATTCTGAAATTATTTCCTTGCTTTCTGGAACTCATGGTCAGTTATCGACAGATTATCCTCCATCATCAACTTCTTCTCTGAAAGCTCCCTTCATTTTTCTGTTCTAACTGAAACCTGGCTATCCTTTGTGGATGCTGCTTCCTTTGTAGCCTTCTCAAAGTTGTGTGTATTTCCCCTTATCTCATACATCAAGGCCCACATTTCGAGACCCATTTTCCTCTTTTACTTCCTAGTAAATGCTAGCCTTTGATTCCCACCTCTTCAGACTCTGCTACCCAATACTTCCCATCTTGTGTCATATACTATTTGGATATTCCTCCTCATTCCTCAAAGCTTTTATCTTGATGTTCCCTGTCACTCACCCCAGCACTACTCCTGTCACAATTCTTGATTATTTATTTCCCTGTGAACAATCCTTTGAGTATACAAGATAGTTTTTTAAACTTTTCTTCTCCAAAGAATTTTATCTTCCCAATGACCTCAAACTCTCAGATCTATAAATCCTATCCCAGACATCATCACTGTTAATAAACTGAAGTCCCTCTATAATTTCAATTTCATAAATCTAAGTCTTTGACTAACAACCTCTCTTGATTACCACCTTTCCTACCTATGTTTAACTATCTTTTCTGTTCAGGGATCTAGAACCCATTAATCAACCAAAGTTTTGTGTCCTTTAGTTCCCTCATGTTATTATTTCCCTCATTACTCACCATAAATTCCATGATCCATCATTATAAGCACTCATTTGCACATACTCTCAATTCCCTTGTTTCTATCTTCCTCCACCTATCCATCCAGAAACAAACAACAAAAAACAGAAACAAAATGCCTGTTTTAGTCAGACACCCCTGCAGCTGAATGTCATAAAGAATAATCCCAAACACAGGACCTCTGCAGAACATGAGTCATAGAAAACACTTAACCATGAGAACTGATGACACTTTAAATTCATAACAGTTCTTCTCTGGTGAAGAAATATAATCATTTCTAATCTATATATTTCTATATCATTAAGAAAGAGAAATATTCAGAAGGTAATATAATCATCTATAAGGCTACCTTTCCCTGTCCCCATATACTCTATTTTTTTAAAAGATTTTTCATAATTTTCACATTTTTCCTGTGGGAACCAGGAGTATCATAATCTGTCCAAAGAACACCAAAATAAAGAATCATTTATAGGTGAGAAATACTAAAATGAATGTGCAATGGAGGTAAATCTGGTTTTCTTTTTATTTATTTATTTATTTATTTATTTATTTATTTATTTATTTATTTATAAATACAAAACAACAGTGACATGCATTTCAATCCTTATTATACATATACAGCACAATTTTTCATATCTCTGGTTGTATACAAAGTATATTGACACCAATTCATGTCTTCATACATGTTCTTTGGATAATGACCATTACATTCCACCATCTTTGCTGACCCTCTGCCCCCTCCCTTCCCCTCCCACCCCTCTGCCCTATCTAGAGTTCATCTATTCCTCCCATGCTCCCTCTCTTTACCCCACTATGAATCAGTCTCCTTATATCAGATAAAACAGTTGGCATTTGTTTTTGGGGGGATTGGCTAACTTCACTTGGCATTATCTTCTCCAATGCCATCTATTTACCTACAAATGCCATGATTTTATTCTCTTTTATTGCTGAGTAATATCCCACTGTGTATATATGCCACATTTTTTTAATCCATTCATCCACTGGAGGACATCTAGGTTGGCTCCACAGTTTAGCTATTGTGAATTGCTGCTATAAACATTGATGCGGCTGTGTCCCTGTAGTATACTCTCTTATCCCATTACTACAGTTGACTTTTCCATCCTCCTCACCTACTAAAGGACTTCTGAATATTTTCTCTCTTAAATAATCTATTTTCCTCATTAATTCTTCTTTCCCATCATCATAACACATGATATCTGTCCTATTTGAAAAACCTTCCTTGTGACCCTATGTTCCTCCTTCAACTATTCCTACATTACTCTGCCCTTACCCTCTTATGTTATGACTCATTGAAATTGTTATATTTGCTGCTACCAATTTATCTTCCTCTAATCTCTCCCTAATCCATATAAGTCAGGTTATAACTTGACGTTGCTCTTGTTATGAAGATCATTGGTGCATCTCTCCCTCTATACTTAACTTTCATTATGAAATTTATCAAATTTGTAAAAAAAAATCAATAATATCATAAGCATGCATGCAACCAATCTTAAAATGAATAAATCATAATATTTATAATCATTGTTTTGGATTTTTATTTGTAAAAAATAGATATACAGATGAAACTATTTTAGTTCCTCCTTCTCTATTCAGGCTTAATCATCTTCCTGAAATTAGGATATGACTTTTAACCATTTTACTTTACATATTATATAGGTGCTTATACATGTATAGATACTTATACATAAACAAAAGCACAGAAGTATTTGTTTTAACTCAAATTATCAAGAATTAACTTTTTGCATAATATTATCCATATCCATATCAAATTTTTGAAAATTTGTTTATTTAGTGAAATTTGATGATCTTCCACTTTTTTATTAGTATTAGGGATTGAACCCAGAGGCGCTTAATCACTGTGCAACATCCCCAGAACTTCTTTATATTTTTATTTAGAGACCGTTTCTTACACAGTTGCTGAGGTCCTTGCTAAACTGTTAAGGCTGGCTTTGAACTTGCAATCTTCCTGCCTCAGGCTCCCAAATAACTGGGATTACAGGCTTGTGCCACTGCGCCTAGCTGATTCTCCTTTCTTATATTATCATTAACTTACTTTGTATGGAGATAAAATGAGCTTTTTATAAAGTGAGTCAGGAAATTCTTCTACACTTCCTTACTTTTGATTAATTACATAGGATTTGCCTGTCCCTAAAATGTTCATTAAAAGTTACCTGGAACAAAATTGTTGATAGATTTTTTGAACACTCATTAATATTTTTAACAATTAGGTCTTACATGGTTTTCTTCTCTTTTTTCAGCTGGTGTTGCTAATTCATCCTCTCCTAGAAAAAAAACGTTCTCTTGCTGCTCTTTTCCAGGTGTCTATTAACTATAAAAAAACATTAGTAGCTAAAGATACCTTACCCAAGCTACTCTGTCTTTGTTTCATACTTTGCCCCCTATATTGCCATTAAGCCAAGGTATTTTTATCTTTGATTTTACAGTTGATCTCAAAAATTTGCCTTTAGATACTTATTCAAAATCTGCATTTGCATTTTTAATTATTACTTACAGAAAGTTATTTAAGTTTAAAATAAAATCTGTTAAGTGGGCCAATCAATGGCTAATGAAAAATCTCTTGTAAATTATAACATGTTGTGAGTTTTCAGTTTAATAGTGAATATTTGTACTTGTTATTTTTGATATATAAACAAATGTGTATGTGGTCAAGGTAACATTTAGATAATTAAAGCAAAACTACTCATATATGGATATATATGGATACATGTGTGTATATATATGGATACATGTGTGTATATATATGGATACATGTGTGTATATATATGGATACCTGTGTATACGGATACCTGTGTGCACGGATATGTGTGTGTATGGATACGGACACGTGTGTGTATGGATACATGTGTGTGGATACAGGTGTGTGTATGGATACATGTGTGTGTATGGATATGTGTGTGTATACGGATATGTGTGTGTGGATACATATGTGTGTGTGGATATGTGTGTGTGGATACATGTGTGTGGATACATGTATGTGTATATATGGATATGTGTGTGTTTATATGGATACATGTGTGTGTGTTTATATGGATACATGTGTGTGTGTTTATATGGATACGTGTGTGTGTTTATATGGATACGTGTGTGTGTTTATATGGATACGTGTGTGTGTTTATATGGATACGTGTGTGTGTATATATGGATACGTGTGTGTGTTTATATGGATATGTGTGTGTGTTTATATGGATACGTGTGTGTGTGTTTATATGGATACGTGTGTGTGTTTATATGGATACGTGTGTGTGTGTTTATGTGGATACGTGTGTGTGTGTTTATGTGGATACGTGTGTGTGTATATGTGGATACGTGTGTGTGTGTATATGTGGATACGTGTGTGTGTGTATATGTGGATACGTGTGTGTGTGTGGATACATGTGTGTGTGTGTGGATACATGTGTGTGTGTGTGTGGATACATGTGTGTGTGTGTGTGTGTGGATACATGTGTGTGTGTGTGTGTGTGGATACGTGTGTGTGTGTGGATACGTGTGTGTGTGGATACGTGTGTGTGTGTGTGTGTGTATGGATACGTGTGTGTGTGTGTGTGTATGGATACGTGTGTGTGTGTGTGTGTATGGATACGTGTGTGTGTGGGCGTATGGATACGTGTGTGTATAGGGGTGTGTGTGTGTATAGGGGTGTGTATGTGTATAGGGGTGTGTGTGTGTGTGTGTGGATGGATGTGTGTGTGTGTGTGGATGGATGTGTGTGTGTGGGGGGGTGGATGTCTATGTGTGAATGTTTGTGTGTTTGTGGATGTTTTTGTGTTTGGATGTGGATGTTTGTGTGTGGGGGTGGATGGGGATGTTTTTGTGTGGATGTAGATGTGTGTGTGTGTGTGTGTGTGGATATACACACACACACACATATATATATATATATATATATATATATATATATAATGGAAAAATTTCAACAGCACTATCAATTTGTGCTACACAAATTAAAATATAGTCAAATTATCATTCTCATGGAAGTGGTAAAATATATTATGAAAACCTAGTTAATGAGAGTTATTTGTCACAATGTACATTAATGTAATTCTTTCAAAAGGCAATTTATATATATTAAAAACTTTCTCCAAAAATGTACCTTCCACAATGAATTACAAGGGAATAATTTAAAAAGAAGAATAGTGCTATGCTTATAAAATGAAAACGGGACAAAATTTAAGTATACAACATTAAGTTTTAAAATAAATCATGGTCAATTCACTCTAGAATGATACAGAAATGTTAAGTTGTTCATTATTAAAGTTAGAAAAACATGGTTTCATGAAATAATATTGTGAACATATCCAATCATTTTTTGCATTATCATGCAAAGTGAAAAAATACAGCATATGAGCAAAAAATCTTGTATTGGATAGAAGTTATAATGAGTTTATTTCATAATAAGTGTTGCTTTAATTGAGTTTTGGGCTATTATCAAATCAAGAAGCTAAATTTTTAATGAGATTTTCCTTCAGCCTCTAAGAGATTTAACTTCAGGTAAAATCCCCACTTCTATTTTTAAATAATTCTATATTTATAGAAAATCCTATTGCTCCGCTCTCCTCAATCATACAATCATACAATCAATCTGTCAGTCTATTCATGATCCAGTAACTAATGCATTAATTCCTGCAACTTTGAAGTAAATTTTAGTATCTGATAGGGCTGATATGCCCAATGAATCTTGTTTTTCAGAATATTACTGTATGATCTCTATTTTTTTATTTTTCCACATAAATTTTGCTCTCATTTTGTCAACATTTTAAACCACTTAAATTTTAAGTGCTATCACATGAAATTTATAGTTTAATTTGGAAGAATTGGCACTATTACTACTTTGTAGTTTCTCATCCTAAATAAAATTATGTTTCTGTTTAAGCATACATTCTTTTATATCCATTACCTGAATTTTATAGCTGTCTTCATACAGTTCCTATGCATTCCTTATTGAGTTAGTTTGTAGGTGTTTCACATTGTATGACTGTTGGAAATTGAAAGTTTTCTTTAATGATGTTTTAATCTATGAAAATGCTATTGATTTCTGTATATTGGTTTTGGAGGCAGTCACCTCACTAAATCATATACTAAATAAGAGTTTACTATCCAGAATGTACAAAGAACTTTTGCAAGTGAATAATAACAAAAATTAACCTGACTATAAAATTGGCAAATAAGTTCACTACACATTTATCCAAGGAACCATACTCAAATGGCCAAAAGCATATGCAAAGATGTTCAACATCTTTAATCATCAAGGAAACATGAATCAAACCCGGAAACAAATCACCTGTTTAAGTCAGAAACCCCTGCAGCTGAATGTGGCTTATAGAAAACAACCATAATATGTTATAAAGTAGACTACGGAAGGGTGATATTTCTTCACCTGAGAAGAGGTGTTATGGATTTAAAGATGACACTTTAAATTCATAACACCTCTTCTCAGGTGAAGAACTATCGCCAGTCCCTAGTATAGTTTATATATTTCTATCTCACTAAGAAAAGAGAAATATTCAGTAGGCAATGTAATCATCTATAGGGCCACCTATACCTGACAATATATATTCTTCTCTGATTATTATAGTTGACCTCGCTATTGTAGTAAATCCCATCCCCTTCACCTACTAGGGGACATCTGAATATTCCCCTATCTCTTAAGTAATCTATTTTCGTCATTAAGTCATCTTTCCCATTTTATTTTATTCATGACAATTAGTTGGTGTTTTAAAATTGTTTTTAGTTGTAGATGGACACAATACCTTTATTTTATTTATTTATTTTTATTTATTGCTGAGGATTAAACCCAGTGCCTCACACATACAAGGCAAGTGCTCTATCATTGAGCCACACCCCTGCACTAGTTGTTTGTTTTATATGGGCAGAAGCTACATGTGTCTTGTTCAACATTATTACCTCAACACCTAACATGGGTCTGGCACTACTATTTCTTCATGAAAACTATAAGTATTTCAGTATTTAAGCAAATTTTGGTGGTACTTTATATAGATGTTATCTTATTTAACCTTCACTGTAAGGTAAATGGTTATTTTTTCCTTCCATTTTTACAAATGAGTGAACCAAAATTAGTATCATGTCCAAGGCCACATAACTGTAACAAGTAATTTGCAATCGGAACTTTTTTTCTGCCTGGTTATAAAGAAGTTTGTTTGGAATGTAGCTATACTTAGATATCAAATTGAAATCTTTCTACACTGTCATTGTTCTTGTGTGGTCATGGGCATGATGTGTTTTTAACCTTTCATTTTTTCAAGTTCATTTTCTCATAGTCCAAAAACATGCAAGATATAATTTTTTGTTGTACTTGCTAAGACATGCTTTATGTCCTAAATAAGATCAACTTTGATGAATGTTCCATAAGTAGCTGAAAAGAAAATATATTCAGTTGTTGTTGAAGAAAATATTCTGTAGATTTTTTTTTCATTCTCAAGATTCCTGTTTATTTCTTTTTCAAAATTTATTATCTCTTTATTAAATTTTTCTTTTATATCCTGCCTTTTCTCCATTAGTTTATTCTTTAGATCTTCTTTTAGTTCACTGATCATTTTAACAATCAAATCTTTGAATTTTTTGTCCCCCCATTTGAATATCTATGGGATCTGTTATTGGAGGGTTATAAACTTTCTGAGGTATCTTATTATCTCATTTTCTCATATTTTCTGTAGTCCTATGTTGCTATTTATGCATCAAATGGGCTGAATATCACTTCCACTGTTATATGGGTGTCTTTTGAGGTAACTGATTTATTTTTACAATGTGCCCCTGGCTGGAGGTATATATCAATGTCAAAACACAAATTAAATGGGATCACAGTTCTGTGACTGATCTTTGGCATCACTTTGAGAGGAAATAATAATCATCAGTAACTGCAAGCACTTCAGAGCCAATTTTATACTAATAAACTGTAAAACCCCATTGAAAATGTTCTCTATGACTCCACTGGTCCAAAAGTGGAAAGGGGGAATAATACTCTAGAATAGGCTGAAAAATTAAGCATTAAAGAAAGTGAAATTACTATTAAACTACATAGATCATGCAAAGAAAAAGGAAAAAAAGTATCAAAAGGCAGGGGGTGGGGACAGTAACAGATAATACAAGAAGGGAAAAAAACATATGATGAGAGATTATAAGAATGACATAAAGGAAAAAGAATAAATCCAATTACAACATTAACACATTTTAAAAATACATAAAATTGGAGTAAATTATGCAATATAAAATAATGGGGAAATCCTATCAAATCAACATAGAAGACAATACAAATCAAATTAAAAACTAACATTAAAGAGTCTTAAATTATTCATTGCCAAGATATTTGAGATGGAGTGATTTCCTACTGGGCCCCAGATTTTTATTCCCTCAGTTTTGGGGAAGTGTAGTAGTTCCCCATGCCTCTTGGGCTTTTCCTCTAAGTTTCTTTGAGCATGTAAGTAGCAACCATAACTTCTTTCTCCAGGTTCTGTTAAAAAGTGTAAATTTAGACTTTCTCCTATGTAGTTCAGCTTTCTACTTCAAAAACTGTGTGGAACTCGGGTATTGACCCCTATTCACACAGAACTTATTCTGTCCTCTCGTATGAATCTAGGTGCCTCCTGCCAATCCTTGACATAACTGGGTACCTAATAGTTCTCTGGAGGTTCAGAGGAAAATGGGGCCTGATCTTCTTGGCTTAGCAGCCAGATCTCTCCCTTTTTGTGAATGAGGCTTATTGGCCACTTGCAGATTCTGTGCAAGCCCAGAGATATCAATATAGGTGTGAGCTCACTATATAGATTTAAAGATGTGTGGGGCACAATGACCCATGACACAGCATGTGGTAGCATATGACAGCTGCATGTATTATTCCATAGGTACTACACTCCCTGGCAGTGTCTTGCTCTCCATTCTGCTGCATTCCACTTCCATTATCAGAGATGGGAAATGGGGTTGGGGTTGGGGATTAGCATCCTTCACCTTAGAGAAATCCCTCTAAACAGTTTACTCAGATGTCCTACTTAAAAAAATGTTTGGTATAATGGTATTAGCAGGTGTATTTAGAAGAGATGAAGCTCTAGAAATTTAATCCCTTCCAAAGCTATAGGCTTAGGCATTGCTGCCTCTACAAAATGGCTACTCACCACAGTTTTTAACCAGCAAATAGAAGTGGAGTATTTCTCATTTACCAAGTGGCTTTGAAGATCCTATCTCACATTTGCTCTTCTACCACTGTTTCCAAAGTAAGCTTTTCAGTTTGCCTCTCCATCTTTCTCCTTTGTTATAGCAACCCCAGACATGTCCTGATGCTGCATGTGGTGATTCAGGGTTACCAAAATTTTTCCTGTTTTTTTTTTTCCCCAGTAACCAAAATTTGTGAGTCCCTTCAAGTCCAATATTGTATCTCAGTGCATTCCTTCTATTACCTATCTCTTTGATCAGCTGTTCTCTCACTGCTTTGGTTTCAAAGTGCTAGGGATTTGAGATCTGAGGCTTACCTCCACTCTGCAATTGTGAATTGCCTTTCTTTCTAAGTTCTTTAGGGGAGTATTTAATTTTTTTCATTATTTTATAAACTTGATTGAAGATCATTAAAATTATGAGTATTTTTTCAAGTTTATCTTGCAGCTTGTATGATTGTGTGTTATTTTTGTCACTGTTATTATCCAGTAATTTAGCAACTGCAGTTTTGATTTCCTATTTAATTATATTATCATTTGTGAGAGATGTTAAGTTTCCAAGTGGCTGGTCTTTTTTGTCTTTCATTTCTAGTTTCATTCTAATATGCAATTAATTAAGATTTATTTGTTAGCCCAATATATGATCAATATTTGTAAATGCATTTGGTTCTTTGAAGACACATATATCATTTGTGTTGTAGAATATTAGATATATATTTAATAAACTTTCACTGTTAATTATATCATTCAAACTCTTTTTACTTGGTTTTTAACCATGTATTAGTATTAGTTAGCCCTTTTGCTATGTTATCTAGATTCCTGACATAAACAACTAAAAGGTGTATGGCTTTCTTTTGGTTCTCTGTTTCAGAGATTTCTGTCCTTGATCAGCTGACTACAAGACAGAAAAATCATGGTGGAAGGATGTGGTGGAGAAAAACTCCTCATCTTATAGCAGCCAGGAAGCATAGAAAGAAAAAGCATGGGTCTGGGGAAAAGATGTTGTTCCACAGGTCACACCTAAAGGACTCATTCACTTAACCAGGTCCTACCTCCCATTGCCCCTACCATCTCTGAGTACTTCATTAAACTATCAATGGGTTCCACCATCTTGAGTTAATTATCAGTGATTTCCCTTTTTTTCTTTTTGTCACTGTGATTTCTAGTATTTCTATGGTGTCCATTGTTACAATGCTTATGAAATAAAGTGTTTTTATTTCTAGTTGCCAGGCTCTCCTCAGCGATTGCTGAGCACTATCTAATTTCACACTATAGAAATCATATTTTTGTAGAGCTTATGTCTGCAGCTAAGTGTAGTTCTAGGAAGGAAGTCTTAAGGAAACAAAGAAATAAATTTAAAGTGATAAAGAATAAATTTCAGATCTTTGAAAGCTATCTAGAACATATTTGGGAATGAAAAATTAGCAAAGTCTCCATCTGATCACTAAACAAATAGGACCTGTCATTGTGTTGGTAGGGCAGGTGATACAATTAAGTCAGAACTTAAGGAAATATGATCATGGGAACCAGCAAACTTAGGGGTCCAATCTTATTCATCCAAGTGGATAATTTGAGACCTCAAATCAGTCAACTCACCTTTTTCAAACTTGTTCTTTCTGCTAAAACCACAAAATAGTCATGATTGTTTTAAATTCACCTTAGCTGTCTTAAGAATTAATTTTTAGAATGTATATAAAACACCAGTTAGGAGTACATATTTTAAAATAATTTTTATCCTCTTTTTAAAACAAAAAAAATAAAAGTTAATGATATTCGTCATGAAAAAAAAAAAACTATCAATGGGTTAACCAATGATGAATTCAGAGCCCTCATGATCTAATTACTTCCCTGTATCCCCATCCATGAACACTGCTACTTTGGGGACCAAGCTTTTAGCACATGAGTCTTTGGGTGACACTTCATATCCAAATGATAACATTCTTCTCCTGGCCTCCAAAGTCTCATGTCCATTTCATAATGTGACCATTGTGAAATGGACATAAGTTGATCTCCAAGAGTCCCAATAGTCTTATCAGTTCTAAAATTGCTCAAAGTCCAAAGTCTCCTATGAGACACACACAACTCTTGACTGTGAGCGCCTGTAACAATCAAAAAATAATTACCTACTTCCAACACACAATGGTAGGACAGGCATTGTGTAAGTATTTCCATTCTGAAAGAAAGGAATGGGTGCAAATGAAAGAGGGATAGTACAAAAGCAACACCAGTAGGGAAAACATTAAATTCTGTAGCTCCACTTATAGCATCTGGGGAAAGTATTGACATGATGTGGGCTCCAAAGAGCTTGGACAGCTTCACATCTATAGCCTCACTGGTTGCAACATATATGATGTCTCTCTCTTGGGCTGACTGTATTTCCTGCCTGTAGCATCATGGCCAATGTTCTATATTATTGGTGTATCTATCTATCTGGGGTCTTCATTGCAGCTTCAGCTTCACATTCAACACTTTGCACATCATATTTTCAGGGGTACTTGCAGAGATTCCAACACTGGGAAACACTGCTGGCTTTGCAAATCTTCTCTTGATATCTCAGTGGAATCCTCTAGAGCTCTATAATTCTTGCATTCTTTATGCTTGCAAAACCAGCACCATGTGTATGATACCAGTGTCTACTATCAGCAGAGGCAGTAGCCAGATCCCCTTGTTTCACTGTCACAGTAGCCTCTGAGTAGCTGGACAGCTGAACATGGTGAAATAAATCCTGGGAAAACAACTTACTAGGCATCCCTGTGATGGGAGTAGAGCACCCCAGCATTCTTTTCTCAAAGCAAATTCTTTCAAACTAGTTTTTACTTTTACACTCTTGAGCCTGTGATTAGTGTGGTGTTGCTCATTCCTGAGATGACCTCAAGGCAACTATTATACTGTATCCATGCAAAGGATGTGGTTTATTTTTAATAACATTAATCTCTTCAACAACTATACCTTCTTTGGCCCTAGTTTTACACATGCATCTCTGGCCATACTGCAAGTTTTAAAAATCTTCCCATTCTTCTTGCTTCTGATTATCACTCTCAACCTGGCTAAAAATCACTGGCAATACTCATGCCACTGCCAGAATGCTGTTGCCTTGAATTTTCCTCCACCAGTTTAATTAGACCATTACCTTTAATTTCAGCCTCACACAAAGTCTCAGAACATGCACAAAATGTAGATAAATTCTTTCCATGTATGTAAAATGGGTGGCCTCTAGTCTAATTCCCAGTAGAATCCTTATCTCCCTCTGAAACCTTATGACAACAGGCTTTAATGCCTGCATTTCTATCATTCTTTGGGTCTTCTGAGATCACAACAAGATTTGTCCACTGAGTTTTGCTTACAGGTTTTTTAGGCTTGCATTTTAAAACTTTTGCAAACTCTTCCCACAGAACTATTCCAAATGGTCAGGTATTTAACAGCAATGACTCCACTTTAAATATAAACTCTCTGTGCCAGCTTTTTGTTACTAAGTCCAAAATAACTGATATAAACAATTTAAAAAATGAAAGCTTTACTTTTTTCATAATTTCAGAGGTTTTAGTATGTCATCAGCTGGTTCCAAGGCAGAAACATTATGGTAGAAGGGCAAGGCAGAAGAAAGCTTCTTGGCTCCTGGCAGATCTGAGGCAGAAGGAAAGGCACTGGGGGAGAAGATGTAGTCCTCAAATATATGCCCTCAAAGACCCACTCCCTTTAATTACATTGTGTTCTCCACAGTTTCCACTACCTCCAAATAGTACATTAAACTATGAATCCATCCATCAGTAGATTAATCCATTGATGAAGTCAGATTACTGATTATTCAATTACTTCTCAAAAATCCATCCTCTGATAATTGATGCAGTGGGGACCACACCTTCAGCACATGAGACACTGGGGATACACTTCATATCCAAGCTATAACAGACAGTTGGTTATTATAATTATATATGTTTATGAAAGTTTCCCAAGAGTAGAGGTATAATGTTTCGATCAATTTATTATTTAATATATAGGTTTGCTTTGTATTTTTGATATTGTGTTTTGTTAGTACAAATATGAAATGACTATGGACTTTCTTTTGTAGATTTGTTTTTCTATCAGTAAGTAATAGGTAAATTCCTGTTAATTTTATCTCAAAATAGTCTAATTTTATACTCTTATTTCTGAAATTATTTTGTCTTAATATCTCTTTTATTTGGGGGGAAGGTCTATTATAACCTGAACAAATTTATTGAGAAATGTCTTTTATGGACAACAAATAATTGGTATTTATTTGACCTAATCCAATAGTCTTTCCTTTTTACTTTGGTAGATATCTTTTCCCTATCTGTATTTATTATTATAGTAGACATGCTTACTATGTTTTCTGTAATTTACTCTATAACATATGATACCTTCATACAATCTTTGTAGCTTTTTTAATATCTACCATTCATAAATTTAGTATGTTAAACACTATATTGTTAGTTTATTACTAAAGCAATATCCATTTATCTTTAATTCCATTATATAGAAGGCTCACTTGCTTCCAATCTTTTGTCTCTACTTTCCTTGCTACAGTAGAGATTACTCTAGGAGTTTTATTCTAATGTGTTCAAGTAAAATCATTATTTCAATTCAATCATTTCAAAAATATTTGGGTGCTTGCTACATACCAAGAAATGTTATTGAGATTTGGGATACAGCTATGCCAAATTGAACAAGGCTCCTTGTCTTTATGGGGCAGACATTCTACAGAAGGTATACAGAAAATAGTAGTCATCAAAACTAAATTATATTGCATGTCAGAAGCTTGTAAGTACTATAGAAAAAGGAAGAGAGCAGAGTATGATGGTTTGGGAATTGGTGGGGCCATGCTGAGGGCATTAATACATTGTTAAATAGAGTTATCAGAGTAGTCACAGAGAAAGAGACATTTTTAAGGAATATTTGGAGAATGTGATAGATTAGTCATATAGAAATCTATGGCAGACACAAACTTGGTGGGGGAGTAGCAAAGAACTTAAAGACAGAAGAGTGCATGGCAGTATTTATGAAGAATAGTGAGTCCAGTGAGGTTAATTCATTGTCAACAAGAAGAAGGTTGTAAGAGAAAAATTTGAAGACATCAAGGGGAAATTTTTGTAAGTCATCTTATGGAAGTTTTTCTTTGTACTCAAAATGAGAAGGAGATTTATCAGAGGGTTTAAACAAAGGAGAAAATTAACTTGATGCATTTTAAAAGTGTTACTCAAATTGCTCTGTTGAGAATAAACTGTAAGAGAGTAAGAATAGAAGTAAGGAAAGCATTACTTATTGCTTTAAGTAGCTGTTCTTAGAAGTTGATTACATTTACTTACATTTAAATAACAATAACTCAGGGTTTTAGAATTAGTTTCCTGTTTAAATTGAGTGTTTCTCACTAGCTTTTCCATGTCCCTTCTAATTTATCAGGTAGCTGAATTATATCTCTAGGTAATATTTTTTTAATAAAAGCACAATGAGGAGGACATATTTCTTGAGCTCATGTGTATCTTCACACAAGTCTTTGCTTACATACACTCTAATGTTATTGGTTATAGAATTTGTGAATTATCAACTTTGCAGATTAAAAACTTAGATTTTATTCCATTGCCCTCTAGTATATAATATTGCTCAAGCATATCTAAAGTCAGCCTATTTTTTTTTTCCTTAGATAACTTAATTCTTCTGTCTCAATTTCAGCATTGTTTCTTTGAGCTGAAACTTCAGCACATATATAGCAGATATGAAACTTCTTGGTCAGTCTTTGTTATGTTAACAAGAAACATTTGTGGGGGGGCAGAGAGGCATATGTATTGCTTAACTGAAATAAATCAGTTTGAAAAGGCTATAAACTCTATGACACCATTTTTATCTCACTTTTTGTGGTATTTTGTAAGAGGCAAAACTATAAATACAGTAAAAATACTATTTGTAAAAAAAAATTGGGAGGGAAAAGGGCTGAATAAAAGGCTGGGGTTAATTTTAGGATAGAGAAACTATTATGTATAACACTATAATGATGGCTGCATAATACTGTACATTTGTCAAAAACCATAGAACATGGGGCCCAAGGTATAGTCAATGGTAGAGTGCATGCCTAACTTTCATAATGCCCAGGATTTAATCTTCATCACTGCAAAAAGTAAAATAAAAAAATAAAACCACAGCATAATTTGGTCAATTTCATTCCACTGTTCCTCTCCTTTCCTGTCCCTCCTCCCTTTTCATCAATCTCCTTCCTTTGCTCCATAATGTCCCTTCTATATTCAAAGATACCCCCTTTCTCTTTTATTTTACTCTAGCTTCTGCATATGAGAGAGAGAATTTTTACCCTTGAATTTCTGAATATGACTTGTTATACTTAGCATGATGATCTTCTTTTCAATCCATTTATCAGGAAATACCATAATTTCATCCTTATTTATGGCTGAGTAAAGTTCCATTGTGTATACATACCACATTTTCTTTATACATTCATTGCTTCATAGGCACTTAGGCTGATTCCATATTGTGCTATGTACAGAAATGTATGCACAGTAATGTAGTGAATTTCATCATATATATATATATATATATATATATATATATATATATATATATATATATAAAACTAATTTTAATAATTATAAATAGAAGGAAGACCAATAGAGGAAGAGCAAAACAGAAAACAGGGGTAGAGGGGGGGTGAGAAAAAGGAGAAGTACTGGGGACTAAAGTAGAACAAATGATACCCCATATTTATATGATTATCAAAGTTAACCTCAATGTTATATATCACCATAATACACTAATAAAAACATAAAAATAAAAACTACCCCCTCTAAAACCCCCATAGATTTTTATATCATAGAGCATAAATCTTCATGTATGTAAATTAGAAAAAAATAACCTGAAGATTAAGGGCATCTGAGATGGAATGCAGACTGTGGGATATAATTTAACCATATTATATATGAAAAAACATCATTGAATTGATAGGAGAAAAATGTGTTGGCCTAAGTAACTTTGGAAAGGTGTACAGCCTGTAACATTAAAAGCAAAAGAAACTATACAAGCACACTGTATTCTTGTTGATCAATTTCTTTTCTATTGTAGTGCAGGGTAAGATTCTGAAATGAGTATACATGTATAATAAATTTAGCAGTTAAATAAATGGATGGAAGTTTTTGGAGTCATGTTTTTCAATGTTGGAGTGGGAGGTAACAGACTAGCAAGATGAGAAGGTTAGAGGGATCCATCTAGTATTGGATTAGAGTTGGAACTGTCATTACTAACTCAGATTTAGTTTAATATAGATTCAGAAGGATATGAATATTGACATTTATAGAAATATATGTATACATGGATTAATATTCACACATAATATTTTCATGCTTTGTAAGCTGAAAGAGCATAGAAGTAATGACTCTCCAGTAACAATAAACAAACCCATCACCCAGACTGATTTATAATAGGATTCTCCAATAGATAAGAACCTGGGCTCCTTGGAGAAATGACTGAATCTAGGGCTAGAGCAAGAAATATACAGATTGATCCTAAAGCATCTTACAAGTGTTAGAAAGAAAGGAAGTGCAAAAAAATCAAACAATGATGAGAGTGTGGATGTCAAAGCAACACAGGATTCAACTGAGCAATATATCAATGATCAAAACTGGAATAACAATTACAAACCATTATTATTTATTTTGTTTTTTAAATTCAAAGTAAATATAAGTATCTAATGTCTGTACTGATATGAGTAAATGAATGAATAAATGGGGGAATAGCCAATTCTCACATGCAAAACTTTCCAAATAATCTATGTAAATATTCCCCTGTAAAGGAGTTGGAACATACCTCTCTATCCCTTAGGTATGTACAGTGATTTTTTTCCAAAAAGTATAACATGGAAAGAGTAAAAAGTAACTTTGCATTGGAAAAACCAATCAAAATCAACATCTATCAAGACTGGTTTTGTTGTTCATATATACATTTGATAGAATGTGTTGAGAATGGCATTCTATTACTATAGTTACCCTTCCTCCATCTTATAACCAGAATCTAATTGTGAGAAAAACATCAAACCTCAGTTGAAGAACCTTTGAAAAATGTCTGAAAAAATTAATTTTTAAAAAACGTATGTAGGCAAGCCTGGCATGTTGGCATACACCCATAGGCTTAGCTAATCTAAAGGCTGAGGTGGAAAGATCATTTGACCCCAGTAGTTTAAGGCTGATCTGGGCAACACAGATCCTATCTCAGAACAAACAGAAAAACAAAACAAAAACTATGTAGGTTATCAAAATAAAGGTAGGTCTGAGAACTGTCATAATAAAGCCCATGGAATCATGGTGAATCAATGTTATATAGTATACTGGAAAGGATCCTCGAACAGGAAAAGGCTAGTAGGGAAAAAAGGAACTAAGAAAATCTGAAAAAAATTATATATATTTGACTTAATTATAATGTATTTATTTTGGCTCATTAATTGTGACATGTGCTACTATAACGTAAGATGTTAACTGTAGTAGAAACCATTGGGTATATGAGAACTTGCTGCATTATATTTGAAACTTTTCTAGAAATCTAAAACTATTCAAAAATGAAAAGTTTATTACCAACATTAAGTATATTCACAAGACACTAATTTAAAAATATATAAAGAGATTGCATAAACATTAGTAGAGTATGGTGAAGGGAGCTGGGGGAAGGATAAAGGAGGGGAAGTATTGGGGTATGAATTAAAGCAAAGTATATTCCATACTTTTGTGATTATGTCAAAATGTATCCTAAGTTATATATAACTAAAAGGAATCCATAAAAAATGTTGAAGACTGAAAAATAGAAGTTTATTAAACTAAAACACTGTACCAAGGACCAGATAGACATGGCAAAATGTACATTCACAAAATAGTTCTTATAGAATGTCAAATCCGTAATGTAAAATTAACCCTAATAACCTATCATTAACACTATTAATAAATAAAGGATTCAAATTCAAAATACTGATAAAATATTGAAGGTCTGCCCTGTCCTCTTATTATTCACTGTTTCTTCCTCATATGAGAAAGCTAACCATGAAAAGTTACAATAAAATATTGTTCCTCAACTTATGTCTTTGGATATTTACAGATGAATTTTTGCTTATGTCTAAGAAATTTACCTTTCAGTTCATAGCTGCACAACTGACCACCAAATATCACTTTTCATTCTCTTACATCTCATCTCCCCTCTTCTTGTTAGGGAGTAAATGTAAAAAATTAAAATGACTTCATGAGACCATATAGTCAACTTTTTAAAGTCCCACTGTTACTGTCAATTTCTAATGGGTGAATGGCCTCCAAAATACTGTGATCCCCAACCACCTATATCTCTAACCATTATTTCTTTATAATTTCTTCCTCTTGTAGTTTCAAGTAATATGCCCAACTCTTAAGTCAGTATGGTTTTTAATATAATGATCAAATATGCATTTTATCTCACAAATACACATTTGTTTGTTTGTTTCTCAGAATTTTGTTTTATAGTTCAGGAAGAATTGGGGATAGTTGACTGAAATGTACTTACACCACAATCTTCTCCAATTCATGGACTATATGACATTGCATCATTTGGTTCTATCACAATATATTTATATATATATATATATATATATATATATATATATATATATATATATATATATATATATTTAAACATTCATTTACTTTTAGACATTGAAACTATAAATAAAGATATAAATATTATAACTTAAAATTTGTGATAATAATGCCTGTATAATGTTATTATGAACAAATATTTGATGACTTTTAAAATTATTTTCTTAGGGTAAAGATGAAAACTATTCATTTTGTAAAATATTTATTTTTTAGATTTTTTAGGTGAACACAATATCTTTATTCTATTTTTATGTGGTGCTAAGGATCGATCCCAGTGCCTCATGCATGCCAGGTGAATGTGCTACCACTTGAGCCATATCCCCAGCCCAAAACTATTCTTATCAACTCAATTATCATACATTTTTCAACTTTCTAATTTTCCTTCCAAAATGCTATGCTCCATAAAACCTTATCAGTGGGCTGGGGGTATAGCTCATTTGAATTTAAATGCTTTCTTTATTAAAAATGTTAATGATATGTTCTTAAGTTTGAATGTTACATTACTGATTTGACATTCTATAAGGTCCTTTTTGTGAATTTTTATTTTTCCATCTCTTTCTGGCTTAGTGTTTATTCTACTATCTCTATCTGACTTTCAAACGCTTCTGATATCCACTTTCCTTTGGTGATTTGAACTATAAAGTGTGATTTTCTACTTTAATCTTTAATGGTTTTTATTGTATTTATCACTTTTTAGTTTATTTTTCCTTCATTTTAACCAATTATACAAAACAAGTGATATCTAAAATTGCCTTACTAAATAGACTAAGTATTTTTCAAATACAGATGCATTTTCTTTATTTATTGACCATAAAGTCTTTTTGAAGGCCCCACATTGGTGTTTATTTCTGTTTCCTTGATTTTTAAGTAAAGAAAATTCTATTCACCTCTGTGGTTTTTTGCATTAAACAATGTAGATTACTTCTCTTTAATTACCCTTATGTTCTACTTGATTGCTCTGTGTATCCTTTCTATTTGATATTACTTTGGATTTTTTCCTTCTATCCTTTTCTTTTTCCTTTATCATCCCCTGTATTTATTTTAAGACAGAATCTCAATATACTGCCAAAGCTGTGCTAGAACTCACAATTCTGCAGCCTCAGTTTGCTGCATAGCTGGGATTATAGGCATGAGTCACAAAGCCCAGCTGGATTTTCCCTTGATGTACACTGGCACTTGTCATTATTTTGAAAGTGAAGTCTGCTATACTTTAATATTGTAGTACTGTTGGACTGTAGTACTGTTGGAAAAAGTATCTTATCTCTCTCAGGTACTATTTATCTGATTCTACAAAGGGATAGTAAAGTTCCCACCTCTCTGATTTTACAAAGGATTTTTACTATCGGAATGCTTTGAAGCAGTCTATAATGTTTTCTTTACAGAAATTTATTCAGGACAAACTACAACACATAGAGTCTACCTCTTCAACAGTTTGTCTACCATCAACACATTTGTAGGACAACCTTTTAAACTGAGAATGCTTTAAGATATGTCTGATATATTCTACTACTGTCTTCCTTATTTTTATGCTTTGCAATATAATTAGATAATGGAAATGGTCATAATGGAGGACATACACTTTGTCAGCAGTTCTGATAAGGCCCCATTTAGAGGAGTTGCATATGTATTCATATTTATTGTATACAAATTTATCTCGTCCTTGGAGTGCATATTCAGTAGAAAAAAACTTGGAATTTCTTTTTTTTATCTTCTTTAATGTCATCCTGAAATTATATATCAGTCCCTAATTCCTACTTACTTTGTATATTTTTTTTGGAATCTCTTATGACCTGAATTAATATTTCTGATTTATGTTTCTAAAGCTACTTTAGATATTTTATGTGTTTCTACAAATATTTCATATGAGAATCAGAGACCTATCTGTCACCTTTATGTGAAAGTCAAAGGAAATTATTTTTAAGTTAACACATGATTCATGAAATGAGGTCATTGCAAACAGCACCACAGTTATAAAATGTCTTCTGGGCCAGAGGCAGGGGAAGCAAGATATGGAGAAGCATGTTTGTGGTCATAGCCATTTTATAACTCTAGGATATTTTTGGATGTTTTTATTAGAACATTGTAATTATACATAGTATTTGGGTTCATTCTGACAAAATACTACATGAAAGAAATATATTTTCTATCCCAACCCCCTCCCCTTTCTCATCCCTCCTCTATCCCTCTATTGTCTTTCCTTTTCTCTATTGATCTTCCTTTTATTCCTTTATTTATTTTTAACGGTATTTTCTACACACACACACACACAGAATTCTTTTTGGTACATTTATATATGTACATAGTATGCTATTGTTAAATACATTTCATATTTCTACCACTTTCCCTTCTTTTCTCCCTCCCTCTCTTCTCCTTCTACTCTACTGCTCTACCATATATCTTTAAGATATCCAATCTCCTCTCCTGACACTATCTTTCCCTTATTTTGTTCTAGCTTCCACATATATAAGGAAACATTTGGCTCCTGATTTTCTGGGTCTGGCTTATTGCACTTAGCATGATTTTATTCATTTCCATTTATTTATCAGCAAATACCATTATTTATTTTTTTTTTCTTTATGGCTGAAATATATATATATATATATATATATATATATATATATATATATATATATATATATAAAAATTAGTATAATATAATTTTCTTCATCCATTTGTCTGTGGAAGGACATCTGAGTTGGTTACATAATTTGGCTGTTGTGAATTGTACTATTATAAACATTGAAATCTCTGTACCACTATAATATTGCTGATTTTAGTTCGCTTGGATAAATACCAAGGAGTGGGATAGCTGAGTCATACAGTGGTTCCATTCCTAGTGTTTTGAGGAGTCACCATACTGTTTTTTATTATGGTTGTACTAATTACAATCCCACAAGCAATGTATGAGTGTACCTTTCCCCTCACATCTTCACCAGCATTTATTGTTGTTTGTATTCATTTTTTTAAATAAATTTTATTTTATCTGTTTGTTTCTTTTTTAATTAATATTACCAAAATGACCATACTACCAAAAGCACTATACATGTTTAATGCAATTCCAATAAAAATCCCAATGACGTTCCTCATAGAAATAGAAAAAGGAATCATGAAATTTGCCTGGAAAAATAAGAGACCCAGAATAGCTAAAGCAATCCTTAGCAAGAAGAGTGAAGCAGGTGGTATCGCTATACCAGACCTCAAACTATACTACAGAGTAATCATAACAAAAACAGCATGGTGTTGAGAGACCCCAGCCCAATAACTTTAGGCCCAGTTACAAAATCATCAAGGCTTGCTTTTGCACCTGCACAGGCGTCAGATGTGTTTTTCAGATAATCAGTTAAGTGTAACCGATTAGGAAAGAACAGGATGGTTGGGAAAGAACCGGCACGGTTGAGCAAACAGAAGCATACAGTGAAAAATAAGTGGTTTTTATGTGGTTTTCCAGGAACCTATAATGAAAAACAAGTTTACCCTTTAAGTGACCTATATGCTGGATTCAAAAGAGCCAATGAGATACCTGCTACTGTGCTAGGCGGGAAACTGACCACTGTACCCTATAAAAGATCTGTACCCCAAAGCCCGGTGTGCCAGTTCACCTAAGCTCCGGCTGAGGTGTTGCTGAGCACCCGCAGGCGCCTGTGTATTAATAAACTTGCCTCTTGCTTTTGCAGCCAGTGTTTCATGTGGTTCACTTTGGACAGGGACTCTGAGGGTCTTTCAGTGTTAGTACAAAAATAGACTGGTAGACCAATGGTATAGAATAGAGGACACAGAGACTAACCCATAAAATTATAATTATTTGTTTATTTCTTGTTTGGTGCTGATTATCAAACCCAGTGCCTCCCACATGCTAGGCAAGTACTCTACCACTGAGCCACAACCTCAGCCCTGTTAATGTTCTTGATAATTGCCATTCTGACTGGGGTGAGATGAAATCTTAGTGTAGTTGTGATTTAATTTTCCCTGATTGCTAGAGATATTGAAAATTGTTTTCGTGTATTTTTTGACAATTTGTATTTCTTCTATTGAGATATTTCTGTTTAGTTCTTTGCTACATTTATTAATTGGATTATTTGGTTTTGGGAGTTAAGTTTTTTTTTTGTTTTTTTTTTATATATTCTCAATATTAATTCCCTGTCAGAGGAGTGGCTGGAAAAGACTTTTTCCCATTCTATAGGTTTTCTCATCACTCTCTCAGTCATTTCCTTTGCTGTGCAGAAGCTTTTTAGTTTGGTGGCACCCCCACCTATTGATTCTTGGTTTTATATCTTTAGCTTTAGGAGTCTTGTTGAGGAAGTCAGTGCCTGTATCTGTATGATGGGGTTTTGACCCTATGTTTTCATTTATCAGTTGCATGGTTTCTGGTCTAATTTCTAAGTCCTTGATCCATTTTGAGTTGCCTTTTGTGCTGGATAAAAGACACGGATATCCAGTTTTTCCAGCACCATTTCTTAAAAAGGTTGTCTTTTCTCCAACATACATTTTTATCATCTTTATCAAGTATCAGATGATTGTAAGTAATTGGGGTTCATTGGTGTCTTTAATTCTATTGACCCTAGAATATTTTTTAAAAAGTTTTGTGGAACTTGGAAAAAAGAGAGAAATGTTTCTTTGATTCACATCCAAGACCTGCCAAAGCCCATTCTAGCCACTGACAATCTCCTTTTTTATCAATATAGATGTATCCTTATTTTACCACTGGTTATACTTTTTATTTGTTCTAAATAGTTATACATGATAGTAGAATGCATTTTGACACATCATATATAAATGGGGTATAACTTCTCATTGGTCTGGTTGTATGTGATGTAGAATCACACCAGTCGAGTAGTCATATATGCCCATAGGGTAATAATGTCCAATTCATTCTATTATCCTTCCTACCCTCATACCTCCTCTCCTCCCTTCACTTACCTCTGTCTAATCCAAAGTATCTCTATTCTTCCCTATCCCACTCTCCTTTTGTGACTTAACATCTGCATATCAGCAAAAACGTTCAGCCTTTGGTTCTTTGGGATTGACTTATTTCACTTAGCATGATATTCTCCAGCTCCAGTAATTTACCTGAAAATGATATGATTTCATTATTTTTTAAATCTTAGTAATATTCCATTGTGTATATTATCACATTTTCTTTATACATTTATCTCTTGAAGGGCACCAAGTTTGGTTCCAAAATTTAGCTATTGTGAATTGAATTGCTATAAAGACTGATGTGGCTGCATCACTGTAGTATATTGATTTTAAGTCCTTTGGGTATAAATC
This sequence comes from Marmota flaviventris, assembly GCF_047511675.1. Taxonomy (NCBI): domain Eukaryota; kingdom Metazoa; phylum Chordata; class Mammalia; order Rodentia; family Sciuridae; genus Marmota; species Marmota flaviventris. The sequence continues at coordinate 127,363,061 of NC_092518.1, forward strand.
AAAGTGTGGGATTGCTGGGTCAAATGGTGGGTTCATTCCAAGTTTTCTGAGAAATCTCTGTACTGCTTTCCATAGTGGTTGCACCAATTTGCAGTCTCACCAGCAATGTATGAATGTATTTTTTCCCCTACATCCTTGCAGCATTTATCATTGCTTGTATTCTTAATAATTGGCATTTTGCAGCTTAGGCAGAGCATTAATCTCCAGAATATATAAAGAACTAAAAAAGCTTAACATTAAAAAAGTAAATAACCTAATCAATAAATGTCCTAAGGAACTGAACAGATACTTCACAGAAGAAATATAATTGACCAACAAATATATGAAATGATGTTAAATATAACTAACAATTAGATAAATGCAAATCATAACTACTCTTAGATTTAATCTCACTCTAGTCAGAATAACAATGATCAAAAACATAAGCAACAATAGTTAGACTTTTATTTCCATTCTGTAGATAAAGATTCTTCTCACAAAAAATATATGGTTTGTAGGCTGGCATTTTGTAAGCCATCTTAGAGTAATGTTCTAGTTTGTCTGAAATTTCTATTTTATTGATATAAGATGAAATATAAAACTGGCAAAATTAAGTTTACAAAATTTAATTTTTTTATTTGACAAAACTCTATTTAATGCAGGAGCAGATAAGTGCCACAAAAAGAAGTGACTTCTTCAGTGTCATTGTATGTTCATACTAGGACCAATTTTTCTTTCTACTCCATGTGGATCATATGTCCTTTTGTTTGTCTTGTAGGGAAAAGAAAAAACTATACACGCTCTTTTGGAAAGGTTTAACATGTTTCCTTAGTTCCTGATTTTGGAGTTCTTCTTAGAAAATGGTGCATTTAAAAATGAACTGTTGTAGTATATGTGAATTCTTGAAACAACTTGGAACTGAGGAACTACCTACTAGTTATAATGTAGAAACATAAATAATATCTTATTGTAAATCACAATGTAAACCAATTAATAGAATTCATTCAGGGCATTAAAAAAGAGGAGTATGTTGGGCTTATTGGCATTTGAATTTTATAATACCATCTAGTAAAAGAAGCATGCTCTCTGTGAATATTTTCTTAATCTACAGAGGAGGAATTAATTTGCTTTCTCAAACATGCCCAAGTACTTTGGGGTAGGAACCAATGGTCACTCATTAAACTACAAATATTGATACTAGAGAATAACTGCCACAGTTATATATAAATTATTATCAATTTATTCTACATGTGAAGGTTTCTGTACTGTATATAACCACTAGATTGCAATGCTGTTGCCAAATTCTCCAGATCTGTACTTGGAGATATGGAAATAATGTTTTTTTGTTGTTGTTTTTTTTTTTTTTTTTTTTTTTTTTTTTTTTTACAGCTAGGAATTACCAGTATTTCTGCAAATGTTAATGAACACAGTAACTCCAAATTAATTATTTTTCTTTCCCAGGTAGAATATTTTCCTTTGGTAATCTATCTAGCAATAATCCTAGATATAGATCAAGTCTCTGATTTGGAAAATAATAAAATGATAATGTCAAATAGTTCTATAATATTTAAGGCACTATTCACAAACATTTGAAAAAACCCTAACATTTAATTGTTAAAATAGCCCTATATGGTAGAAATTATATGTTCCCTATAATATATAGATAAGAATATTGAGGCAGAGGGAGATTAATTTATTAAGTGGTAGAGGGGAGGTTTGGATTCAGCTACACTGGCTTGAGTCTATTTTTAAAAAATAATTTCATTTTATTTATTTATTCATTTTTATGTAGTGCTGAGGATCAAACCCACATTCTGGGCAAGTGCTCTATCACTGAGCCACAACCCCAGCCCTTGAGTCTATTCTTAACTATCCCATTTTGTTGCCTCTCAAAATTACAACTTAAATTCATTGACAAGAATCATTGTTGTTTTATTATCATATTTTTACTATTATTATCAATTATAATCAAACATTAATTTTATATGTTGCATTTCATTTTTTACATATCATAATTTGCTCTTCACTAAACCCTAAAATTAAGCAAGATAGGTGGTATTATTTTGTGGCCTTAAAAATTCAGATGTGCCAAAGGGATAGTATTAAGAGGTAGGAATTTTAAAAGGTTATTAGGCCATAGGGCTCCTCCCTTGGCCTAAACTTCTTATAAAAGAAGTTTCAGCCAGTATTGGGATCTTTTGCCATCTACTTTTTACCATGTAAGAAAACAACACTCTTCCCCTACAGAGAATGTAGCATCAAGGTGCCCTCTTGAATGTGGAGAGTAGCTTTCCTTGATTTTGAATTTCTCAGCCTCCAGAACTATGGAAATAATGTTTCTTTTCTGCATGACATATCCAGATTGTGGTATTTTGCTATAACAAATGGACTAACATAGGTATTATCTTCATTTTATAGATGAGAATATGTGGGGTCTTAAAAATCATAGAAAACTATCAGCCATAACACTGGCTCCAGAATATCAGCATATTAGATACTAGACTTAGAAATGAAACATAAAAGAGGGATTTGGAAAGAAGATATATTTCATTATCCTTTCATAAAACTAATTTTTGTTAATGAATTATACTTATGGTATACAATGCAGTATTTTGATATACAGTATAAATTGTAAGATAATCACATCAAGCAAATAAACATATCCCCAATATCACATATGGTTATTTTGTTTCAAGAATATTTAATATCTACTCTAGTAGCAATTATCAAGTATATTATTACCTACAGTCACTATGCTTTAAACAGATCCCCGAAACTTATTCACCCTGTCTTACTGAAAATGTGCATCCTTTAAACAATATCTCCCCATTCCTCAGTCTTCTTTTTATTGATTCATGTATGAAAATATCAACACATCCCAAATGTATTTGGAATTTTATGTATAACCATCATAAAATTATTACTAGATATATTTCTTTAATTTCATTTACAGAATGCTTTCATTCTGCATTTTTTTCATCATAAGTTTATTTTGATAAACAGGACAGATACATATGATGCCATTTTCCATGTGAATGCAAATGAGTTAGAATTTGAACCAAGTGTTGGACTTATTTACTTGTCATATCTGTCCCACAATACCTTGCTGCCTTCCTTTTGACAGCTAATCCTTCATTTTTCCCCCACATGGAATGGAATGATATAGAACTTTTGACTTAGATTTTATTATTTAAATAACTTTTAGAGGAGACTCATTTTAATTTTTCTTATATTAGCTATATTTTTAAAGTATGTTTTTTAAACATCTTATTTTACCTTCATTTACATCTCTTTATTTTTATGTGAAGCCAAGGATTGAACCCAGTGCCTCACACATCCTAGGTGAGCACTCTACCACTGAGCCACAACCCCAGCCCCTAAAGTATGTTTTATTTGTAACATCGTTTGGTCATATATCAAAATGTTTGTGTGTAGGTAACGTTCATGAAATACTAAAATGACTGAATAGGTGAATACATGAATGAATGAATGGCACTTCAAGTTGTTACTCTACATGATTTTAAGCTAATAGTAAGTATTGATGGAACCCAAATAACTTTTACCTCTTAAAGTGTTACCTCTTAAGTTTTTGAGTGGCTACTCATTTATTTCAAAGTTTATTCATTTTTCCCTCTCTTCAACATGCTCTGATTTTTAAAAATATAGTATCCAAAACTATAAATACACCTATAGTACCTCAAATTGTCAACTATAATCACAGTACACCTTTTACTTGAATGGTCTGCTTGATCTTTTTATTAGAGTATATGATCCCACAAAAATTATGTTGTAAATGACGTCTACTAATTTCAGGGATTTGTACAGCAAAAGGGCAGAAGGTAAAAATGCTTGCACTGTGAAATGTCTATTTCCAATCAAAATTCCTAGATAGTAATCTGTGAAAAATGACTGCACTATTGCTTAACATGAAATGCAAAAGTACTTCATAGAAAATGCCAGAATTTCAAATAAACTCTTTACTTCTTATAATTTAGGTACATGCCGATGTATATTTGAGTCTAGCTTCCAAGAGCTTTGTTGAGGAGAATGTCAGAAACTATACATGTACATATGCATTGAAGGTAGATGTCAATGAAATATTTTCTTGATTAGAAACAAATCAAAAGAAAAGGCTTAACCTTTAGACAGAAGTGTAACAAATCACAGAGCATTTAATTTCTGCATCATTAGTTATCAAAAGGATGAAATCACTGAATCTGGAAGATGCCTGTTTTGCTTTTCCATTTCTGCTAATGTTATATTAAATGTAGTTATTTCATAAAATATTTTTTTGTTTTCTCTTCATTATTTTTATTAAAAAATCATGTTTAGGTAACAAAAACTCAACATAGTATTTTGTGTGTATATGTGTGTGTGTGTTGTGTTGTATGTGTGCGTGGTGTTGGAGATTGAACACAGGGACTGCTGTATGATAGACAACTCTCCACTACTGAGGTATGTCCCCATCCCCTTCAATACAATATTTTAAACAAGACTTTTGAGTTACAATACCAATACAATCTGCAGGATGTCAGAGTCACACAGGTATTTTAAAAACTACAATAAGTCAATAAAGAGGATATGGGTCATGAAAGTTGGTTGTGCAAATAGAAGCCAGGTTATAGAATACACAGCAGGTATATAGACCACTTTTAACATTTCAAAATAACAAAGAGGGTAAATTTCAAAATAAACACAAAAATGTTAAATATGTGAGTGATGATTTGTTAACTAGTTTTATTTAATCATTTTACATTACTGTGTACATATATCAAAATATCACTTTGTACCCCATAACTGAAATACAATTATGATTTTTTCAGTTAAAGTAATATTAGTAAAAAAAATCATTTTAATTGTTGATCAGAATGAAATATTTTAAATTTTTTTTCATGTTATATAACTGTTATTAATATGTGTTGGACCATTTTTAATCATTTCAAAGGAAGTTGGGGGATTGGGATGGATTATAAATGATTATGATTCTTCCCTTTTAAATTAATGAAAAAATAACTCCTGGTTAGTGTTTTCAGACTGGATGGTTTTCATGAATAGATTAGTATATAGAGAAGGAGATGATTATAATTGAATCCTTTCTACAATCACAGTACTCCTTGAACTATGATTTAACTTAGGGTCTCATCAATTATTAGCTCTTTTTATCCTTCCACTTATAAACTTACCATATATTTCAGTATTTTAATATTTAAAATCTGTTTTTCTAAGTTTTACTTCTTCTGACATAGCATTACATCATCTGAAATCCCCATAATATCCATAACACTAGTGGAGATGTGGCAAATAGTATTTTGGTGATTATCTGCCAAATAGCTGGTTGGAATTATTTATTTGCTTTTCACTGAAATGGGTATATAAAAGAAGAAACCAAATTAAACCTAAAGTATTAGCAGTGCTACCAATGGAGACCATCTTAATTCTTGTCTGAGGGCCTATGTAGTGCAATACTTCTGTGGCCAAGACAAAAATAGAAATGCTCCTGATATACATACTATCTAATCATATAAAATACCACAAGTATTTCCATACAAAATTTTTGTTTGAAATATTTGAGACAGTACCAGAAATGGACTGCAAATTTCAGCCACAAAGGAAAAATAAAATAAGAAAAGTATCTTTCTATTCAATTCTCAGTTCACTCTGTGCTGGGTATATGATAGATATAATAAACTATAATAAATCTCCTAGGGAGAAAATGGCCCTTAAAGTACTATTTTTGCTTTAGCTCACACACACACAAAAAAATGTCTTTCACTTTCTCTGAGTTCCTTCACCCTGGGATCAAATACAAAATAAAAATCTTAGTGTCTTAGGCGACTTTGAAGGCAAAAGGAAAATGCTGGTTCTTACAAATAATTCACATAAATGGAAAAGCATAGAATTAATACTTAATATGGTATTTAAACATGGCCATGTGCCATTTCTATGAATATGAGACAAGTTATCAATTTGCCTCCAGAGACAACTTGGATCATCAGTTGGTTCTAACTACTTGAAGACTATACACCATTCCAGCACACACAAAAAAATTTAATTCTACAAAACCAGGCTTTGTGTGCAAGCCATTCTAAAACACAGAAATTAAATAATTATACAAATTCATATTGTACAGTTAAGAAATTATTTTAGACTCCCACATAAAAAGTACAGGGCACTTATTCTGGAATTCAATGGCATTCTCATTTTCCCAGGTAAGATTAATAATTTCATTTCTTTCTTAAAGGTATTATTATATAAATATGAAAACACAGCAATTTGTTTTAATGATTATGAAATTTAAGCTTACCCCAGATTTGGAAAAATAGCCATCAATTTACATATATTATTTTTCTTTTATTTCTATTATTTTTAACTTTGAGAATCCAATATTTTTTCCAAAGAAATACTTAGGTGAAGACTGGGACATTTTTAAAAATATTATTTAAAAAAGACCATAGTTATTAGGTTGGCATTATAATTTAGCTATGGAATATCACTTTTTATCTTCATGAGGGTTTATCCTTAAACACTTTCTTGTACATTTTCTTAGGTATTACAAATGACAGATCAAACCACTATTTGGTTAAATTGGCAGGCACACTGAAAGAAAACAACCATTGCTATGAACACATAGCTTTTGACCCCAAAGATAAGTCAAAGGAAACCATGCAAATTTCTGATTAGTCAGTGATAGTAATTTAAAATTTTCCACTCTCTGTTTATTTCAGCTTGGAATTTTGTTATTACTCCCTCTACATTTAACATGAACGTTTATAGCTAAAGTTAAGCATTTAAAATAACCAGATGTCTCCTAGGCCAAATTATCCACCAGAGCTTTGTGCATATCCTTTGACTGTTAGAAAACATATAGATTGGGCTGGGGATGTGGCTCAAGCAGTAACGCGCTTGCCTGGCATGCGTGAGGCCTGGGTTCGATCTTCAGAACCACATACAAAGAAAGATGTTGTGTCCGCCAAAAACTAAAAAAAATAAATATTAAAAAGATTCTCTCTCTCACTCTCTCTTAAAAAAAAGAAAACATATAGATTATGGTCTGTAGTCCGCTTTAAATTATTTTGTATACATGGTATGAGATAGGAGGTTCATTGTTTTCTTTTTCTATACAGATGCTCAGTGTTTCCAGCACTATTCATTAAAAGGCTTCACTTTCTCCGTAGAGTTATTTGGACAACTTTATAAAAAACACCCATACACACATATAAAAACACCACTCAACACACATATGTGGTTGGACATAGTTACAGAAATCTCTATTCTGTTTCATTAATTTATTTATCTTCATATATACCATGAAAACATTTTCTCTGTCACTATAACTTTATAGTAACTGTTGAAAAGGCATGAGTCCTTCAACTCTTGTTTTTTTTTTTTCAAAAAGTTTTAGTTACTTATATACATTGTATTGTAAAATGTGGTTTAGATTCAACTTCTTGATTTCTATAAAACTGTTTTACTTTCAGCAGTGGGAGGGGGCAGATTTTATATGAATCTGTAGATCAATTTTATAAGAATTGACCTCTTAGCACTTTGATATTCCAAGTACATAATTACATTGTACCTTTTCATTTATTTAACTCTAATAAAATCACTCATAGCAGTGTTTTGTAGCTTTTACTTTAGATAATTTATATCACTTTCATTAAATTTATAACAAATATCTGCATTTTTTTATTTTACTGAAAATGTTAGATTTTCAAATTCAGTTTTACTATGCTTTGACATTACAAAGAAATGGTATTGTTTTTTGTTGTTGATGCCTTGCTCAATTCACTGTTCTAATAGCTTTTGATATATATATAATCATATTGTATTCAAGTAATGATAACTTTATTTTTTCCTATGTAATTATAATTAGTACTTTATTTTTCTTGCCTTATCACTAAGACAATACCTGTGCTATATGTTAAATAGAAGCCATGAAAAAAAAATATATAGTGATATCAGGGGATAATCTTCCAATGTATCACCATGTAGTAATATTAGCTGTAGATTCATGGGCAAGGGACATGGTGAAATTATTCTTGAAAGCAACACAGTAAATAGTTTAGGCTTTATGGGCCATATGGTATCTTTTTTATTTTATTCTTTTTATTTATATGTGACAGTTGAATCCATTTTGATATAAAAATACAAATGAGGACTATGTCTTATTTTAATTAGGCTCCCCATACATTTTTTTTCCCTATATGGTCTTTGTTAACTAACCAGTTCTGCTCTTGTATTATGAAAGCAAACAGAATTGACATCCATATACAAATGGGCATTATTATATTCTAAAAAATTTTTTTTAAAAAATATAAAGAGATTAAAATGGATTTGGTTTACTTCTGTATTAATTTAAAGAATTTCATTCTTCATTCATTATAACCATATGAAATGTTAATGTCTATAGGTCCCCTTTCATTCTTGACATTGATAGTTTAACTTTGTTATATTTATTATTAGTAATTTTACTAGAGTTTTAAAGAATTCATCCATATATTAAGAAAATTTCTTGGTAATATTTTCCTACTATATATCAGTTTTATATTTCATTGGTGCCTGATCCTTATGATTTCCTTCTTTCTACTTATGTTGGATCTAATTTACCTTTTTCAAGCTTTTAAAAGTGAAAACCTAGTTCACTGATTTTATATTTTTAATCTATGCATGTGTCAAGTATAAATTTTGTTTTTATTACTATTTTAGCTTTGTGTCAAATACTTTTATATTTGGTGTTTTAGTACACAGTTTAAAATCTTTTCTAATTTTATATTATAGTGAAAGGGATAATAATAATAAGTTTCATGGCATTAAATATGTTAATATTTTTACAACTATGACCACCATCTATTTCCAGAACTCCTTTCATCTTGTAAAATTGAAATTTTGAGCCCATTAAATAATAATCTCATTATATCTACTCCCATTCCCTGATAACCACTCCTTTAATTTCTGTCTTTATGACTTTGACTACTCCAGGTATATCATGTAATTGGAGTCATACAGTACTTGTCTTTTTATGAGGAGTGTGCTTCACTTAACACAATGTTCTCAAAGTTCCTCCATGTTTTAGCATATAGCAGAATTTTGTGTTTTTTAAAGTGTAGCAAAATTCCATAGTTTGTATATATCACATTTTGCTTATACATTTATCCATTGGTGAACACTGTGATGGAATCCGTATCTTGGCTATAGTTGACAATGCTGTTATAAGCATGGGTGAACTTTCCCATTGTTCATTTAAACCAGGTAAAATAGATTGACATTTATAAGGGCTTCTTAAAAAAATCTAAGGAAATATATTAAATTTACAAAGCAAGTTTCACCTTGAAACCTTGTTTTGCCTGCACTGGGCCTTCACTTATGCCATTCTTTAAATGGTATTTAGGTTAAGATGATATTTTCTCCCTTGTTTTCAACTAAGAATCATACCTTTGGAAATGCAACTTTATGATTTAGGAATGCTTAGGAGGTGATCAAATCAGTAGTCTAAAGAAAAAAAATACACTTTTTAAAATTGGAAAATGTAAGTCTGTTTTTTGTGATACTAGGGCTTGAACCCTGGGGCACATTACCAGTAAGCTACATACCATACCCAGCCATTTTATTATTTTTGAGACAGGGTCTTGCTCAGTAACCAAGGTTAGCCTTGAACTTGGACTTGGTGTTCTCCTGCCTCAGCCTCCCAAGTTACTGGGATTACAGGAATATGCCACCATGCCTAATTGCAAATGATAAATCTAAATGAAAGCTATAGAATCTTTGTTTTCAGTCTTTATTAAATGTTATGTCTATACATACACCATATTTGTATGTTGTCTACATTGTACCTAATTAACTTGAAAATAAATGAGTGCTCATAAATTAGGAATGAAAACCCAAATGATTTTTCATCAGTTATTGAGCAAAAATTTAAGTCCTATCTAATTTGGCATGCCTAACTTAATATTCTCTTGTAAACTCTTTAGGATAATTCTTATTTTCTGGAACACAGTGAGTACACTTTTTTATTCTTTATTAGTGCATTTTATAGTTATTGCACTATATGTAATATTGGGGTTCATTTTTATATAAAATGGGATATAATTTGCTCCAATTCATTCCCCAGTTTTCCCCTATCCCTTCCTTCCTCCCTCTCCCTGTCCTTAAAATTGTTGTTATAAAAGTTAACATGTAAGTGTTTGAGCTTTCTGTCTTACTTTAATATAATTTTGTTATTCAAGAATATTGAGGTTGCTAATTTTTTCCCAAATTTCAAATCTCATATGGAGGTTATTAGATAACCATATATATGTATGATAATCATATATATATATTTGAAAATGTATATACATCTGATGGCTAAATAAGGCATGTATCTGAGCTTTGTCTAAACATGATGCAGAAGTATATACATTTAAAGAGTATAAATGTATACATTCATGCAAGGAAAACAATAAGTGCTCACTTTTATACAATGTGCATTATTTTTAGACCTTAAATGTATAAAATGCTCAATAAAACTTTTAGATTTTCCTGCTCTTTTAACTCAGTATCATCTGAATTGATTAAAAACCCAATGTTGCTATTTGAGATTAGATCTGCATATGTTTGCTTTGACCAATAGGCATTTTATTATTGTGTAATATGTCTAAAGCTATCATTTGATAATTTTTGTCAGTGCTGTTCACCTGTGTGGAAAACATAATTATAGTTATCATACTGAGCCTTGGGTTCTGAATATCATTTTGAAAGTTAAAGCTACATTGATGTATGTAAAGGATATATATATATATATATATATATATATATATATATATATATATATATATATATATATATATAAAATTATTATTGGCTATTCTGTCAAATGAACTTGTATTTCCCAGGGATACCAGCCTTCTAAAATACAAAGCCTAAGAGAATACCAAGTAGATATCCTCTGAACTAAATCTTGTAGCTATAGCATTTTGTGGATTTGTTTGCATGTTCCTTACTTAATTATTACAGTCACCTTGACCAAAGTTAATTAGATGTCCCCAAATATTCTGCACTTCAAGTAGTGCTACTCTAATAATTAAAAGATTGAACATTAGTCATTTAAAGGGTATATTTGTAAGTACATTCTACTTGATAAAATGTCATTCATTACTGAAAAATTGAGAAAGAAACACATACAACAGCTATATGAGTTATAGATTTTTATGTCATTAAATATTTTTCAAATTGGACAATGGTAACCATATTATTGATAATTTATATATTGAGGAAGAGTTTATACCAATTTTAAAGGTATTTTTTAAAGATGTAAAAGACGGTTAGAAAAAATGAAATTGTAAAAAACAATGTGCAATCAAGTTGAAAATTTTTTGTAAAGGCTAAACATATCAAAGGTATACTGGTATTATTACAAAGAAATAATGTTCTTGGTTTAAATTTAATATAAAAACTAAATTTGTTTTGGTCTCATTGTTCCTTCATTTTGTATTTTCCTTGTAAAACTTTGTAAATGTTGCCTGTTAACATTTAGCAAAGCTATAAAATAATGTGGCTCAGTGTTTTGAGATGTTGCACATTTCCTATAAAATGGGATTTAACTTAAGACTTGAGGTAAGCTTAGCCTAAGAACCACTTCTAAAACTCTTGGTTGCTAGAATCTATTTAAAAGGAGTTTTTTTTGGGGGGGGTTACTGTAGCTCAGTGGTAGAGCACTTGCCTAGCATGTGTAAGGCACTGGGTTTGATCCTTAACACCACATAAAAATAAATAAATAAAATAAAGGTATTGTGTCTATCTATAACTAAAAAAAATTTAAAAGGAAATTTTGTTTTTTTGTAATGACTAAACATATCAAAGGTATACTGGTATACCTTTGACTGCACTTATCTATCACTTTTCCTCCAACATAGTAATGGATCAGAATAACAACTACACTAGTCCATCCCAGCAACAAGAGGCAATCAAAACCAAATGATAGGATCGTTGATCACCAGATAAAATTATGTTGATAAAAGATTGTAATGCTCTCAGAATAAAAATGAAGTCACTGTGTCAGCCCTACCAAAAGGGTTAATAAGTCTTTTCTTAATATTTTTTTAGTTGCCAATGTATCTATTTAATTTATTTATTTTTATGTGGTGCTGATGATTAAACCCAGAGCCTCACACATGCTAGGCAAGTGCTCTGCCACTGAGCTACAGCCCCAGCCCAAGGGATAATAAGTCTGAAAGATTATGAAGGAGGGGTTCTTATACATGATTTCCTGGCAGTAAAAGTAAAATACCTTCCAGTTGGTACCTCCACACAGAAGATGAATCTCATAATTTCGACAAGGACCCTCCAATTAAATAGAGAAAAAGAGACTATTTTCAGTTTATAATGGTATTTCTACTTTAAGCTTAAACATCTAGCTATAGTTTACCCCCCATTTAGGGACAAAATGATCACAAAACAGTTTCTTTCATCTAACACAGATCTATTTTCTGATTCAGAAAAAAAAAATGAGTCAGATTGTTTGTTTCCCCAAATATTTCCAGATTGAAGAATAAACAATGAAAAAGTGGAAGAAGTTCTAATAGGGACTCCCTTAATTTTTTTCTTTGCTCACTCTGAACTATTCCCTAATTCTTTAGTCAATGAGAAGCCAAATCTAGACATTAATTGCAAAACCTTTCTTTGGATTCATAGAATCTAAATGACCTTTGCAAAACCTTCCTTAGTAACCAGACATAGGAGGTAAAAAATCATTGTAATATCCTGGAGAAGACACAGGTGCTTGCTGATGAAGACCCCACCTAGTTTATAGCCCATGGCCTCCTCTTCTCAACAAAACCCCCTTCTTGCCCCTGTGATATCACGTTTATCTTCTTCAATGCAAACATTGAATAACACTGATTCTTTTCTATAAACATTCGTCTCCTGAATATTGGTATTGGGTTGGTGGACAATCCAGAAATTTATTTTTAGTAATATTGCTACCTATAAGTATGTATAGAATCAATTTCTATAGCATTTTGAGGAGATGCACATTAAGAAAATGCTCAAAAACTGTCCCATTCTGGTACTTGCAACATTTCCTGCATTCAAAAAGATCTAGTATATACATTGTTCACCTAAAATTCTTCAAAATAATGTCTTCTTTGAGCCTTCAGTTTAAAATAATTCTTGACATCATACTCAAGACATCATACATACTTATTTTATGTAGCCTCAACACAAATTTTAATCGTTATCTGTGTGCTTATATATTTTCTGACTATACCACGTGTACCATATGTTTACTAATTGGATTGTTCTTGCTCATTTATTTCTAGAAATCACCATAGTACCTGAACACATAGTTAGCCCTCAATAAACATTTGTTAAATTGATACCATTGTGATTTGAACAAAATTATTATCAGTCTAATGTTTTTCATGAATGTCAATTTTATTTATTTGGTAAAAATATTCACATTTATCCTTGATTCTTGATTATCTAGTAGAAAATTCACTTAAGAATTATTTGACTCAGCTTTCATATACTTTCTTACAAATATTGCCATTATTTTAGGTTTAGATGTTCAGTAAGATAAGGGAAAATTAAAAGAATCATATTGTGAATATGTTAAAGAAATCATGTACAATAAACAAATATATTTTTCTTAGTGGCTGTATTAGTTTTCTATGGTTGTCATAGCAAAATATTACAATATGGTGTTGTATGCTATTGAAATTTCCTGGTTTTGTTTGCTTGATTGATTTTCTTTTGGGTATGGTGGTCTCTTTATATTGCCTAGGCAGGTCTTGAACTCTTGGGTTCAAGAGATCCTCTTACCTCAAACTCCTGTATGGCTGGGACTGCTGAGAGCCATAGCCAAGTAGGAATGACGCATGGCATTTTGGGTTGAAAGTTGACCCCAGCAAGCCCTTGAGATGATAATGATTATGTTAAGATGCACATTCAATTGGAGATTAGACCCCTGCTGTCTGCCTAGGCCTGCTACTTTGGAGCTCTCACAGGACTCCCGGAGAGTTCCCATTGTTTGGGGAAGTGCTGCAGTAGGAGGGAATTCCGGATGAGGGAGTTCCTGTTGGAGTAGTGTGTCCTGGGAGAAGGCCAGGTGCGTGGTTCGGCATTTTTTCCTGGGAGCCTGTGTGGAGTGTGCTGGTGGAGTTCAGAAATAAAGTTTGTTCCTGCTTCAGTGGCTCGTGATTTGTGCCCAGCCAGACTGCAGCAGGGACTATAGCTGCATGCAAACACACCTGGCCAGAAATTTCTTTCTTGAAATTTTGGAGGCCAGAAGTAGCAAATCAAAGTGTTGACAGGTTTGCTATCACCTGAATTCTCTCTTCTTGTCTTTCAGATAAATGGTTTCCCTGTGTGTGTGTGTGTGTGTGTGTGTGTATATATATATATATATATATATATATATATATATATATATCACTGTTATTTCTTCCTCTTTTCACAAAAATAACAGTTATGTCAGATTAGAGCTGCACCCAAAATTCATTTACCTTTAATTACTTCTTTAAAAGTTCTATCATCAAGTACAGTCCCATTGAGGTAGGGGTTTCTGCATATGAGTTTGAGGAGGATACAGTTCAGTCCCTAGAAATAGCTGGTTTATTTAAAACCATGCCTATATTAGGTTTCATATAGCCCACCTCTTTGTCTGATGAACACAAAAATGTTTAGCACTTAGATGGAGATAAAGGGAGATTTAATTGTTTTGGTATTTAATAGCTGGCTTTTTTTCATTTTGTTGCTGAATGCAAAGTATGGCTATTTATATTTATATTTATATTATATTTATAAGAATTTACTCAAATATCTTCAAATATATTAAATGGAATTTTTTTCTATTTGGATATTGAATATAAACATTTGCAACAATTTCCATTACTGGGTCAGGACCTTTCCATTGTCCTGTTAGAATATCCTTCCAAAGTACCTTGGGCTTATGTACATTTTTTGGACACATATGCCTTTCCGCAGCACTAAGCCCTGATGAATCCAAATTTAAAAAGTTTAGAGTAAAAAGGGTTATTTTAAGTTTATCTTTGGGGAATATATACCCCTTCCCAATTCCTTCTTTTTGCTTTAATAAGTACATTTTAATAGTTTGATGAGCTCTTTCAACTATGCCTTGTCCCTGTGGATTGTATGGGATTCCTGTTATATGAGTAATGCCAAATGATGAGCAAAATTGTTTAAAAGAGGTAGAAGTATAACCAGGGGCATTATCTGTTTTTAACTGTTTTGGAACGCCCAAAGTGGCAAAATATCGTAAGCAATGAGCTATAATATCTTTAGGTTTTTCTCCAGCATGAAGGGAGCCCATCAAAAATCCACAAGAAGTATCAACTGTAACATGCAAATATTTTAATTTTCCAAATTCTGGCAAGTGTGTGATGTCCATCTGCCAAATATGGTTAGGTATCAGTCCTCTAGGATTGACTCCAAGATTAACTTGTGGTAAAAAGGTCACACAATTTTGACATTGTTTTATTATTTGTCTAGCTTGGTCCTTACTTATTTTAAAACACTTTTGTAAAGTATTAGCATTGACATGGAACTTTTTATGAAAATTTGTAGCTTCTTCTAGTGTAGAGAAAATATGTATGTCATGTGTAGTTTTATCTGCTAAATCATTGCCCAAACTGAGGGCTCCAGGCAATCCTGTATGTGCCCTGATATGTCCTATAAAGAATGGATCTTTTCTGTCCCAGATTGGACTTTGTATAGTGGAAAGCAACGAGAAAACAGTAGAGGAAGGGGAAATCCTACCAGCATCTTCAAGGGATACTATAGCATTAACTATATATTGATTATCGGAAAATAAATTAAATACAGAATCTTTAAACATCACAAAAGCTTGTAATACTGCATTAAGCTCTACCTATTGAGCTGATTGTTTGGGTACTAAAAATGTAAAAGTTTGATCAGGTGTAACTATTGCTGCTGTACCATTATTTGATCCTTCAGTGAATATATTTGGAGCATTCATGATAGGTGTTTTTCTTGTCATTTTTGGAAAAATTACAGGATGCGATGACCAAAAAGACAATAAAGGATTAGATGGTAAGTGGTTATCAAATGAAACATTAGATTTGCACATGATTATTGCCCAAGTATTTAACTCATTAGCTAACTCATCAATTTGATTCATAGTATATGGAGTAATAATTTTATTGGGAGAAATTCCAAACACTCCCTTTGCTGCTTTTATTCCTTTGAGTATTAATTGTCCTGCAGCCTCATGATACCTAGCAAGAATAGTGTTAGGAGAATAAGATAAATGTATCCATAATAATGGACCTTTTTGCCAAAATACTCCTGTAGGAATATTTTTTGTTGGTAGTACAATAAATAATAAAGGCAAACATATCAATTCTATCCAAATGCATATTTTCCATATATGTTTCAATGATTTTTAATGCCTTTCTTGCTTCAGGAGTTAACATTCGGGGTGAATTTGGATCTGATGGACCTTTTAGGATATCAAATAAAGGTCCCAACTCTCCTGTTGGTATACCTAGATAAGGCCTTATCCAATTTATGTCTCCTAATAACTTTTGAAAGTCATTAAGTGAGTTGAGTTGATCTACTCGTATTTGAATTTTTGGTGGAGGGACCATGGTTGAGGATAATAGAACTCCTAAATAATTAATTGGAAAATTTAATTGTACTTTATCTATTGCTATCTCTAGATTATAATTTTTTAATAAGTTTGTAAGTGTGGCATAACATTCTAGCAATGTGTTTTTATCTTTGTGTGATAATAATACATCATCCATATAGTGAAATATTTGTAGTTCAGGATTTTGATTTCTAAGTGGCTGTATTAGTTTGTTAACATAAATTTGACACATAGTTGGGCTGTTAGCATTCCTTGAGGGAGTACTTTCCTTTCATATCTCTGATCAGGACCTTCATGATTCAGTGCAGGGATAGTAAATGCAAAACGTGGACTATCCTTAGGATGAATTGGAATTAAAAAAAAATAATCTTTAATATCTATATCTAAAACATACTAGGTTTTTGGCAAAGCAGACAATTGAGGAATCCCCAATTGAGCAGGTCCCATAATAACCATCTCATTATTAATGGCTCTTAAATCTTGCAATAATCTCCATTTACAAGATTTCTTTTTGATGACAAAAATGGGTGTATTATGGGGAGATAAAGAAGGTTGTATATATCCTTCCGCTAATTGTTGTTTGACCAGGTCATGGGCTGCTTGTATCTTTTCTTTAGTCAGGGGCCACTGAGGAACCCATACTGGTCTTTCTGATTTCCAAGTAATTTTTATTATCTCAGTGGCCCTTTCTGAAAATCCAACCCATGTCTGTCTGTTCCTTGATCTATTTGTATTGGTGCTGCTATACCTTGTTCTTGTTTTTCTAATCTTTTTCCTTTCCTAAAACCTTGTCTAGCCATAATAGTGGGTGCATTTTGATTGATGTTATTTGTTAATGTCAAACCTAATTGATCTAGGACATCTCGTCCCCATAAATTTACGGGAAGATGATCCAATACATATGGTTGTATAGTTCCTTCACATCCTTAAGGATCCTTCCAATCTAATACCATTGCACTTCTATGGGGATTAGTCGCCACTCCTAGGCCTCAAAGCGTTTGAATGGCTTGTTGTAATGGCCAATGTTTTGGCCATTCTTGACGAGAGATGATGCTAAGGTCTGTACCTGTATGCAGTAGCCCATTAAATTCATGTCCTTGAATATTTAGTTTTAGCATGGGGCGACAATCTAAATTTAAATAAAGCATAGCCCAATCTACATCTGTGGAGCCTAATCCCTTGGAACCTCTTTCTACAGTACGACTGGAAAATTTATCATGTAGGCTGGGTATTATTAGTAACTGTGCTGTTCTATCGCCTGGTGAAATTACTGATATACCCTTTGAAGAGCTGACTATAATTTTTATTTCACCTTCATAATCGGGATCAGTAACCCCAGGACTTATCATAAGTCCTTTTAGAGTAAAAGAACTGTGTCCCAATAATAAGCCTACTGTTTCTTTGGGAAGAGGTCCCTTTGCCCCTGTGGGAATGATTTGAACTCCCATCTCTGGAGTTAGTACTGTTCTGGCGGAGGTGCAGATGTCCAATCCTGCATTTCATCTGGTTTGTCTAGTGAGGGATTTAATGGACATTGTGTCCTGGGCACTACCATGATGGGGTTGCTGGGTTCCTCCAGTGCTCCGTATATTTGTGGTCTTGGGCCCTGGAGCACTGGGCCCCCCTGTCCATTTTTTTGGCAATGGAGCCTGATGCCTTTCTCCATAATATTGTGGATAGATACCTGGTCCTTGTTCGTTTTTTGATAATGGAGTACCCTCTATGGTGGTTTGAGAACGGCATTCATTAGCCCAATGTCTCCCTCTATGGCATCATGGGCAAATACCTGGTATTCTACTCCTTTGATACCTAGTTTTGTTAAATCCTCCTCCTATGGGGCAATTCCTTTTAAAATGTCCTATTTGTTCACAATTGTAGCATGTTTTTGGCCTGGCATCTTAAACCTGTTGTACTGCAGCTGCCACGACTTGCCCTTGTTCATTAATGTCTCTACATAATTTAATATATGTGTTTAAATCTTCATGTTTCCATGGTCTAATGACTTCTCTGCACCAAGGATTCGCTTGCTCATAAGCCAGTTGTTTTAGTAATGGCATTGCTTGTTCTGTATTCCCAAAAACTCTGGTAGCTGTTTGAATAAGCCTATCTACAAATTCAGCATAAGGTTCATTAGCTCCTTGTATTACCTTAGATAATTGACCTTGTAAACCTCCATGTCCTTGTAAAGTCTTCCATGCCCTAACCGCATCAACAGCAATTTGTGAGTATACGCCAGGATCGTATGCAATTTGTTGCTGCTGACCCTCATAAGGTCCCTTTCCTAACAACATATCTAGATTTCCCTGAGGATAACCAGCTGCTGCATTTCGCCTAGCCAACTCCTTGCAAAATTCCTCATTGGCAACCTTCTATAACAGGTATTGTCCTCCATTTAGTACAGCTTTACACATATTAGCCCAATCTGCTGGCGTCATGTTCAAGTTGGTAATGGATTCGACCTTGCTTACAGTGAAGGGTGCTTGAGGACCATAGGTTGTTACAGCCTCTTTTAGCTTCTTCACTTTTTTGAAATTTAAAGCATGGTGAATTCGCTGCCCTCCTGCCTGCTCAAATACAGGGCATGCTAATATTTGGGATCCTGTCTCAGGATCCCAACTATCAACTGTGGGGGTTGGGAGCCTCCCAGCATATGGAGGTGGCGCTGTTGGTTGGACACTTACTCCCTCTGGTGATAGAAAGGTGTTAGTAGAAGTCTCCTGTAGAGGTGGCACTGTTGGTTGGACACTTACACCCTCTGGTGATAGAAAGGTGTTAGTAGAAGTCTCCTGTTGTAACTTTTCCCCTGATGGCTTTTTCTGCTCTAAACTTTCTTCCTCTGTCTGACTAGCTCGAGAGACCTTCTCTTTTACTTGAATCTTTTCCTCTGTCTGACTAACTTGAGAGACCTTCTCTTTTACTTGAATCTTTTCCTCTGTCTGACTAACTTGAGAGACCTTCTCTTTTACTTGAATCTTTTCCTCTGTCTGACTAACTTGAGAGACCTTCTCTTTTACTTGAATTAATATGTCTTCTCCTTCCTCTACCATTGTCTGAACTGAAGGCTTTGGACTAAGCAAACAAGATACAAACATCCACAATGGCAATGTGCCAACTGGCAGAGTCCATGGGCTTTTCTTTTCTATTCTTTTTAAATCTTCACCATGATGGTTCCATTGTGATATATTTAACAACTCCTCCTTAAAAAGCCATGGGCTACATTTTTGTATTGTATCAACGTATGCCCTGACTGCTCTTGATTTTACTGGGATGCCTCCTTCCTCTAACAATTTACTTAACACTCTTTCAGTTTGTTTTTTACTAATTTCTGATCCCATATTTCTACTATAATACAACCCAAAAATATAACACCAAACAAAACCGAGACAGAATGAAACAAAAATGGAACAACACAAAATCATTATATCAGCCTTTCTATCCTCCTGAAATGTCCATCCGTCCTTTCTCCCTATCTGTTCCTCAGATGCAAATAGTTTTTCCTCAGATGTGAGCGGTGGTTCTTCTTCCATCTCACTCATCTCCAGGGACAGGCAACTTAAAACAAAAGCGAAACAAAACAAAAGAAGAATCTTAAAATGGCTACCCATCCTCTCGTCCTGCCCTCAGGGGGGAGCAGTTTACCTTATCACTTACCCTCAGTCATTCCCCGTGTGAGCCACCAAATGCCGCAGTCTGGCTGGGCACAATTCAGGAGCCACTTGTCAAAAGAAATGAACTTTATTTTTAGAACACACACACCGCACCACACAGCTCCTCAGAAAAAACCCTCAGAGCCCAACTGCCACCACTGGCTTCCCACAAGCCTCTCAACCTCCCCCACTCCTCCTGCTCTTGAGGCCGATTGGCTGGGTCGTGTGGGCGGAGCCAAAAAAAGTCCCCCAATGAGTAGCTCCGTGTTCTGAAAGGGCACGGAAACAGCTCAATGAGCATCACTGCAGAGGAGCCAATCAGTTGGCAGCTAGAAGTTTGCTGGGGCGCTGTGAGCCAATCATCAGCTGGTAGCTGGAAGTTTCCTGGCAGCTGGAAGTTTGCTGGGGCCCCTTCGGCTGTGGCTCTCAACATGCATGTGTATGAAATCATTATATTGAAGAGACATCTACACTCCCATGTACATTGACACACAATTCACAATAAGCAAAACTTGGAAACAACCTAATTGTCTATCAACTGATGAGTGAATAAATAAAATGTGGTATATATATTCAAAGGAATAGCATTCAGCTATTAAAATGAATTAAACGCTGTCATTTGCAACATCATAGATTAAACTGGAGGTCATTGTGTTAAATGAAATTAATTAGGCATGGAAGGACCAGTACCATATGATCTCACCCATATGTGGAATCTAAGGAATTTATCTCCTAGAGTTGAGAGTGGAATGGTAGCTACCAGAGGTTGAAGACAGTAGTTGGAGAGAGGAATGGGGAAAGGTTAATCAATACATGCTAATTACAATTAGATAGGTACCAGAGGCTCTGGGATACTATTGCACACAATGGTGAATATAAGTAATAATTGTGTACTCTACCTTTCAAAAACCTAGAAGAATTTAATTTGCAAGTTTGCACCATAATTGATAAATATTTGAGGATCTAAATATCTTATTTAAACACTATATAATATAATATGTACTAAATATTAACTGTATTCCATTTATAGTATAAGTATTTTGATTTTATGTATCAGTTAAAAATTTAAAAAATACAACAATAAAAGTGACCATAAAAAGGAAGCTTGGGTACAGTGAAGAAAATAATCCAAAGAGTGCTGACTGTGATGGCTCATCCCTTTAATCCCAGCAGCTGGGAAGCTGAAGCAGGAGGATCACAAGTTCAAAGCCAGTATGAGCAACTTAGGCCTTTAAAAAATTCAGTAAGACCCTGTCTCAAAATAAAAAGAGGAGGGTGTTGATGTGGCTCAGTGGTTAAGCACTCTTGGATTCAATCCCTGGGAAAGAAAAGGAAGGAAGGAAGGAAGGAAGGAAGGAAGGAAGGAAGGAAGGAAGGAAGGAATCCAAAGAGTTAAAGAGACAACTTCCAAAGGAAGAAAATATGTGCAAACCATACATCTGATAAATACTGCTGTAGTTTAGCATGGTACTGGCACCAAAACAGACAGGTAAACCAATGGTACAGAATAGAGGACACAGAGACCAACCCACATAGTTACAGTTATCTTATATTAGACAAAGGTGCCAAAAGCATGCACTGGAAAAAGGATAGCGTCTTCAACAAATGGTGCTGGGAAAACTGGAAATCCATATGCAATAAAATGAAATTGAATCCCTTTCTCTCACCATGCACAAAAGTTAACTCAAAATGGATCAAGGACCTAGGAATTAAACCAGAGACTCTGCATCTAATAGAAGAAAAAGTAGGACCTAAACTTCATCATGTGGGATTAGGCCCCAACTTCCTTAATAAGACTCCTATAGCGCAATAATTAAAAACAAGAATCAACAAATGGGATGGATTCAAACTAAAAAGTTTCTTCTCAGCAAAAGAAATAATCTGTGAGGTGAATAGAGAGCCTACATCCTGGGAACAAATGTTTACGCTTCACACATAAGATAGAGCTTAATCCCTAGGATATACAAAGAACTGAACACACGTAAGATAGAGCTTAATCCCTAGGATATACAAAGAACTGAACAAGATAAGCACCAATAAAACAAATAATCCAATCGATAAATGAGCCAAGGACCTGAACAGACACTTCTCAGAAGAGGATATACAATCAATCAAGAAATATATGAAAAAAATGCTCATCATCTCTAGCAATCAGAGAAATGCAAATTAAAACTACTCTAAGATACCATCTCAATCCAGTAAGATGCTAGCCATTATGAAGCAAACAACAACAAGTGTTGGCAAGGATGCGGGGGAAAAAGGTACACTCATACACTGCTGGTGGGACTGCAAATTGGTGCAGCCAATTTGGAAAGCAGTATGCAGATTCCTTAGAAAACTGGGAATGGAACCACCATTTGACCCAGCTATTCCTCTTCTCAGACTATACCCAAAGGACCTAAAAACAGCTTACTAAAGGGACACAGCCACATCAATGTTTATAGCAGCACAATTCACAATAGCTAAATTGTGGAGCCAACCTACATGTCCTTCAGTGGATGAATGGATAAAAAAAATGTGGCATTTATACACAATGGAATATTACTCAGCAATAAAAAATAAGATCATGGCATTTGCAGGGAAATGGATGGCACTAGAGCAGATTATACTAAGTGAAGTTATCCAATAACCAAAAAACAAATGCCGAAAGTCTTCTCTGATATAAGAGGGGTGACTCAAAAAGGGGTTGGGAGGGAAAGCAAGGGAGGGAGATTACCTCTAGATATGGAATAGAGGAATAGGGGTAGGAGGGAAAGGGAGGGAGAAGGGGAATAGCATGGATAATGAAAAGGAGACTCTCATCATTATACAAAATACATGTATGAATATGTGAATTTGGTGTCAACATACCTTATATATAATTAGAAATATGATGAATTATTGTATAATGGTGTATTAAGAATTGTATGAAAATAAATAAATTTTAAAAATCATAAAAAAATACTCCTGTAGTTTAAATTTGGATTTCCTCCCCCAAACTCATGCTGGAGTTTAATTCATATTGTTACATATGAATAGGGTGGAAATTTAATCAGATGTTGTTATGTAGAGGTGGAGTCTTGGGGAGCTTATTAGGGTTAGAAAAGGCCAGTTGCATAGGGACCCCATTCCTGGTTGCTTTATAAAATGAGGCAGTGAGATACACACTTTTTCCTTGTCTCTTGGGATTCTACCAGCAAGAAAGGCATGCAGCTCCTGAACCTTGCAGCTCCAGAAATAAAAAACAAAAATAAATAAATTTTCCTTTTTAAAAAAAAAATTATTGCAATTTATTATATATGACAGCAGAATGTATTACAATTCATATTACACATATAGAGCATAATTTTTCATATCCCTGTTTGTACACAAAGTAGAATCACACATTTCATGTCTTCATACATGTACTTAGGGTAATGATGTCCATTTCATTCCACTGTCTTTTATACCCCCTTGTCCCCTCCCTACTCCTCCGTCCCCTTTGCCCTATCTATATTTCATCTAATCTTGCCATGTGCCATGCTTCCTCTCCCAACCCCACTATGAATCACCGTCCTTGTATCAGAGAAAACATTCAGTATTTATTTTTTGTGATTGGCTAACTTCACTTAGCATTATCTTCTCCAACTCCATCCATTTACTTGCAAATGCCATGATTTTATTCTCTTTTATTGCTGAGTAATATCCCATTGTGTATATATATCCCACATTTTCTTTATCCATTCATCTATTGAAGGGCATCTAGGTTGGCTCCACGTTTTAGCTATTGTGAATTGTACTGCTATAAACATTGATGCGTCTGTGACCCTGTAGTATGCTGTTTTTAAGTCCTTTGGGTATAGACCAAGGAGAGGGACAGCTGGGTCAAATGGTGGTTCTATTCCAAGTTTTCTAAGGTGTGGGAGACCAACCTTGCACATGACTGAGTCACACTCCCCAGCTGGGTGCTGAGGCGCTCAGTCACAGAAATGTGGCAGAGCTTTCCCCACCCTTCTTTGGCTTGAAGGTCAGTTTCTTGTGCATGGGTGTGTCTTGCTACTGCCCCATGAGTGAAACTATGCTCACCTGTTCCTTTGTAATATAACCCCTTGCCCTGTTTAGGATAGAATCTTCCATGGAAGTGCCTTGTGTGTGTCCCCTTCTCTTACTGTGCCCTTGGGTGTGGCCTACCCAGGTGTCAGTCAACCTGCTGACAGTGGACATCATAAAGATAGAGTCATCCCCCTGAAACCTGCCTCATTTGAATAGCTTCTTCTCGATAAAAGGGGTCAGCACGTGCTCTCTCTCTCTCTCTTCCTTGGGACACTTAAGGTCAGAGGAGCCCTCACAGCGACCTCAAAGGAAATGGTATTTGCATCTCTTGTGTGGTTATTTTGCACAGCCCAGTTAGCCCAGTATAACTAGAGTGACCCCTGAGCCTTTTAGTCACAAATGAAACCCAGTAATTGGATTCCAACATGGGGGGAAAGGTCTAAGTCTTTAAGCTTCCAGGACAAAAGTGACAAAATAATGCTGACTTGTAAGGGGACTCCAATTTAAATATTAAAGAACATTTAGTGAGTTTGGTATTTCTCTCCAGAAGTTAAGCATGCTTAGGATTGCAGAGTATTGTGGGTGGAATTGTAGAAAGTAAGTGAATTAGACAGAAGGGAAATCTGTGACATTAAAATTTTTAATATCGGGGTATAATTCTAGAGACTCTAAATAAATGTAATGATTATTTATTTTGCTATAAAGAGTTATTAAGATGATTAATTGGCTGTGTTGTTGAATTGAGTCCTCTCCATGGAAAGAGTGTTTTTATGGACTTTTTTGAATTGTTTTTATAAATCTTTATAAAAGATTTTTTGGATTTTATGTACTAGAAGTTTTTGCTAGGAGAGTGAGAAAAAGTGAAAAAAATGTTGTAATGTTTACCTGGAGAGAAGCAAATAATTTTCTATTGTTTTTGTGAATACTCAGAAGTTTGTACTGAACGAAACCCGGCACTAAGGAATCTCCATACTGTTTTTCCAAATTGGCTGCACCAATTTGCAGTCCCACCAGGATTGTATGAGTGTGCCTTTTTCCCCACATCCTCATCAGCACTTATTGTTGTTTGTTTTCTTAATAGCTGCCATTCTTATTGCAGTGAGATGGAATCTTAGAGTAGTTTTGATTTCCATTTCTCTAATTGCTAGCGAGGATGAACATTTTTTCATATATTTGTTGATTAGTTGTATACCACCTTCTAAGAAGTGTCTGTTCAGTTTCTTGGCCCATTCATTGATTGGGTTATTTTTTGTTTCCTTGTTTGTTTGTTTAAGTTTTTGAGTTCTTTATATACCCTAGAGATTAGTGCTCTATCTGAAGTGCAAGTGGTAAAAATTTGCTCCCAATGCTGTAGACTCTCTATTCACCTCACTGATTATTTCTTTTGCTGTAAAGAAGCTTTTTAGTTTGAATCCATCCCATTTATTAATTCTTGATTTTAACTCTTGTGATATATGAGTCTTATTAAGGAAGTAGGGGCCTAATCCAATATGATGGAGATTTGGGCCTACTTTTTCTTCTATTAGACACAGTCTCTGGTTTAATTCCTAGTTCTTGATCCACTTTGAGTTAAGTTTTGTACATGGTGAGAGACAGGGGTTTAATTTCATTTTGTTGCATATGGATTTCCAGTTTTCCCAGCACCATTTGTTGAAGAGGCTGTCTTTTTTTCAATGTATGTTTTTGGTACCTTTTTCTAATATAAAATAATTGAAATTTGGTGGATTTGTCTCTGTGAGCTCTCTTCTTTACCATTGGTATTCCAGTCTATTTTGGTGCCAATACCATGCTGTTTTGTTACTATTGCTCTGTAGTATACTTTAAGTTCTGGTGTAGTGATGCCACCTGTTTCATTCTTCCTGCTAAGGATTGCTTTAGCTATTCTGGGTCTCTTATTTTTCCAGATGAATTTCATGACTGCTTTTTCTATTTATATGAGGAATGTCATTGGGATTTTGATTGGAATTGCATTAAATCTGTATAATGCTTTTGGTAGTATGGTCATTTTGAGAATATTAATTCTGCCAATCCAACAAGGGAGATCTTACCATCTTCTAAAGTCTTCTTCCATTTCTTTCTTTAGCATTCTATATATTTTGTTGTAGAGGTTTTCACCTCTTTAATTAGGTTGATTCCCAAGTTATTTTTTTGAGGCTATTGTAAATATCATAGTTTTCCTTATTTCCCTTTCAGAAAATTTGTCACTGATATACAGAAATGCATTTGATTTATGGGTGTTGACTTTGTATCCTGCTTCTTTGCTGAACTCATTTACTAGTTCTAGAAGTTTTCTAGTGGAATTTTTTGGATCTTCTAGGTATAGAATCTTATTGTCTGCAAATAGTGCTAATTTGAGTTCTTCTTTTCCTAACTGTATCCCTTTAATTTCTTTCATCTGTCTAATTGCTCTGGCCAGTGTTTCAAGAACTATGTTAAGTAGAAGTGGTGAAAGAGGGCATCCCTGTCTTGTTCCAGTTTTTAGAGGGAATGCCTTCAATTTTTCTCCATTTAGAATGATGCTGGCCTGGGGCTTAGCATATATAACTTTTACAAATGTTGAGATATGTTCCTGTTATCCCTAGTTTTTTTTAGTGTTTTGAACATGAAAGGGTGCTGTATTTTGTTGAATGCTTTTTTTGTATCTCTTGGGATGATCATATGGTTCTTATTTTTAAGTCTATTGATGTTATGAATTACATTTATTGATTTCCATATGTTGAACTAACCTTGCATCCCTGGTATGAACCTCACTTGATTGTGGTGCACTATCTTTTTAATATGTTTTTGTATTCGATTTGCAGGAATTTTATGGAAAATTTTTACATCTATGTTCATTATAGATATTGGTGTGAAGTTTTCTTTCTTTGATGTTTCTTTTCCTGGTTTTGGAATCAGGGTGATATTGGCCTCATAGAATGTGTTTGGAAGTCCTCCCTCTTTTTCTATTTCCTGAAATGAACTGAAAAGTATTGGTATTAGTTCTTCTTTAAAGGTCTTGTAAAACTCAGCTGTGTATCCATCTGGTCATGGGCTTTTTTTGGTCAGTAGGCTTCTGATGGCATCTTTTATCACTTGAAATTGATGTGTTTAAATTGTGGATATCATCCTGATTCAATTTTGGCAAATCATATAACTCTAGAAATTTGTCAATACTTTCATATTTTCTATTTTGTTGGAGTACAAGTTTTCACAATAATTTCTAATTATCTTCTGCATTTCTGTAGTGTCTGTTGTGATAGTTCCCTTTTCATCATGTATATTAATAATTTGAGTTTTCTCTCTCCTTCTCTTTATCAGCATGGCTAAGAGTTTGTCAATTTTATTTATTTTTTCAAAGAACCAACTTTTTATTTTGTCAATTTTTTCAATTATTTCTTTTGTTTTAATTTCATTAATTTCAGCTCTGATTTTAATTATTTCCTGTCTTCTACTGCTTTTGTTGTTGATTGGTTCTTCTTTTCTAGGACTTTGAGAAGTGATGTTAAGTCATTTATTTGTTGACTTTTTCTTCTTTTAAGGAATGAACTCCATGCAATGAACTTTCCTCTTAGTACTGCCTTCATAGTGTCCCAAATATTTCAATACATTGTATCTGTGTTTTCATTCACTTCTAAGAATTTTTAAATCTCCTCCTTGATGTATTTTGCAACCTGTTGTTCATTCATAGCATTTTATTTAGTGGCCAGGTGTTGTAATAGCTTTTATTTTTTTATTTTATCATTGATTTCTAACTTCCTTCCATTATCATGTGATAAAATGCAGGGTTGCCGCAGTCTGGCTGGGCACAAAATCATGAGCTACTCAGAGCCTTGTAGATTCAAGCAGCAATTCTTTATTCCCGACCTCTCACCGGCTCTCTACATGCATGTTCTGGGGGAAATCCACCGGCACTCTACATCCCAAATACTCTCTGAATCCCAAGAGAACTCAACGGGAACTCAAGGAGCGGGCGGGCGCCTGAGGCAGCACGATACGCCCTATTCCCAGCAGGGTCCACCTTAAACCTGGAACCGCCCTAAACCCAAGGAGCGGGCACTTGAGGCAGCAGGATATTCCCTATTCCCAGCAGGATACACCCTAAACCTGGACCCACCCTAATCCAGCAGGATCCTCCCTAAACCCGGATCCACCCTGGTCCTTGAGCAGGGTCACCTTTCTCAAACATTCATGCAATGTCATTGCAAATGACCTGGGTCCAAGGCAAGCCCATTTCCACAGTGGAGAGTCCTTCCTCTAAGCAACATGGGGTAGGCTAACAAAGAAATTGCCATGCGTCATTCCTACTTGGCAATGGCTCTTAGCACAGGGTAGTAACTCTACTTTTTTAATATTTGTTAAGAGTTGCTGTGCGGCGTAGTATAAGGTATATTTTAGATAAGGATCCATGTGATGCTGAGAAGAAAGTGTATTTGTTCATTGAAGGATGAAATGTCAGTTAAGTCTCAGCTATTGTATATATTATTGAGTTCTATAGTTTCTTTGTTCAACTTTAGTTTGAATGATCTATACAGTGGTGAAAGAGGTTTTTAAAGTGACCCAGAATGATTGTGTTGTGGTTTATTGCACTCTTGAACTTGAGAACTTGAGAAGAGTTTGTTTGAATGTAGATGCTCCATTGTTTAGGGCATATAAATTTATTATTGTCAGGTCTTGTTGATGAATGGTTTTCTTAAGCAGTATGAACCATCCTTCTTTATCCCTTTTGATTAAAGTCTAGTTTATTGGTATGAGGATGAAAACCTCTCCTTGTTCTCAGTCCACAGTGAGTGGTATAATTTTTTTTTTTTTGCAATTTTTCACCTTCAATCTATGGATGTCTTTTCCTATGACATGAGTCTCTCAGAGGCAACATATTGTTATTTTTTTTCTTTTAAATCCAATCTGCCAGTATATGTCTTTTGATTGGTGAGTTTAGGCGATTAACATTCAGGGTAATTTTTGGGACATTATTTGTATTCCCAAACATTTTTTGTTTATTTTTGGTATTTAACTTGACTTAGTATCTCCTATTTTTAGGTTTTCCTTTAGTGTAATACCTCTCTTTGCTGATTTTCATTGTTGTTTTTCAATTCCTCTTCATGGAATATTTTGCCTAGGATGTTCTGTAGTGCAGGCTTATGAGTTGTAATTTTGTTTTTTAACTTTTATCATAGAAAGTTTTAATTTCATCATCAAATCTAAAGCTTAATTTTTCTGGATATAAGATTCTTGGTTGGCATTCATTTTCTTTCAAAGTGATATATGTTGTCACAGGATCTTCTTGCTTTCAGGATCTTCTGAGTTAAAATATCTGCACATAATCTAATTGTTTTCCCCCTATATATAATCTGATTTATTTCTCTGGTAGCTTTTAATATTCTCTCCTTATTCTGTATGTTAGTCATTGTCATTATAATGTCCCTTGGTGTGGATCTGTTGTAATTTTGTACATTTGGCATCCTGTATGCCTCTTGAATTTGGTTTTCCAATTCATTCTTTGTGTTTGGAAAATTTCATTGAAAAATTGTTCATTACTATGTTTTGGACCTCTATGCCTTCTTCTATCCCAATAATTCTTAAATTTGGTCTTTTTATGTTATCCCATAATTCTTGAATGTTCTGCTCTTGATTTCTTACCATTTTCACTATGTGGTCTACATTCTTTTCAAGATTATATATTTTGTCTTCATTATCTGTCATTCTGTCTTCTATGTGGTCTAATCTGTTGGTGATGCTTTCAGTTGAACTTTTAATTTGGTTTACTGTTTCTTTTCAAAGATTTATGTTTTTTAATTTAATCATTTTATTTATTCTAAAATTTTTACCATACATCTAAATATAATTTCTTCCACTTGAATATCATGTTAAAATTATCTCCATTTATATATTTTTATTATGTGAGAAAATACAGATGATATTTTAGGAATGGGTGATAGAAGTTATTAAATATATATTTTTAACTCTAAGAGAACAACCATTATGATTTTCCCTTAAACTAATATCCTACAGTATTATATGAATAGATTATTTCTTTAGGATTTTCTTGCAGAGTATAATTGGTATAAAATGTAATTATTGCCATTGTCTTGTTCAGACTTTCACAAAATGAGAACCTCCTCTCAGAACCCACTCTGTGTGTAGACCTATCTGGTTATTCTGGGTGAAGGCCAAACCCACAGTCTTCTTTGGGTAGTACTTTGACCTGTTATATATCTTCAGCTTCATTCAGCTTATCTAATAGAAGAGAATTATAAAAATGCACTGTGGCTCCACCTGTTCTCCTTTTCTTCCTCTTCATATTTCATAAAAGTCATGGGATTCCTCTGGGTGCTGGTCCAGAGGCAAGTGCTATCTGCAGAGTTAAGGAGCTGTACTTTATTTTGAGTACATAAATTTGTCAGAAAGTAGGTGAGGGAGTGTAAGTCTAAATTGTAAAGTAGTGAGTCAGGGAGAGGCTAAATGCAGAAGGGTGTTTGAGAAGTAAAATAAAATATTGAATTCATATTAGGAAACTAGGAAATGAGACTCAGAAGAAAAGCATTAAATCAAAAAAAGGAGGATGGGACTATGGAGAATTCAAGAACCTTTACTTATGGTTTCACTGATTTCACAAGAACTCACTGATTCCCTACTCTGGGCACAGAATATACAGGCCTGGGGACACAGTGATAGGGTGTGAGAGCTTGCAAAGGGTTTGTGCTTTGAGTGAATAAGTAGTTAATCTTTTTATTTTAGGTAGGTCGTGCAAATGTGGCAGTGGACCTGGTCATATAGTGGCCAATAGATGGCCGCTATTGTCAAAGCCTTTAGCCATCTAAGTGTCTAGTTCATCTCTTTAAATGGATGTCTCAGTGTGAATCTATGATTTCAAGTTTCCCCTTTCAACCTGTATTGTTCTGGATAATCTCTCATGAGGCACAGATGTAATTCAGGCTAAGGATCATGAACCACCATTCTCTTCCCTATTTGATTGACATATCTTATTGTAAAGGATGTCCCAGGAAAGTGCCTTTGACCTACACCACAGCTTTTCTGGAACATATTCAGTGAAAGAGAAAAGAACAAAGTTCTCTGAAAGTAAAGAATTGCAAAGGGCTTTTTGCAATAGTGTATATGTAAATATTCACATTCTACTACATTAGACATTGTCAGAAAATTATGGTAATTATATAATTGAAATATGGAGGTTCCCATCATGCTTTCCACAGCGGCGTAAGATGGATATTATGTTTTATGTCAAGAAAACTTTTTCCCCATTCCTAACATGAATTCTTTGTGCTATCTCACCTTTTAAAAAAAAATAACAGCAGCCATCAAAACACATATATGACAAAGTCCACTGTTTTTAGAACCTGTGTCTCTCTGTTGAAGTAATCTTTTGCTTCCTATATTTATTTATCAAAATAAATGATCAAATGTCAAAATGATCTTTTACTGCCTATATTTGCCCTCTTATATCATCCTTTCATTCACAGAACATTTTAATCATGTACATCATGAACTCCTTATCTGTAATTTCTTCTGTGTGCTGGCCATGGATTCTAATAATGTGGTATCTTGATTTGTTTGGGGCACTTTCTTCCCTTATCTTTTCATATTGCTTGTGTGTCTTCCCTTCTAGCTCTGTGGATCCGAGGCATTACCATCTTTACCATATAGGCTTATAGTACCCCTGTAGGGATCCAATACCTCTCCTTTGAGGTGAAGAACAACGTTATCAGATCCCAGTATAAATAGTATACACCCTAAAAACAAATGTCTGCTATTAAGACACTTAAAGTTTGGCCACAATATACAGAAATGGTGAATTCAATTATTATCTACAATATACTCAGTAGATTTGTAAAAGGGTTTACAATTTTTGATGGTGGACAAAGAACCAGGGACAAGGAGTAGGATGATATGCTGAGGAGGTAGGAGATGAGGATATATAGTTGTTATATCTTAGAAATCTAATGAGAAAGACTAGTAATAGGAGAAGGGAGAGGAAGTAATTTGGGGTACAAAGTAGGAAGACGGTAGAGTAGATAAAACATATACACATATATATTAATAAAAATTTAAAAAAATGTTAAAATAGTAGAAATTTATGGGATAAAAGAGAAATAAAAAGAATATACAACACAGCTATAATACACTATTCAGATGTCCTAGACCTCAAAATCATAAGTCATGAAAAATACTTGATTTCACATGTTGGGGATGTGAGGGCACGAAAATACCAAGGGAGAGGGAAAAAAATCTTGAAGGAAGAAACAGGGCTTGTTTTGGTTGGAGACCGGTATCTTTCTTGTTTTCTTTCTCATCCATTAGATGGGGTCATCTGTTGTTAGCTGGTATCTCTACATCAGGATGGTGATGGTAACCAGGGTGTCACTGTGCTAGAGTAGTGGCTGTTGGGGAGAGGGGAGTTAGAAACTGGGTACCTGGCCAGCCGGAGTTCCAAACTGGGAGCTGCCCCCCACTGAAGATGGTAAGAAAGATGTCCCAAGACGGAGGCTCCTGCTTTCAGTGGTGGGCTATACCACTATTGAAAGCAGGAACGGGGAGCTGAGCATAGTGTTGGACGGTGAGTTCAGAGACGAGGTCAGTCGCATACAGTGTGAGGTTTTCGCTGACTTCAGAGCCTATGTGAAGTTCCTGGGCATAGGCAGGCCACTTCGTGTAAGGGATGATCTCCAACGCTATAGAGTCCCAAGATGGCGGTAACCAGGGAATCCCCAGGTTGGTAGATAGTGAGTGTAGGAAGTGTCCTGGTGTCCTGTGCGGGAGTGGCACCTATGATTTCTGCTCAGGTACATGGCTGAAAATTCTGTGCTGGTGTTGATGGTGCCCACTCTGGTATCTGGTAGTCCTGTGTGGGTGAGTAGTTGGGAGACCTACTCTGATACAGTGGCCTGGAGCCCTGGACAGGCACTGTGACTGTGATACCCTTGCAGGAGCAGGAATATGGCTTGCAGAGAAACAGTATTCTCACTATTTGAGACCCAGGTCATGGAGTGGCACAGAATGCAGCCTCGCTCTGGCCTGCCATCTTGGATCTCCCTGTCAAATTTTTTTTCTTCATAAATTACTCTGCCATGGAATTTTTTTTAATATTGATTTTTTAATTAGACACAATACCTTTATTTTATTTATTTACTTTTATGTGGTGCTGAGGATTGGACCCAGGGTCTCACACATTCTAGGTGAGTGCTCTACCACTGAGCCACAACCCCAACCCACTCTGCTGTGGAGTTTTATTATTGGTAACAAATAAATGAACTAATATTAGGGGTTAAATATGAAATATATAAGGAACTCTGAATAGTAAGGAAATTAATAACACAATTAAAATATGTCAAACAAATGAACCAAAATTGCTCAAAGGCAAAGAATTAGCTGACAAGTATATGAAAAATATTCAATAGCATGAATCATCAGGGAACTTCAAATCAAAACCACAATTATGTCATGCACTGTTGTATATACCTATAATACCAGTAACTTGGGAAGTTGAAGTAGAAGATAGATCACCAAGTTCAAGGCCAGCCTCTGAAATTTAGTGAGGCCTTTAGTAAAGTATATATGGGTGTGCTGAAAACTTATGTATCGGTGGACATATTTGTATTCTAATGTTCATCGCAGTAGTGTTCACAATAGCTAAGATACAGAATCAACTATCCATTTACATATGCACATGCACACACATACAATGGAATATTATCCAGCTTTTAAAAATAATGAAATCACGGTGACAACCTCACACCAGTAAGAATGGTTATATATTCAATTAATTTTGTTTCTTTTTAACCAACATCTCCCTATTTCTTCCTACCTCAAGCCCCTGGCAAATGGTATTCAACCCTTAGTTAGCAGGTTGAATAAATTCTGGAGATCTATTTTATGTCTTTATTATAGTATGAATCTGTAATTTTCCCCAAAGATTTATGTTTTGAAAGTTTCCTCCCAATACAGAAATGTTCAAAGATGGGGCTTTTGGAACATGATTTGGTCATGAGGGCTGTAACCTCATCAAAGGTCTAATCTATTGATGAATTCAGAGATAAATGGACTATTGAGAGATTATGGAAACTGTAGGGGATAAGACCCTGTTGAATGGATTGTGTCCTTATGGACATACTCTTGAGCACTATATCTTTTCTGTAGCTTCTTCTCTTCCTGTCTCCTCCTCCTCTTACCTCTCTGCATTCTGGATTCCATAAAGTAAGTAGCTTTTCTCTATTGCACCCTCTGTGCTAGTGCTTCTGCCTTATCACATCCCTAAAAGTAATAGAGCTAACCAAATATTGACCAAAACCTCTGAAACTGTGAGCCAAAATAAATCTTTCCTAGTGTTGTTTTTCTCAGGTACTTTGTCATAGAAATGGAAAGCTCACTTACACAAGCATAATAATAGTTAATAATGAGATATCATATAATTGAAAACTACTAAGAAAGTACATTATAAATGTTCTTACCGTCACAAAATATGTGAGGTGATTGATGTTACTTAGCTTGATTTAGTACTTTCGTGATGTATGCATATATCAAAATATCATACAAAATAAAAATA
Organism: Marmota flaviventris; assembly: GCF_047511675.1. NCBI lineage: Eukaryota > Metazoa > Chordata > Mammalia > Rodentia > Sciuridae > Marmota > Marmota flaviventris. Next base: position 127,397,835 of record NC_092518.1, read on the forward strand.
TCCAATTTCTACTGGCAATTATACCTTAATAAAATAGAAGAAAAAAATAGAAAATATTATAAATTTATATTGTGGAGATAGTTGTGCAACTTTTTCAATATAGTAAAAGAATATGAATTGTGTGCTTTAATTGGGCAAATTTTATGCTATGTAACTTATAGCTCGATAAATGTTTTCAAAAGTTAACCCCTTATATTTTATTAATTCATTTGTTATATAATAATTTTCAACTAGAAAAATTCTCTTAGTTTACTAAATTCAGATTGGAATTAACAATAATTTTGTCAAAATCTTTCTTCCTTTTAGATCGTAAGTTTCTTATTCTATATATCTATCAATTGCTCATTTATTCTATTCAACTTTGTGATCATAATTAAATGAGTTATTTTAAAAATTTTCATTTTTAATAAGTGAAATTAAAATGTTGATCAGTAATCATCTCTAAATTTGGATCACTAGCTATAAGTAATTGAAAATCCAGAAGCAGGGAAGACAAACACAAAATGACTTTTCAACTTCATGCAACTAAGAAAATTTGGAATCTTACTGCCTCACACTTCTTTAACTCTCTTGATTTCCTTTCATCTAATGATGGCAAACACATCCCTGAGATTTAATCATGATAGTAAAATTCTCTTTCTGTCAGACATGCTATTCAGAAAATGTCTTTAAAAAACTTCATGATGGCAAGCAAAGTTTCAACCACTGTTCTTAACTAAACTAACAGGAAATTGTAAGGGACTTATCATTGCTCATTGCTCATGTTTATAATTTGGTACATGAATCTGGATTTGGCATTTTCTAGGACAAAGTCAGGTTTAACTCAGGGCAATATTTAAGCACTAAAACTCAAAGAACAATGATTTTGAATCAGTTTTATCGAATTTTTCTCATGTCTTCATTGTCTTTGTCCAGTCAAATAAACCATATTTTGAAAGAAATATTGCTCCTAAGTATCAAGTTGTATTTAAAGATTTTGTTTTAAAATGATCTTCAAGAATAATTTAAATTAATGCAATTTTTGTTATTAGTACTTTTTTTTTTTTTTACCAACTGTCAGCATTGACTAAGTGTGTGCAGTTAGAGACAGCGGAAAACCTCAGTCTGGAACTTACAGCTCTGCCTTTTTTGATGAGTAGAGTAGTAAATGTAGCTCATGTCTACTCACCACCAAATTTAATAGGTTAAAGTGTTTTGTAATGTTTAACAAATATCATCAGTTACCAATATATACTGAAATATCTATATTCCCTCTTCTTGTTGCATCTAGAGAGAATCTATGAATTCCCATCCAAGAAAGGTTTGGCTATTTTGAATGATATTTTTTTCCTGATCTTCAATTGTGCTCTATTCCTCATTGTTTCTCTGTGAATGATATATAAGCTTGGGAAAATGTTGCTGAATTTCTCTAAGCATAAAATGCAGAGATTCCCAAAGTTCTCACAGCTTGGTTACAATGCCTGCTTCAGTCTGGCAGTATGCCTAAGAGGCTGAGGGCTCAAGGCTGCCTTTGAAAGAAAGTACCTACAGAAGCCTATGAAGAGGAGAATCAGTCTATAATTTAAAAAGGTTCCAGTTCGATCAGTTACACTAGCATACTGTGTCTACTTGTGGTCACAGAATCTACTGAAAAGTTGATTGATCTGAAATATCCATCAGTTTTTGCCTGGCCAATCACATTAGCCATGAAATGGATCTAATTCAGTCATTATTAAAATGCATCTAAATCAGACCCATTGCAGATTATGAGGAAAATGGATTATGAGGAAAAATTCCTTTGGCAAATCACAGAATTTCAGAGCTAGAGGGTCTTAAAGCATTTATGTGAAGGATGGTTGAGAGGGAAGAATTTGGGTGGTCTCTGCTTTTTCCACTACTACCCCATAAGTAAACAGTCTTTTCAAACTGCTTTCTGCATGTGTACTATGCTATATTATTTTTCTTTCCTACCACAACTAATTAATTTTTAATGCAAGTAATAGCTTCATCTCTCAATTCAGCTCCTTAGATCACCCAGCTTAATGGCTCTGAATAGGCAATGCTCCTCGCTAAGAAATCATATTAATGCTGATTTGAGCTTGCAGTTTGGAGGAAAAATGAAATTCTGTTAAGACTGGTTTACTCCACTCAGGTGCATACCCTGCCTTCTCTCTTGACTAGGAATACTTCCCCAATTTGTGTTTAAAACTCTCTTCTCTAAACTGATATACAGATATTTCTAAAGTTAAAAAACTGTTGTGTGTAGTTTTTTTTTTTTGGGGGGGGTCATTTCTCTTAAGCCCCATTTCCTTTGGCAAATCACAGAATTCCAGAGCTAGAAGGTAATCTCAAAAATCATCTACTCAGAAAAAAATATAGAGAGAAATTTTCAGAGAGGAATTTGAAAGTGAAGTTGGGTCAAATTGTGAAGATTTTTTTTTCTGCTATGGATTTTGGACATTATCTTGGAGGTGACCATGTTAGACAGATTTCTGTTACCCTAAGAAATACCTGAGATATCACCTTTAAAGGAGGAAAGGCTTACAATTAACTCACAATTTCTAAGAATTTGGTCTATCATTGGCTGGCTCCATTGCTACAGGCCTTGGTGAGGTAGAGCATCATCACAGAGAGCATTTGGTGGAGCAAAGATGCTCACCTCATCACATCCATGAAGAAAGAGAGAAAAAAGGAGCCAGTGTCTCAAGATCCCCTTCAAGGGCATGCTCCCCAATGATCTAACTTCCTTTCACTAGGCCCCACCTCTTAAGTTTCGACCACCTCCCCAAAGCACCACAGGCGAGTGACCACACAGGTATTTGGAGAACCCTTCCAAACCATTACAGTAATCAAAGGCAGTGAAATGTGCAATGTTTTGTGTGAGAATATGGAGGTCAGAATGTAGAACAATCATCTGCACAGTAGTTTGGAGTATGGTTTGGGAAGGGTAAAAGTAGAGCCTGTAGAGAGCAGTTAAAGGTCTGTTTACTTTTACTGATGAAAGTTAATGACCCAGTAAACTAGGACACTATGTGTCAGGATGAAGATAAGAAACAAGATAGGTGCTATTGAGGAAACAGAATCTTTAGGCCTTTATGAATGGTCAAATATAGTGGGTAAAGGAGAGAGAGAGGAGATGGAGGTTATCCATTGGTGGGCACGTTGAGAAAACATCCCATTCAATGTGATTAGGACCACATCCAAAGGAGTCACCAAAATTTTTGGTGTTGTGAATAGAAATATTAACAAAGGTGATGTTAATTATAACATAGGGGATAAAGATATGGAGACATCAATGGGAAAATTATAAGATTTCAACATTAAATATTTATTTGATGTATCTTCTGATCCTATAAATTATCAATTATATTTGTCTTCTCAGAATATTTTCTTGCATCTTTGAAAAAGATAAATAAGTCTAAGAAGA